>NC_079154.1:7058035-7372500 GCF_947563725.1 Argiope bruennichi
CCAATGTATCGGACATCGGTCTACTAGTTTTTAAGATGCTTTTTAAGATCACTTTCAGATAGTGCTTAGTCCGCTTGTGAAAAGAGCTCCCAATCTTCCGACTCCTATGGGCCCATTGTAATGGATCGCCTTAACTCAAAAGACAAACGTAAAAATAAACATAAGCAGATTGTGTAATTGGGTGTTTAGAAATTTTATTGTTCTGCGCTTTAACGAATCTGAGCATAAAATTTGTATGCTTTAAATTTTTATGAATTATTTCGTTATTTGTTTCTTAAACTTAATTTTTGGATTTTTTTTACTTAATTTAGTTCAGTTTTTAATAAGACATTTTAACAAAGCGACAAATGATCTTTAATCGATTTTAATTAAAAGTTAAACTTACTGTAAATTTTATTAATTATTTTTGCTGCATAATTTTTTTCCTGTTTATAAAGATTCGCAAAGTTTCTGAACAATAAAATAATCATCAAGAGCAAATTGTAAATAAATACACATGTGGGTAATTAATTATATTTCGTTCTCTTATTTTTAAATTTTTGGTTCACGAGAAGAGTTGACTGAACTTTCTATTTAAATCGCGTGATCATAGTTTCATTGACAAATGCTCATATTCTACGAGGACAGAATATTTGGATGAACTACTTGGGGGTCACCGACTCGCAATCTCCGTTATCTTCAAATGATAAATGAGATGATTGTTACCGATTAATGATTAAATATGGTTCCAAAAATGGTATTGTTGATCATCTGTTGGTCTGTCACATTCTAAAAGACAGAGATATTCGGATTTTCCCATGGTGCAACGTCTTAACCAGCATTCAATTGCCCTTTCCATATCCATTTCAAGCCATATAATAAATGAATCCTGTATATTTGTCTGAAACAATTAAAAGCTATACATTCTTGTTCAATATTCTGACACAAATAATCGAACATTCATGTGATTGCATTTTGAGTCTACTAATAATAAAATACTTTTAAAAAAACATGACTTAATCTTTCGTATTGTATTTCAAATACACAGCAGAATGAAAGAAAAACGAATGAAATTACGATACTTAAAAAATCTGGCCAAAATTTAAGTTCTAAAAAGAAATAGCGCGTAATGACCAGTTCCAGATGTTACGGTAAAACAAAAATGAATCATTCTATTCCGTATAGTCAAGTTTTATGAGAAGATTTCATTGCGACATCACTCAGCTGTTGCTATTGCTCTTACCTCTGCGTTTTGAAATGGATTCTTCGAAAGTACAACCAGTTTATAAAGTTTCCAAAATACATTGCATAATGGCACGTGCATGCTATTCCATAATTAATCCTAAAAGAGAAGAACTGGTTTAGTCTTTCTTTTGTCTCTTTATGTCCGAAATGCTCTTGCCAGCTGCAGTGAAGAAAAGAAACTCAATTTTAGGTCAGAAGAAAGGTAATTTTAAATGTTTCACACTTTCTCTTTCCAACCCTCCAGTGCTTTTGACGAATAGATTTCCCATGTTTAATAATAATCCGTGATTGATGTTTCACTTATTTAACTCGGAACTTCTTTGAATGAAATTTTTATGTAAAAAGATAATTTGAATCTCGGAAATATTATATAAAATTCCATCATAAAAATTATCGTTAAAAATTCTTATAAGGTACACATTTTCTTGTTATTAAATTTTGAATTTTTTTTTTTTTTTTAATTTTCACATTCTATCCCCAGAAAACTGATCTGTTGATTTTAGATGATGGATGAGTTAAGTTTGGCGAAATAAAACTTTTTCAATTCAAATTCGCCATCGATTAGAATTTTACTATTGATTCCTTAAATTTTAGCTTGTTAGAATGTTGTCTATAATTCGATTTTATTTTGATTGGCTTAAAATCCAAATTAATAATTCCATTAAAAAAAATTGGAAAATTATTCTTGTTAGTCAAAAGCTTCCGCAAGTGTTGCCTTCAGTGATAATTGGCGAATAATTTGTTGAATAAAAATAAAATAAACGTAGATAAAATGAATTCAAAAGAAATATTTAAAAATAAATTAAATATAGATGAATCAAGCCTACCTTTAACCGGCTACTCCGACCCACCCGAAGACACTCGGAAAAATCTGAATGACCGGACACCGGCAACAGCAACACTGCCGGAACTGTGGTTGAGTCCTAAGAACCATCACCGACCTCTGTACTAACCTTCCCTTGGGAAGTATGTCCCATCGTTGAAAGGAGGAGTTAGACCCCCAACTTTTCATGTATCCACCAGGGTGGCGAGAATCCACCACTATGCAGGAAGCTTCTCATCCTCAATGACGAGGTGCTCCCAAGGGTATAATGAAGCCTAAAATTGAATTGAATGAAGCCTAAAATTTTATCATGCTATTATGTTTCAGAGGGGTAGTTTGAATCTCCGTTGTATATGTATTTTTTTCATTCTAATCATTATTATTTGAATTAACAAAGTGAATGACATTTCATATATTAATTATTTATTAAAATGAATAAAAATTAAAAATAAATTCTCATAGTGATTCTTAATTTTAAAATGGTTGCTTTCTCTTTCTGTGCTCATTGTTACAACCCAACTTTTCTTAGTTAAATTTTTGGATCAATCGAATTTTTGCTAAGACCTCATCAGCATCTCCTGAGCAAAGTGGCTCTAAATATTTCAATTGAAAAGTGCCATGTATTTTTCTTGTAAGTGAACGCTTTATACTATTCTTTTACTTTGTTTTAGATAAACAAAAAGAAAAATTCTTGAAAAGCAAGTTTGAAAAAATATTATTCGGAATCATTGAATCATTCGCTGCCTCCAAATGGATTTACAGAGAGTCGAAAGTCTGGAATTCTATGACAGAATTCCAACTGAAGAGATCGCAAATGAAGAATCTCAAATACAACAAATGTGTTGTCATATCAACAAAAAAATGTTCCGTTTCAAAATGCATTACTTCTTATTAACTGGAGGTAAGATATTTACATTAATTTTGTTTCATAAATTTTAAATGTATCGCATTCGTTCTAATGTAATCCTATGGCATTGGTCTCCTCAAAATTTTCTCACATTCTTCGTAAATGGCGTTACAATATACTTCCGAGTATCTGGCCTAATGTGGCGGAAGGACAGGCCGGATACCAAAAAAGCCGGATGAGCCGGTGTTCTATGAACTCATTTCTTTTCCCACTAATACCAGAAGGCTAAGTTTTTATACCGCAACTCACTGTTACAATACATACTTTCTCAATTCTAATTGAGTACTACACCTTCCATTCACCTCAAGCCACATAGAATGGGAACGCGGCCCAGTGGCCCACAGAAACAGTTGCCGGTAATGTGTTGAGTTAAAATAGAAGGCTCTGTACTGGTAGTTTATATACTGCACTTCAAGAATTTATTAGAGAAAAAAATTAATTAAAGGATATAATATGTTCACATTTTAACAGAAATTTTGTACACTTCACTGTGAAATACTTAAAAAAGTATTAAGCATACTCCAAGAACAATTTCCGAATACTGTACGTACTGTGCAGTTATAATCAGGAACAGCGGCAACAATTGAGGTCCTTTATACACTGACGAAACAATGAACAACGAGCGGAAGGCTGCTGTTTTCCTGTCTCGTATTTTGCACACGACACGTAAGAGGATCGTAGCAGACACCAGCTGCCAATGCCTCGACAATGCTGCCAATGCAAGCTTTGCCTTGCAATGTCAGAATAAAATTTTGAATTTTCAGATAGGGCTAGATTAATTTTTGTAGTATAATATTATCCGAAATTATCAAAAGGAAAAACTCACATTAATGTTTATTTAATTAATAAAAAAAAATTATGAAAATTCCGAGATGACATACTTTCTCATTTCCTAAAGGGTCAAATTTACAAACTCTAGCTTCAGCATTTTCTTTAGTAGTATTTGCTGCCTTTGCCGACCACTTTGTTCGTTCTAATTATTAGCTGAAAAAAAAAATTTCACGTGAATCATTTAACGCAGTGTTATTTTAATGGGGTCATCAGAAACCTCAAATTTGAAATAAATCTGATTCTTTCTGTTTCAAAAGTTTTACACAACTCTGTTCATTATGCCAAGCCTCTCATTAATTTTCTGTTGGCTGTACCCCAAATTTAATTTGAACCCGGAAATGTTTAAATTCAACTAATCGAATAATATCTTTTCTGAATCAAAACGTACTCATAAAAAAATTATGGAGATAAAGAATAAAATCATTCATATATGTGTACCAAGTTGATTTTATCTAAATATACAACTTTATAAATATCCAAAATGGTCAAAATAAAAACACTCCCTATTCTGAGCTCTCTAGACAGCAAACTACTCAATTTACAATGAGTAGTTTGCTGACTCCAAAATTGTTGAACATACTATTCAAGACATGGGGAGACGAATTACGCGGGGGAAAAATTAGTTCCAGAAATACCAATAGATGGCGCTGTACAACAAAAAAATATGCTGAAAAGACTCAAAATATATATTTGTAACACATTTTATTCGAACATATCAAAAATTCAATCACAAAGACATTATGATGAAAGGGAAAAGGCTCAATGTGGTTTCCTTCTTCCAGATGTAAAATCTGCATTCTGTGCGCAGCTTGTTCATCTGTGGTTCGTAATTGTTGGCTTGAGATGCTTCTCTTATTCAGAGTGATACTGTCTTTCAAAACTGCCAAGGTCACCAGACACCTTCAACAAACAAGATTTTTTAATTATCCCCAAAGCCAAAGACCATAGGGATTAAGATGTAAGAACGAGACGGATTGCTTTATTCTATCATTAGTAAAATGTTGCTGAAAAAACTGCTGTACACAGAGTCGAATGTATGGAGGCGCTTCACCTTACATAAAAGCAATTTAATAAAGACATAGGCATTGTTGCATTTGGAGTGCAGCAAAGTTTTCAAGTATGTTTTGATACCTGCTGGTCCTTTGCGTAAATTCTCAAGTCGACGAAACTCTCGAAATGCAGCTGCAACATTTCCTTTGTTTTCATAAAATAACTTCACAAGCAATGCGCGAAGCCATCGCTGATAAGAATAACATTTTCCCAGCTTTATCCCTTTTATGCTAAGAACATGAGAGCAAACCAAGTGTTTATGCAAAAAATTTTGTGCTTACAGTGCAAAATTGCAGTTACAAAGACAGTTTCAGTTTTCTTATTTTTTTATCTTCTTTTTCTTCATATCAGCAATAGAAATTAGAAAGGAAAAATTCAGAGGAATTTATGCGCGCGCGCGTGTGTGTGTGTGTGTGTTGCGATTATTTGTATCTTTTTAGAATATTTTTTGTTGTACAGCGCTATCTATCGGTATTTCTGGAACTAGGTTTTATATATATATATATATATATATATATATATATATATATCTTAATTCGTTTCCCCATGTCTTGAATAGCATGTTCAACAATTTTGGAGCCTTTACACTTAATTTTTTAATTTGGTTTTTTTTTTTAATTTAGACCACTTTGTATATATAGGTCTAATGATTTTTTTTTAACTTTTAACATAATGTAAATTTCTATTTTGTACTATAAGATTTTCTGAAATTGTAGAAAAGTGATGCAATATCGCTTAATTCTTAATTAATTAAATTATAAAAAATATCATTCTCAGTTGTACATTCTTAGTTCCTAAAATAAAAATATATAAATGTCAAATTGGTTGAATAAGATCTAAAGGATCTTCTTGTACAGCATCAACACACAGATACAAATTCTCTTTTGTCACTAGAGAAGGGATACAAAGTGGCCAAGTAGCCAGCAATCAAGGTTCGATACTGATGCATTTCCAACTGAAAAAATACTTTAAATGAAGTTAAAAAAATATGTTATTTCAGTTGGCTCAATGAATGTATTACTGAAAAAAAATCAGTATATCTCTAAAAAAAGTCATCCAAGATGCTTTTTTTTTATTATTATTCTACAAAGCATAAAATTCTCATGTGAAGGACTAGGAAAATAAAAATCTGAGCTCTCCTAATGTTCTCAGCCTTGTTCAGGGTAAAAAAATTTTATACGGGGACATAGAAAAAAACTTGTTTAGGGCGTATGTAAAAAAATTTCAGGGACACCATTCCTTTGGTTTGCTTGTTGTGTATTACATACCTGGGCTTATCACTTTAACTACTACTATGTAGGTATTATTATTGTTACATTTAAGCAATTTAGATAACATTTATGTAGTAGTATATACCGTTATATTTGCATTTCAGAATTTTTTTTATTAGGGATATATTTCTTATTTCTAAGAGACGGAAAGAACTTTGAAATTTATATTCCATCAAAAAAGCTAATTTTAGTACGTAACAATGAAAATTTCTCTCATCATATCCTTTACTGACCATTTTATTTCTTTTCTTCATTTAGGTTTAGGGTTAATCCATCCTTTTCTTGCTGTTATTGCACGAGACAGACTGAAGCTTTCCGCTTCTTCCTTTGCTTCTGTCTTGGTTTTCGAACAATTCCTGTTTGTATGCACCAAACCTGCCATCGGATACATCACGGATTACTTTAATAAACTAAAGACAGTCCTCTGCATTATAGCCATTGGTCAAGTTTTGTTCTTTTTCATCCTGCTTCTTTTACCACCCATACCTGATGGAACGGACGGTGAGCCATTTAGTGAGACTCACAACCTGACTGCATGTAATTTATGTGAAAATTCAAGGATGGACGAGAATAAATTGAAGATTTTTGAAAATACTACAGGTGGTTCTGAAGCAAGAAGTTTGCTTTATATAGCTCAAAAAATTGAAAAGAAATCGAAAATTTTTAAAAATTCTATTGGTAATTCCGAATCAAAAGGCTTGTTTTATTTGCCTATATTCAGTAAAGACACATGCAGTTTACTGAGGAATCAGTATTCAAAAATTTCACAGAACTTTAGCTCAAAGATGTCGTTTGATTGCAAACTGAAAGCTAATTCTTTTATATACCATTTGCACAAGGATGCAATCAGACTACAAAGTAACGAAACAGAAAATAATTCTACCATTTCTTCCAATTCCTTGCATTTCAAAACATTCGAATGTCCTCATACATTGACAAATTCAAATTCATGTGCTGCTTTGCTTAATAATTGCGTCTTGTGTTTCAATTCAGAAGAAAGTCATTATTACTCTGTTAATGCGTCTAATTCAGACGAAATTTCTCGCAGAAAAACAGACTTCGAAACCTACCAATTCTGGGTCTTTGCTCTTGTTTTCATAACACTTGATACTTGTATAAATGTCATTTTTACCCTATCCGATACGGCCTGCTGCGAAAACATGGGAAAAAAGGGAGCCGATTATGGGAAACAAAGATTATGGGGCTCTTTCGCATGGGGTTTATTAGCACCTGTTGGAGGAGCCATCACAGATTTCACTGGAGATTATATAGTTACTGGAATCCTTTTTGCTGTCTTGTCAACTATTATGATATGGAATATTTTGAAAATGGACTTAAGAAAACCACAATTTTCCAAAGACATCCTCAAGAAAGTAGGAACCGTCATGAAAGAAAAAGAATTCCTCTGTTTCGAACTCGGTGTGTTCGTCAATGGTATCGGATTGGTATTCATCTGGTTTTATCTGATGTGGTTCATCATATCTATTGGCGGCAATCGTCTGATTTGTGGTCTGACTCAAACAGTGCAGAGTTTCCTGGGAGAGATACCGTTTATGTTTTTCTCCGGGTGGATGTTGAAGAGATTAGGATACTGGAATGTAATGATGCTTTCTCTGTTGGCTTATTGTGTTAGATTCTTATGGTACAGTCAACTGCACAGCCCCTGGATGGCCCTTCCTATTGACTGGACACATGGCGTCACTTATGGTGTATTCTATGCTTCATTGGCTACTTACGCAAAAGTGAAATCCAAAAGGGGAACAGAAACCACGATGCAAGCTGTGATTGCCGCAACACATGATGGCTTAGGTGTGACATTTTCTTTACCTTTGTCACTACTAGTAATAAAATAAGTGTGTGCGTGATAGAGAGAAAGTGCGTGCACGCGTATGTGTGGACACTTTACAGGCCATCGGCAGATCATGTGATCTAGAGCAATCAAATTTGTCACATGAACAAGTTGTCCCTGGAAACAATCGTTTATTTTTTTTAAATACTGCAATTAGGTACGCACTTTTAATTATCACACCGTAATAATTAATACTTAAATAATAATCTGTATTAATTAATTAAATTTTATTAAATAAGGTAGGCAGTTTTATGCAAACACTTGTTAAGATTTAATAAAAAGATTTGTAATAAAAAAAATTTACAATATTAAATTTTTATACGACCTCCTATAGCAGAAAGAGCCAGTTGGCAAAATGGCTTTCTTACACTCACCCATTCGTTCACTAAACTTAATTCTTATATCTGCAGAATTTGTTAAAATATTAAAGTGTGAATTTATTGATTTAAAAATTTTTTGTCAAATCTCAGATTGGTGTTTGAACAAGCCTTTCATTATATGTTTCAAAGATAATATACATATCACAATATTTATTAAAATAGCGGAATCAATAATAGTGCATTTATTAACTCTTGTTAGCATTTCAAAAAGTCAAATAATATGTATTAATTTAAGTGTTTTCATTCAAATACCTATACAAAATTAGGTTTTTCTAATAATATTTGAGTATTTTCTAAAAATATTTGTAAAATTTTTTTGAAATAATGGAACTCTGTATGTTTTTTTTCAGGTGCGGGAATTGGCAACATCATTGCCGGAGTGGGTTTCGATTACATTGGAGCTCAAAAGACTTTCCTCTACACTGGCATATGTTTCGGCTGCTGTGCGATCATTAGTCTGTGTGCAGCTCTTCTCCAAAAGAAGAAAAATGCAGCGAATGCAGAAATTTGAATAAATGGTAATAAAAGTTGCTTTAAAAACATACTTATATTTATTTATTACAAATGCCCAGAAGATTGGCTATGACGCCATTAGATCTCCAGTCTCCCAATATTTCTGAACTTTACAGTTTCACGAATCTAAAAGTTTGATGACGTCCGCACAGAGGACATAAGGGATAGTCACAAAGCCCAGGCCAATACAAGTAGGCAAACAGTTACGGCCTGTAGTAAGGTGGCAAAGTGCCACTGCTGCACTTCTAGGAAAATATGAGATCAACTGTGAATCCTCAGCAGTGAGTCCCATGGATTACCGGCCGAGTCACAAAGTGCTCTCTTCTTTTTACCAGGAGTTTGACTGAATGAAATGAGAGGTTTTTCAAAGGTCTCTAGAGGGCTCTTACATCCCTTTTGGCCAAAAAGTCGGCAGCCACGTTCCCAGGAATCCCGCTGTCAGAGACATAAGAAAGGAGGTAAAACCAAGAGGTTTGCTGTAGAGATTTACCGACGGTGGGGCAAGACAAATCCGACAGGGGGGCAAGCACAATATCTCTAATTTGGCTTCAAAATAACTCATAATAATTAATTTTACATTTAATTAAAGAAAAACAAGTATTATTTAATTCTTTTTTATTCAGATGCTGATCCTTTTTTTTATTGTTAAAACTTTATAAAGGTATTTGTAAAAAAACAGGTTAACAGTTTCTTTTACAAACCATCAAAAAATTGTCAATATTTGAGTCTATTTTTTTATGAGACTCTTGAGATTTAATTTCTCTGCGATCTAATTTTAGAAAAAATATAGTCATATTTCATTCTAGATTGTAGTATACAGATAGAAACACAGATTGTTCTAGAATGACGAGTCATGTTAAATGGACAAATGCATGCTCTTTACTATTTTATATGAGAAGCTATATAAAATGAATGTTGAAACAAAAAGTTTTATAAAAGTAACTGTTTTAGAAATCCAGAATAATAAATTAAAAATATTCGGTGTTTTGTTAAAAACCGATTTTTTTGCTTAGTCCCCTACCTAAAATATTTGTTAAGTAAGGATTGCAACAATGAGCACGAATTAAGATGAGTTTCGAACCCGAGGAAAATAAGTGCGCGTAATCAACAAAAATTTATTATAGTTCGGACACGAACAATATAGAATGCAGAAAAGATACAATATGTTGTTTTTTAAGAAGGCCGGAGAAAATATTTTGAAATATATGTACAGACTTACTATTTTATATAAGATATGAAAAATATTCTTATGAAAAATGGACTGCTTAAACGTTAGATCCCCCTTTTATTTATTTTTCTACATATATTTAGGCTTAAAAAAACAATGCATTTTATTTTTAAAAAATTAGATCTTGAACATGAATTCATTTATCTTCATTTTTATTCATGTACTTTCTGACTATTCTATGTACTATTAAGTACTTTCTTAATTCGAAGTTATTACAAGCTAATATTCCTACCAAAAGGTGAGTTTTATCCCCTTTTTGCATGCATAGACTTTTTTTAACCCCTTCATATGCAATGGCGAATGTAATTCGCATATGGAATTATTTGATCTTTAATTTTAAATCTGCAATTAAGTGAAAGTATTAAGTAATTTAAAAGGCTAAAGTCACTTGAAAACGCATCATTACCTCAAATGCTCATATATTTTTCTGGAGATTAAGATAACGATAATTGTCCCAAATAATATCTGCCATCTAATCAGGAAATTAAGTAAATTTGTATATCAAGGGGTTAATGTGTTATTTATGAATATTCTAAGAATAACTATTTTAATCATCTTTTTATCAAAACATCTTTATTCAAAGTCTATTAAAAATTTAGGAGCATCTGAAATCATATACTTTTAGCTGATAATAGTAATTGAAAGAAAAGTATATATAAATGATACGTTCTCCGATTACATAGTCATAATGTTGAATGCAGAGTCTTAAGCATTAAATTATATGCAGAATGAACATTATGACATTTAAATAAAATGACTGAGAATTTGGACTCGTCGACATTCCCTCGCATTGAATTCTTAGTCAACCAATCAAAATTTTTTGACAAAATGCGACATGTCTTATGTTTTATACACATGTCGTCTTGTCGGTTATATTGCCAAAATTAGTGTAAATTAAAAGCTTGATAAACGACATTTGAATCAAATGTCTGAAAATCTGTGGATATATTCTTCGACATTCATCATATTTAGTTCATTGTCGGCCGCCCAGAAGTTATTGGCGGTATCTTATTCACTTGTCGGATATATTGCCAAATCAAATGCAAATTATAAGCTAAGTGAACGACATTTCAATCAAAAGTCTTAAAATCTGCAGATTTAACATCTCTGGCACTCACCGCATTGAGTTTAGTCGACCGACCAAAAACTGCTAGCAAAATGAGAATACCACCTGGTCATTATCTTATTCACGTGTTACCTTGTCGGTTATATTGCCAAAAGTAGTACAAATTATAGCTTAATGAAAGACATTTGAATCAAATGTCTGAAATTCTGCGAACTTAACGTTTTCGACATCCATTGCATGCAGTTCTTAGTTTGGTCAATCAAAAATTGTCCGCAAAATACGGCATATTATTGACCTACTCCCAATCGATTTTACCAAGTATAGCCAAAACACTTGAACCATTACTTGGATATTTCGATTGTTTACAATATATTAACTTTAAGATGGATTTTAAATAATCATATTCGATAATGCTCAACTCTCTACAACCATTATGAAATGGTGAACACTTTTGCCGACGAAACTCTGCATTTCTCGCCGACGGTTAGGGGGGGGGGGCAAGAGGCTGTAGACAGGGGAGCAATTGCCCCCCTGCTACCGCCGCCTCTGGTAAAACTGTGACAGATTTAGTGTTAACCAGGGTGCACCGCATGGAAGCTTGCTACATTACACCCCACATGCTTATATAAGCGCATAAAAAAATTTTAAAATTTTTTATCATTTAATCCTTAATTTATTATACATTATTATAAGCATAAACATTGAAATCAATTTTTAGTCAAATCCAATCAATAAGATTTTATACCAAAAACGTGCATGTAACAATCTAGGCTTCGTGGTCAAAGACAGCAAATTCCCTAACTCAATACCTCCATGATGATGATCTGCTACAAGAAGTGTCTATTAACCTATTGCTGGTGTGGTGTGGACATATGAAGAGAGGATTGCCAATCTTCGCATCTAACCAAATTCTGTTATCATATCCAACAAAATATGGATCCATTCCAAAATAATCCTGAATTTCGAAACAGGATTTATTTGATCGATGATTATTATATATATGTAAATAATAATTTTGCTATTTACTATTTATTAGTTCAAAAGTATTAAAAATTTGAAGAAATAATAAAGGAAAGATTACATGAGGAAACATTATTTAAAGGAAAGATTACATTAAGTTTTTTTACAAGTTCATTGACTGTGCTATTTTTAAGTTATATTCTGTAATTCATGATATAAAATTTTAAAGCATTTTTCAGGAAGCATAGATTTTAAAATTTGTATTTAAAACTAAAGATATAAAGCATATTTTATTTCCTTATGATGCATTCTTGCGTCGCGTCATCTGCATTGAAGCTGTAAACATTTGCATTTTAATTTGTGATTGATTCTTCACCAACTTTGTTTTAACATATCTTTGAAAGTTTTCATGATATAATTCTGAAATTTTGTACATGACTTTATTAGAGGATGGGGCACATTTTACTCACTGGGAATTTTTTTTGTACGGGGTCCGTATAAAAATTTAAATTTTGTATTTTTTAAAGTTTAATGCCCTGCAAATTTTAATCGATTACATAACATTTTGCAGCTTTTTTTACGCAACTTTGTAATTTACAGTATATATCTGTGATCAATATTTAAGGAATAAAAGTTGCGGTCAAGTTTTGAGACATCCTGTATAATATGACATCAGTTTCAAAGTCTAAAAATTAGTATCTGTATATTTAGGAAGCTTGCAATTGACTATTTTAACTCAAATTTTGAAAATATTTAAAAAGATTGAGAATACGTTCGGGATGCATTTAAGTAAAATGTGAATTTTGATGTTAAATAAAAATAAAGATATATAAGTTATATTGAATATTCAAAGGCTTGGTAAGACTAAATCCTCCTAGTCTGCTAAATTTCTTCTAAGATTTTATTATTCTTATATTTAAGGAAGCTAAGCAGACTTTAAAAAATACGAGACTTTAAAATATTCAGCGGGAAATTTCAGCTGGAAATATAGCAGACTTTAAAATATTCAGCGGGAATTTTCCAATACACTTGTGGAATTTCTAACAGCCTTCTGTCTTTATCCCTGCATTGCCCTTCTTTAGCACATTGTAGGTGTACCATAATTTCTAAAAGTTGCATCTTAGCAGAAAATTTGAATCCGAACACAACCAGAACCTAGAGGACTCGTTATGAATATTATAGGAAATGGTGTTTCGTATAAAATGGCGAATGGTAAGACAAAATTGAATTTGATTAGAAAACTATGGAATGTTTTCCCTCGTTATCTCATATAGCTATGATGCTTAAAAGGATAGTACTTGCAATCCAATTGCAATCCTTGCAATTTTTGATTAGAAAACTATGGAATGTTTTCCCTCGTTATCTCATATAGCTATGATGCTTAAAAGGATGGTACTTGCAATCCACGTTCAAAACTGTTTGTGCCACAATGGGGAAATGTCAATCGTTATCATCACATTAAAATAATAAAATCATGCATTTACCATTAAGAAACTCAAATAGCATTTTTTTTCACTGCCTATTTGATATTGCGTTTGGTTGTTAAGGTAACTAAGTTATTTTAATGCGATAACGATGGAAAATTTTTCCAAAAAAAAAAGAATGCAAAACATTATTTATTCTGCGATTTTGCCTTCATTGTTATTATTATTATTATTTTTTACATTTTCCAAAAATTTTAACTCATTTTTTGAATTATTAAAACTACAGATTGCATGCAAATAAATGTATTCAATAGTTTCATTAGGCGGAGAGGTCATTAACGTGTAAGTAAAAACAAAATCGTGAAGTTCATGTAACATTTTCTTTGGTTTGAGTGGGGGAGGGGTGGGAACTTTTTCCCAACTTACTGCCACCGGGGCAACGGGCAGTGTCTCGAACATGTTGAGAACAGTGGTAAAGGAAATATGACAAGTTTGAAAAGTACCTGTTAGATTACCTCAAAAATTTCTTTTGGTGATAATTGAAGTTTTTGCTGTATCATAAAGACAGATAAAAGCTATACTTTTGATGATTGTAATAGGTTTTTTTTAGATAGTTAAAATATTCCCTCGGGTAGTGTAAAGACCAGAGAATAATGAGATTGAATAGGCGATTTAACATTCTATTTGATGCACAAATTTTACTTTCTAATACTAAATGGAGCCTTTAGATTTAATCATTTTAATTTATGTTTTCAACCCTTAGGTATTCTTTTCTCATATGTCATAATATTCCGTCATTCCTGTTTTCATAAATAAAAGAAAGTAAAAAAGAAGCGGAGAAATTGTGAGCAGACAATAAAAAAGATCCTCAGGTAATACCCAATAGCTTCTTCCCATTCCAAATATATTCTCTTTAGATTAGTACCTTATTGGGATTAGAAGCCAAATGACCCATAGCCTTTAGAGTAATTAGAAACTCGCCGGAGTAGTTATGAAAGGTCCTTAACGTAGACTGTTAAATTAATGAATCAAGTTAGAAAAACGAGCAGTATAGAAGATGATTATGAACTAATATAAATTATAGGCATGTTTTCCATCTCACACTGTCACTTTAACTTGAAGAAAATGACAACATCGCGTAACTGACCTTACTTCATACATTAGAACTTTAATCCATGGAATGTTAAAAATTGTTGAAAAGCAAATAAAATCGATCATAAAATTTCAAATCCATTTGTATGAAGTTTATAAATGCTACATTAAGATATTTAAAACGGCCCTTATGTTAACAAAGACCGGCATCTAGAGAGTGTCACCCCAAATCATCGAACAACCAAAGCGCTAAAACTGCGACAGATAGTTTTTCTCTGGATGAAATAAAAAGCGGTGGAAGAAAGAGTAAATGAAATGTAACAAAAAAATATTAGAAACTCTAAGTAGTATTATGTAAAAATTCAAAGAAAAGAAATGAATATTTCAGTACATAAGCTGAGAGAAGAGACCTATGCATGGGTATTAGGCGCCCTTGCTCAAATCGAAATTTGGCGCCTCTTTATGGGGTTCTGTTGCACTCTTAAAAAGTGCTGCAAATTATATGTGAAATACTCTTTTATAGTATTCAAAATTTGACTTTCGAACTGAAAAGCTTTAAAATTATAGTATTGAAATACGTTTGTCTTATTGTTTTTTATTATTTCATAAATTTTAAAAACAAAACAATGATAAAATATTTTTTAAGTAATATATAAAAATTAGAACATATATTCAAATATTGATTCTCCTAGCTTTAGCAACTACAAACGCTCGTATCAATTCCTTTATATTTAATTTATCAAAAATTTTGCTCTCTGTGGATATAATTGACTTGTCCGATAATCTCTCCTGCGCCATGGTAGATCACATGTAGTTTTTTATAATTTTAAATTTTGAAAAACTTCGTTCTCCAGTAGCCACCGAAACTGGCAGGGTTAAAGAAATGTGTAAAGCTATTACAATATTTGGAAATGTATCAGTAAGATTGCTTTCATAAATATAATTTAAAAAACATCAATAGGTGACATATCCTCTTTGGTAAAACACCGCAAAGATTTTATTTCTTCGAACAAATTTAATCCATCAATGTCCTTTTCATTAGCATTTTTAGTATACGTTAATTTTTGTTCTAATTCTTTACAATGTTTTAAAATTTCATTGTCACTCCAGTATTTTAAATTAGGTATATAGTGTACTACGTAGTAGTAATTGTAATGTTCTTTTAATTGATTGAATATTTCAGTAATTGAAGAAATAGCAGTGTCTAATATTATATTGTAAAATTCAACCTTAAATTTTTGTCTTGGATTGCTGATTGGTTCGTCGGTTTGTTCATCTTGAAATAGTTTCTTTTTAAACCTGTTTTGACTTTGAGGAAAATCAGTATCCACCCCCAAATCATCAGCAACGATACTTGCATTGGCAATTGCATATTCATACGCTTCATCTGATTTACGATTATTAAGTTCTGATATAAGATTTTGTAAATTGTCAGTCACGATTTTAAATCACATTTAGAATTTTGCATTATTTTATTTACACATTTACTAAATTTAAAATATCGTGCCAGATGTTAATGGAACAAATGAATTTAAACGAGGAATTCTTCTGAATCAAATTTTTTGCTTGAGTTCTTGATTCCATGTCTCTTATTTGATCTTTTTGAATATTTATTAACGCTCTCAAAATTCCCCTGAAATCGTTTTTCAACGGCCTTAAAGCTTGAATTCTACTTTCCCAACTGATGTTGGAGAGTGGCTTTAAAGTTAGATTTTCAACATACTGTTACAAAATAGACCAACGTTTAACGGATGAAGAAAAGTAGTTGTAAAGTTCCTGCACTACTCCGAAGATTAACTGTTTCGAAGGAAATTTTAAAATTTTAGCTGCATCATTTACAACTAAATTTAGAGAATGGGCAGAGCAGGGGATATAGAGTGCCCTCGAATTATTTCAATAATTTTTTGCCAATCCTTTGTGCTTTCCTCTCATATTAGCACCATTATTGTAATATTGGCCTCGTAAATCTGATAAATTTAGTTCTAACGATTTTAAATGTCCATTTATGAATTCAAACAGAACCTGTCCAGTAGTGTCGTGGACAGATTGAAATCCTAAAAATTGTTCTTCAATTTGGGCTTTATTGGTTTCCTCGTTCTTATAAACAAATCGAATTACAGCAGTCAACTGTTCGGTATGACTGACATCAGGTGTAGTATCCAGAATTAGTGAGTAATATTTTGATGATTTAATCTTATGTAATAAATGCTTTTTAATTCCTTCTGAAATAATGCTTATAATTTCATTCTGAATTTGATCCCCTAAGTAATGAGCAATGTTCTTGTTTTGAGATGTTTGAATTTTGTGGAGATATTCAGCGATTATTGGATAAAATTTTGCTATAGTTTCAACCAACTTCAAAAAATTTCCATTATCACTATGATACAACTCTTTCGAAGAACCTCTAAATACAAGGTATTGCCGGGGTAAATATTGAATTAAATAAATAAACCGTTCAATAATCGATTGCCAGTAAACCTTTTCTGCATCATAAAGTCTTTGTTGAGCTGCATCCATGGCACATAAATTACTCAAAGACATTTTGAGTTCACTCCATTTTGAACTATGTTTAAGGTGAGATGCACTGCTTTCATGTGTCTTCAAAATGTGGGTTAAATGTACGCGCTCATTACATCCATCCTTAATAAGCTGCGAATACTTCTCACTGAATAGTTTATACGGAAAGCAAAAAACTGAGTTTCGGGAATTTGAATATACTAAATAATTTCTAAATACTTTTTCTCCATTCGGTAATGTTCTATAATAGAATGATTCTGAAAACTTTCTACCTGAATTATCTCTCGGAAAATGTTTGGTTATCAAGCAGGGAGGTCCATTTTCAATTAAATAATCTCTAATTTTTATAGAAATTGTATCAATACAGGTAGCTGGATCGTTTAATTCAAAGTCAAAATCTTCGTTTTGAGATATTACGTTATTACCAGGCGAATTTTCTACGTCAACATCTAAGTTTTCTATTGGTACAATCGTGACTTCTTCTTGATCATATTCTGATGATATTTCATTTTGAGATAAATTTTCATTATGAAATCCCAAACCAGATGTTGATGGTCCTGGTTCAATTGCTTGTCCGTCTAATCCTATTCTGTTTCTGAGCTATTTATTTAGAGATCCCGCCAGTTTCTGATTAGCTTCCTCTCGTTGCAATTTCCTTTTTCTATTTTGTGCTCTAGACTTTTCTTCTTTTTTTGAGAACATGTTTTAAAAAAATACTTATTGCACTAAATAAAAAAAAAATTCATTCCATATACAAAATGTATCATATGATTTTCTCACAATATACTTTTTAAAAGTCGAAAGACCATTTATGTCATTTGCTACTAAATAAAGATTCAGATAAAAAAACTAATTTGACTGAAAATTTAAAAACATTTTTTTTTTTTTTTTTTTTTGAGGAAAATTTATTTCTGAGAATTTAGTGTGAAATTTTTTCTTCTTTCTGCTGATTCAAAATATTTAAATAAATTAAACCAATATTAATACAAATTACTAAAAAGCATTTCTTATAAGCAATTGAAATATTAGAAACATCTCAGGTACATAATAATTATAAATTTTTAATGAAAAAGTGCTATAATCATTAGTAATTTTTTTAGAAATTTTTTTGATTATTTGGAAATTGTAATTGTATATCAGAAATAGATAAATCAATTTCTGTTCAATTAAGAGTAAGATTTATCTGGATTTTATAGAGATAAATAAGAAGTTGCTTTTTGAATTATGTTGTTAATAAAGTTTTTCTTAACGAATTGTTTCTTTTTATGAATCTTTACTGCTATGGAAATAATACTAATAATATTTAGATTGTTAGACCTCTAAATAATAATCCTATTAGACCTCTAATAATAATCCTATTTTTTCGTGCAATTATAAACAAAAAACGATTTGAAAACAATTAATCACAGTACTTTGCTTGCGAAGCAATTCACGGAAAGTATGCACTTTATGAGCAGCGACTACGTATATGATTGAAAATAAGTGTATTCCCTGTCAATTCAAAGGCACACACGGACGGTGGCGCCTCCACCAACATTCCAAAAAAAAAAAAAAAAAACTAAACAACGACGTTGAGCCGCAACAACTTCACAGCACATAAAGAATAAATATATGCCGATACAAAACATTCCCAATTCTTGTTGTTACATGTTACAAATTCTTAGATTTTTAACACATTCCGTGTGGTAGCGCGAACTTCACACGGAACGTGTTTTTATTGTTCGTATCAGCAATCAAATTTTGTTTTACACAAACGAAAACAACCCTTAGAAACGAAAACAAAAGTAAAATAAAATTAAAATAGAATCTCATTTATTTGCTTAGAAAGTATAAAACATGCAAAATAGCAAGCGTATAATTAACAACTTTTATTTAAGTAACTCTAAATTAAAAAGCTATAAGTACTATAAATTTTGGTGCCCCCTGGCCCAGGTGCCCTTGTGCGGTGAACAATTTTGTCATCCCCACGCGGCGGCCTTGGACCTATGCCAATACAATGAATGAAATAGATCAACACTTCACTGTTCAAAGATAAATACTTATAATTTGAATTGAAAATTTGAAAAAAAATTAAAGAAAAGTTTAATCTTATAAGCAGGATGGGTGATTACAGTTAATTACAGTGTGCAGATTTACAGTGTGATTACAGTTAAATTTGCACTTTCAAAAGGCTATAAAAAAAAGAAATAGCGGTTAGAATATTTCATTTAAGTATATGTGTAGCAAAGCGTATTTGTTTTAAGAAAGAAAAATAGTAATAAAAAGATGTGGACGTTTGTTTTAACATTCTTTGCTCAAATTTCATCCACCACCATAAGGTGGTGTCGCAAGGGATGGGGGAAAAAATCTGTTCTCAACTGTCCCTAAGCCAAAACCCATAGGAAAAAAAGCAAAATTAAAATCAATTTATCATCCCTAAGTGAAAACTCGAAGAAATACCAAAAACTGTTGAAACAACCAAGAAGGGCGACGACTTACTTAAGAAATGTTGTTATGTTATTCACCGTTTTCTCCTACGAGCTGAAAACACACAGCATCCGGCTGCACTACAAATCGAAGTGTTCCCTTGTGATATCATAAATGCGTAATGGGGTTCGTAGTCGAATCCCCATAGACAGTACCTTTTAAATAACCTTAAAATTGGAAGTCACAAGAGTTCAGGGCAGATGATCGTGGTGACCAGAGGGTTGGGAAATGGTTATGGGTAATTTTGTCGTTTCTAAAATACAGATGCAACAACTGCTTCACTGGTGTTTCAATGTGTGGTGGAGCGTCATCTTGCATAAAAATTCTGCTTTCCATACATCTACAGCTGTTGCAGCGCTGGTTTGAGTTGGTTGCCCCAAAAATATTCATAACGTGTTCCAATGACGGTACTGGTTACATGGTCCGAAAGACCAATCTCCTCGGAAAAGGAAGTACAGTGATAAATGCTGATAAAACCACGCCACACAGTGATTGCTCATATTCTGAAATTTTGAGTATTGACAGAACCTTTCAGATAAAAATGAGTTTCATCTGTTCAAAAAAAATGTTAAATGACGAAGCATTGTCCACTTTCATTTGAACAAGAAAGTGCAGAGTAGCAGGATTCAACTCCTGAGCATGGTTAAAGTTAAATGGTTAACAGTGCAAGATACTTCATAATATTTTATGGGCTGATTGGCATGTCTAAAGTTTCAGAAATTCACCGTGCACTAGACCTTCTCAAAGCACCATTGAAAGCTGGTAACTACCCCATTGAAACAAATGCTTTCCTATATCTATTACATTTCACATCAAGTGCACCCGTCTCTTCGAATTTACCAATCATCTTTTCCATATCGAATACAGCCAATACAGGGCCGCTTCTTAAACACCTTAATATCGAGAATTTTCTTCTATGCAGTTGCATAGGAGAAATTCTATAAGCGCATATATCTTGCTTCACCAGCAAATCCCGATCTTCAATGAGAGAATCATGACTACTTGTCTCAGACGCAGAATAACATGGACTGCACGCCTTTTATCACAAGTGTAATGTGCAGTAAGCATGTCATATCTTTTAATTGGCATCTTAAAATGGAAACATCTTTTTAAAAAATTGTTTTTCTTATGACGATTATAGTGCATCTATCGATCAACTTTTGAACTATTTTTTCATAAAACAAATTTCTATTACTTCAACATATACTCGGATGAAACATTCTAAACAGTTGTTTTCTTTTACAGCCTTTTGAAGATGCAACTTCAATTACAATCATCTTGTATGCATAAAAAGAGACATTATTCAATACATCGCTTCACAGTGCTGAACACTGGGAATCAACTTTCGAATTACATCTTTATGATTCACGTATTTTAAAGCGTTGCCTTCCTCACACAACTGCGCAATCAGTAATGAGCACAGCTAGCAGTTTTTTGAAATATATATATATATATGGGAAAAGGCAACGACCAGGACAAAACATTACTACATAGAACATAAAAGATACATGAGCGTGAGCTACACGTCTTGCAGTCTCACTGCCTAACTCTCGTCTGCCAATAATGGCGGGAAAGCATCACGTGATTAATGACGTGACGCAACATGGCCAGCATGGCGCCCTACAGGATACGGGATCTGTCAGCGCTTCCCACATCGGCCATCATGACAGGATAGGCGACCTCGCCTTATGGTATACAGTACAATGAAGTAAATATATAAAACAAACAGCAAATACAGGAAAATAATTTGTAAAATTGAAATATTCACAAGATAAAACAAATAAAATAGTCATACCATCCGTAACAGCATAAGTATATAGCAATACAATAGCGTGCACTGGAAATATCGAATAACTAACTAAAAATAAAAATAATATTAGTGTTGAACATGTAAAAATATAAAAACACAAAATAAACAGAGAAAAAAATCAAAGTCTATATCGTCCAAATATACACACACAAAAAGAAGGAAAATAGTTCTCTTTCTCTTTAAGTAGTGTTCAGTGTTTTCTTTTGAAAAACAATTCAAGTGATATGTTCTATATTGCTGGACCATGGTTTCATATATTCTGCACAAGTTGAAGTTTTTGATGGTCCATCGAAGAAATCATACTTTTCAACATCGTATGTGTCGTTTGCTTTAATTTTGATCACTTTATATGGTCCGAGAAATTTTTGTTTCAATTTCAGACCAGGGCCAAATTGAGTGCGCTTGATTGCGACGATATCATTCAATTGAAATTTTTGAGCATGTTTCCTACGCAGATTGTAGGTACGGCGATTTTCTTCTTGGATTTTGAGGATTTGTTGTTTTGCATCTTTACGGAGCTCATCACGCTGTTGGAGAAATGCAGACTGGATCTCTTCGTTGACGATTTCGAGGATTTTTATATCATGCTCAGATTTCATTTTAGTTCCAAACAGAATTTCGAATGGAGTAGAATTGATACTTCGTTGAAATGTAGAATTAATAATTTGCTGAACGGAAGCAACATGGCTATACCATTTCTCAGGGTTTTCTATGGATAGCTTGGAGAGTACAGATATGATAGTAGAATTAAGTCTTTCTACCTGACCGTTTGATCTAGGAAGTCCAGCTGTAATAGCAATGTGGGTGATATGCTGATGTTCACAATATTCTTTGAATGACGTAGATGTGAAAGCGGTACCTCTGTCCGTAATAATCCTTGAAGGATTACCGAAAACTGATCTTTGGCATTCGAGCTTATTGAGAACTTCAGCGGTGTCGGTGGACTTGGTCGGGTAAAGCCACACAAACTTCGTAAAGGAATCGATGATTGCCAGAATATGCTTATATTTCTTAGAAGTGCTGGGAAGAGGACCCAAATGATCAATATGGTATGTATGAAAGGGAGTATCGTCTTTGTCAAGTGGATGCAAAGTGCCATCTAATTTGCCACGTTTTCTGTTATTTAGAATGCATGTTACACAGTTGCGTATGCATTGTTCAATTTTCTCTTTCAAGTTCGGAATAAAGAATTCTTTGTTTAACATTTCCTGCGTGCGTTTTACTGCAAAATGGCCTCGTTCATGACAGGATTTAATAATGTTGGCCTGCATATCATCTGGTACGACAAATAAATCGATTCCGTCTAAGTTCTTATATAAAATGTTGTTTTTGACTATGTAGTTCTCGTAAGGTGCATTTTGAAGTAATGCTTTTATAGCTGTAATATGCTCATCTGTCTGTTGAGCTTTGAAAATTTGAAGATTGACACAGTCTTGAATGATCATGCAGCATGGGCTTCGGCTAAGAGCGTCGACATGAGTCATCTTTGAACCGGTTCGATGCTCTATTTCGTAGTCAAAATCCTGAAGGTATAATGCCCATCGCGAAATGCGGGAATTCATTTCTTTTTTATTTAACGTTTTGACGAATGCATTACAGTCAGTGATAATTTTAAAGTGTGATCCGAGGATGTAAATTCGGAATTTTTTAAGAGCTTCTACAATGGCGAGTACCTCCAGTTCATAGCTGGTGTATTTTCTTTCGCTGTCAGACGTTTTCTTGGACATATAATACACTGGATGGAATTTGTTATCATCTTTGGATTTTTGTAGTAGGACTGCCCCCAAGCCATCAATTGACGCGTCTGTATGAATTTCAATGGGACTGCCTTGATTAAAAATAGTTAAAACGGGTTTATCAGAAAGTAACTGTTTTAAGCGTAAAAACGCAGTTTTTTGCTGAGCTTGAAATAGAAAGGGGCTGTCCTTACGAAGAAGATCACTAAGTGGTTTTGCTATAGTAGAGTATGAGGGAATAAATTTTCTAAAGTATCCCGTAAGACCTAGAAAACGTTGTACGTCTTTTGCATTTTTTAACTCAGGATAATTAAGAACGGCTTTAGTTTTGGAGGGTGAAGGGAGCAATTTGCCGTGTTCTACTAAGTGACCCAAAACTTCAATCTGACTATGCAAAAATTGACATTTTTTAAAGTTTATATCTAGTCCATAATCGCGAGCTACTTTTAGAACAGTGTTAAGGCGTTCGAGAGCCTCAGATTCATTATTTGCGGGAATGACGATGTCATCCATATACGGGAGGACAATGCCTTTTGCAATAAGATCACGAAAAACGGCATTTATGTATCGCATAAAGACAGGATGACATGAACTTAAACCGAATGGCATATAACGGAATTGAAATTGACCTGTATTTGTGACGAAACTGGTGTAACAACGACTTTTTTCTTTTACCGGCACATGAAAAAATCCGTTACGCGTATCGAGAGTACTGAAAATTTTAGCATTTTGAACACGATCTAAAATGTCATCAATTAATGGTAGTGGATAATGGTCTTTAACTAATTTACGATTTAATTTTCTATAATGTATGCAGACTCTATGTTTTCCATCTTTCTTACGAACTACGACAACTTGACTAGCATAGGGTGAAGAACATGGTTCTATAATTCCATTTTTTAACCACTCGTCTATCTGCGCATTTACTATATCACGTTCGGCAAAGGGTAAACGTCGAGGAGAGTGGAAAATTGGCTCATCGTCAGTAAGCGTTATATCAAGTGCGATGTTCGTGGTTTTAGTTTTGTTAGGTTTATAGGCTAACAAAATCTGTTCAACCTCATTGCGAGTTTGTTTAGAAATATTCGGACCTATATCAAACGTGGGAGTTTCGGCAGAAATAGCCATTATAAAACTGTCAGTTTCAACAGGATCATCAGATTTAGAAATTTTGGAAAATACAACACCGTCAGGTTTAATTGTCAAATTTGCCTGATTTATTACGTCGCAACCTATTATTAGGTCATAAGTAGTACAATTATTAGGTACCACAGAAATAAAAACAGGAAAACTTTGTTTATTAATAATAATTTCAGATTCAAAGGAACCTATTATTTTAGTTCGTGAAAAACCGAATCCAGTTAGTGTCATCTTGTTATTCGTCAACGGCGGCGATCCTAGTTTAATCCATGCAGAATGTTTGAGAAGTGTCGAAAAACTACCAGTATCGACTAATCCGGAAAGTGTATTATTAAGAATAACAACCTCTTTATGCATATTCGACGGAGAATGCAATAAATGTAAAGTGTTGACATTATCCCGTGGGGTAGAACTGTCATTCCGAGTAGTACGATGACAATCGGAAGATTTATGTCCGAAAAAATTACAAGAAAGACATTTAGGACCACGATTACGATTAGGGCAAGACTTTGCGATATGTCCAAAATCGTTACAGTTAAAACAACGCGTCTTACTGTTAGTCGGATTACTAAGATTCAATTTTGATTCTCTTTGTTGGACAGGGATTTTATGTATTGTATCACGTCTTTGGCCGTCATTAGCATATCTAGAATACGACATCTTTGAATTATTTGCGTTCATTGCACTTACGATAGTTTCGAAAATTCGTAATTTTTCTTTAAACTCAGAGTAACATTTTGCACCATAAAGAATAATTTTATCAGAAGGAGAACCCTGTATCCCATTTATTGTGTATTGAATAACAGAACATTCATCAATAAGGGTTTCAGACTGATTCGCAATTTCACGCATGGCAATAAAATATTGCATAAAAGTTTCATTCGAGCGCATTTTACGTCTTTCTAGTTGTTTATGTATTTCAATCGAAGTTACTTTATCGGAAAATTCATTAATGAATGCACTTTTAAAAGCATGATAGGAATTTAGATTTCTTTGAGAGAATAAAAAAGATTTAGCTGCGCCGGAAACTAATCTCTTTACAAAGATTAATTTTTGTTGTTCGCTTAAAGAAGGAAAAAGAGAAAAATTCTCTTCAACATCATAAAAAAAAACTTTTAATCGAATAGGAATCATTTCCTGTGAAGTTTCTGCTACTACCACAGAGATCGCGTAATAAAAAACAAAACTGAAGGTTTATTTCATTCATCGTTTGTTTATTCGAGGGATCATTTTCGAGTGATTCCCTTTTGGCGCCAGTAATTAATGCCTGACTGTTATTTATTAATGTTTCGTCTGAAGTTACGGGGATGGGGAAGGAAGAATTATTACCCGTATTACTCATAGAGCTGTTATTAATAGATGAAGTTTCGGTTTGAGAAACCTTTTGAGGAGACAAAGGTTTTTCTTCTGTTTCCGATAAAAAACTAGTATCTAGCGAGCTCTGAAATTCATTTAAATTTGTTAGGGCTTTAAAAATATTTTCACACAAATCATCTTTGTTACTTTCGTTTTCTTCTAAATGTAATAAATTAGAAACGGAGATAAAATCAGATAAAGAAAAAATCTTCAGCAATTCTTGTTTATGTTTTTCTACATCTAAATTTTCAAATCTTTCAAAATTTCTCATTCTTTTTCGAGAAGAATGGTCAAAATTACTGTAACCTAACACAGAGTTAAGCAATTTTACGGAATTAGTTTTTGCATATTTAAGGGAGTTAGCGATTAATTCAATATCGCCTAGTTTTAAAGACATTGTAATGAATTAAAACAGAACTAATGCACATTCACTCGGGATTAAAATTTAAAGGGAGAATGGAATAAAGTAACGTACTATACTATAAATTACAAACTTGGGAAAAAATTGCGCCTACCTGGTTGGGAGCAGTCGAATTATTCACTCTTAAAAGTTCCTTTTTTTTAAAGCAGCCAGTATATGTCAGCACAGTTGCACAAGAACACGAAGTAATTGAACCTTTAACGTTTCCACTTGAATCATATCCATCCAAAACGTGCACTAACGTCCATTAAAATATCCACGGCAAAAATCCACTCTTATCAAAATTTTTAGCATCAATTTAACGTCTTAAATTGTACTAACGTCCACAGCTTTTTCAACAATTTGGCGGGATTTGCTAGGGGTATTCACGAGAAAGGCCGAGCCCCCAAAAATGTGGGAAAAGGTAACGACCAGCATTAATATTTGAAATATATTTATTAAGATTAAAGTACAAAGGACAAAACATTACTACATAGAACATAAAAGATACATGAGCGTGAGCTACACGTCTTGCAGTCTCACTGCCTAACTCTCGTCTGCCAATAATGGCGGGAAAGCATCACGTGATTAATGACGTGACGCAACATGGCCAGCATGGCGCCATACAGGATACGGGATCTGTCAGCGCTTCCCACATATATATATATAAAGTTTCTGTTAAAAAAAAAGTAGTAAAATATCTTTTTTAGGACTAATTAAATCTTTAATTAGTCTCTAACGTTAGTATCCCAATTAAATTATTCAAGTAATTCAAAAGTTTTCGAACAAATTTTAAGATTATATGAAGCACAGAAAAACAAATAATGATGTCGTGTCCGCCTTACCACGGAAAGGGGGTGCAGTAGCTTCTGAGGGTGAGGACCCCTGAGCACCCGAGGGCAGAACTCTGACTTCTAGCTCATGAAACTCGCACACAATCGCTTGCACAACCCCTATTTACTGGGGGGGGGGGGGGTACATTCACACACCTCACAGATAAAGAACAACCATGCCCGAATCGGGATTCGAACCCAGGACGCCCAGATCATGAGGAAGACGCACGACCCCTATGCCAGGACGCCGGCTAGAAATATAAATAATTTTTACAACAGAACACAGGTTAGCAAGCACAAAGAATGCCGATAGAATTGGCATTTTGTCAGTGAATTAAGTACAAGAAAAGGATACACCAAATTAAATTTACGACTGTAGTTTAATGGAATAAAAATTCAGAATAGCATAATAGCGCAATTTGTCTGAATAACAATATTACAAGTCGTGTTCAAGATGATGGATACAAAGAACACAGAATTAATCTCAAGCTTTTCAACTACATAAAAGGAATGTTCAAAATTATTGCAATCCAAAGTCATACAAGCTTCCTCTGCTATTGATTCTACAATTTACAATTGTGTCGTGATGCTATTATATCTCTATTTTTTTAATTATTGAATTTGCATTCTATCAATTTGATTTTTTGATTTTTCGGTCTAAACAATAATGGCATTTAAATGACGAACGCTGAGCTATGATATTCTTCATATCCTTCCGACACACGAGCTCCCAGACATGGATTTTATTTGAGATGAATTGAGTTAGTCTCCGTTAAAGAAAGAACACGTCGGACAGATAAATTGTAATATCGCTAGCAGACAGTATAGACAAAAAATATCTAAAAGGATGACCAGCTGAACTTTGAAAATATTCTTAGCAACCGAATGAATATAGTGTGTCGTGTTGTTGTATGTATTACAAACACAATAATGTGTTGGAAGTATTTGGCAACATATTTTAAATTCTTGTAAATTTCTTAGTTTCATATGTATATTTACTGAAAGGGAAAATTTTTTGTTGTGTACAGCTAATAGTATGCTGTAAAGCAACCTGTCGCTCGTATTATTGCAGCTGCGAGTTTTGTGAATGATTGAATACGATATGAAAAAAAAAAAGAAATTTCTGCCTCCTATTTACTAAAAATACTTATTTCATACAGTGGTAAATTAAAAGCTCTAATAGATTGTTTAAATCTATCTTACTACTTCTAATTAGGATTGAAATTTGATGTTCTAGTACATTTTAGCATCTAACTCTTGCGAATGTCGTACTCATTTCTTTATCAAACATTATAGATGGATTTAAGCATCGTTTCATTGCGAAACAGAACCATCAGTAGCATAGCATGTACCAGTAAAATAATTGGCAATATTATCAACATAACCTACAGTCCTTTGATGATATCTTACAATACAAATTCATGAAATGCTAGAGTAAACCGTCTCCAAGCTTTATTCCACTGTCACTTATCTGCAGACTTCAGTTCGTTGTCAGAAATCTTCTTTTCTTCTTAATGTTTTCTCCATACTCATTCTTTTTTTGACGGAATGATTTAGAATGAAGAATAATGATGGTTCATTAGATCAGATAATGCACTTATGTCAGCCAACGCCGGTACTAGGATTGGACTAACTGCATTCCTTCAAATTTGTATCTTCTATTCAGCAGCAGGATACAGCGTTGACATCGATTGTTGTATTCAACTCTCCGTATACTTCGATTAATAGTTCTCGTGCATGTACTAGTATACAAGCAACTACATTCACAATACGATGAAATTTAACACAAAACGAGTCACATTGTATACATATACAAGAAAGTCGTAAGGAGAACAATCCAATTGGTTTCTTTAAAGACAATACCTAATTACAATCAAAATCATTATTAACTGAAGAATGCTATTATTACTATGGAGAAACTTTAAAATGCTCTTGTTTAATCACTTCATTATCTCCTTAATTTAATATTTAATTAGAAATAAATCGCTTTTGAAAGGCAATATTGAGATTTTATTTTAATAAGTTCATCGTTTCATAATAAAAGAAAATATGATAATCCGAAGACACAAATAAAAAAGAATTACAATTTTAGCAAGCCTCTTTATTGAGGACATATATTAGGTTACTCTTTTCAGAAATCATAAAAAAAGAAAGTAGGATTAGCTAGCGAATTAAGATACATTTTTGATATTAACCTTTTGATGATTGCAGAGTTAAATCCTTCCTTTAATCTATAAACAGGGTCGAAAAAATTTATAATCACTTGTTTGCCTTCAATCTCTATGTTAGACAAGCCGAAGTACGAAGGAAGGTGAATCAACCAGTATAAATTTTCCTGAATGTTATTTCTATATAGCTAGTCTCAAAATTAATTTGCTTATTTAAGTAATGAAGCAATGAAATGCATTTAACTGTTATTGTAGAATAAACTGTATTTATTTTAATTCTTTAATTAATAACCGTTCATAATAATAAAAACATCTGTTGATGCTGTACACGATGGAACTTGGATTTAGAGTCACCCAAACTCTTTCATGACAGCTTTAATTTGGATGAAGATTATTTAAGTTTTGAATCCAGAGCTACCAAAATACTTTGCTTTCGAAGAAGGCAATGTGCTCTTCATATCGATTCACGGGACATTTTAATCAGAATTTTTTAAATTAAAAATGTAACAAATTTCGAATTATCTCCTGAAATAATGGTCCAAAAAATTTATATCATCTTTCATTTCAAAAAATTATCCTTAAGCGATGAATATTAATCATGATGGGTGACATATTAAGACACCAAATAGTTTTTTTCTAATTTTAACAGCACTTTTTAAGAATTCATTTTGATATAGAATCTGTTACAATGCTATTTTACTTTACTTCGTATATTCTCTATCTATAAAAAAAAGAGTTTACAAAAAATAAATGCTGTACCCATTAAAATCTTTCATATTATTTGATTTCAAGATTTGATTGATTTTGACATTTCAAATCTTCCTGGGCCATGAAAGGAAAAAAAATAAATACATCACATCCATCTATCAGTCATTTCTTATGAATGTAAATACCCTAATTCAAAAAGACAACTACTATATTTACCAAACATTTATCATGTGTATAGTAAAAATCTATTATAAAGATAAACAAGCTATCATAAAAACTCTTCCTAATTTTTTTTGTTTTCACAAATCACTACCAATTCCTTTTTTCGTCTTAACAGTACGTCACCAATTCTAATTATAGCGCCCAACATTAATACTCTTGCTAAAGTAACGGATTCGTTTTCAAATGCTTTAATCATCCAGTATAAGAAATAATCTTTAATTATTTTCTTCTATACATCGGAATATTAATCAAGATACAAAGATGGAGAAAGTGTTTTGACAAACACAACTTTGCTTCATTTTATGGAATATAGATGGCAGCACTAAATAAATCATTAAATATTAGTTTACGAGCTGATAATAACAAAATTAAATGTTGGGAAAACAATTGTCACATGTACCGTGCATAAGCAGATGCAGCAAAAGTAATAATGTATCACCGTCAGTGTAAACTTTGAAAAGAGTTGTGCTTTTGTGAAATTTTCATAATAATCTAAAAACAGCAATTAAATTTGAGTATAAATCATTTCTTCAATGTATGCTGTACAAATTGTTTACCCTAAATTGAGCAAATAGTGCCTCAATTATTTCTACTGTGTGTGCTTTGTAAACTGTTGAAATGCCTTTCATCTTTGCCAGCTGTGTAAATAAAAATATGTTTCTCCTGTGTGTTGTGGGGTTAATTATATTTAAATTATTTCTTTATTCATAAAGTAACCTTTTAATGTGTCACTTCTCTGCCATTACATTTATGGCGTTTGCATGGTTTTTGTTTAGATATAGACTTGAATGTATAATTCAACGTAACCTTGTTTTGTTGAAATCCATTTTTCATTGCTTTAGATATATCTTATAAAAATAGTTACCCCACTTCTCGGAAACATAAACTTTCAACAATGCCAATACATTTCGATAATAACCTTTTCAAGTTTCTAGAATATTATTTATTTCTCTTTAAAGAACCGTTTTATTAAACAACCCATGCCTATAAAAAAGCTTTGCGAAATAACCAAAAAAAAAGGTAGCGTTTTGTTGGCAAACGAGATGTAAATAAAAAAAATTACAGAAAATAGCACTGAAATTTCTTAGCATAACAATTTTTTGTTATAATTTACATGCAAATCCACTAATGTACATAAAAAATGTCAATTTAAAAACGCTATTAGGTGAATGAAGTCTCCCAATAAGGATATCAAAATACATTAAAGGAAAAATTTCCTTCAACCGAGTTTTGCTTCTATCGGCAATTAAAATAATGATTAATCGACCTTAAACCTAGTTATATAGAACTTTTATTCCAAAATATTACAACAACTCAGAATTCTGTGTGAAACGATATTTATATCAAGTAATTTACGGAAAGGATACAACCTAAAAACATTATCATATTAAAAATACTTTAAAATTCAGTAATTTAAAAATATATAACAGAATAATGACAAGGTAACAATTTAGTTTTAATGGAGGCAAAAAAAAAAAAACCTAGAAAATTTTTTGCCAAATTAAAAAAAAAATATACTCAAGTACATAAATATATGCTATACATCATATGCTATATAGTTTGACGACGGAAATGTACAAATTGACGAAAATTTTTTGGAGCGCTTTTCGGTCGTCGTTACAACCGACAATTACCACGCTAAGACACAGAGTAAACCATAATATTTTAAGAAAAACATTTAACATATTTTAAGAAATAGAATAAGTTTGAATGACATTTCATTTCTAGACTAAACGCCTTCGATAACCAGTTGGTTTGCTGGGAGTATTGATTCTTTTTAATTTAAATTAAATCTCTTATGTATAACTCGACGCTAATGATTCTAATTTGATGCTCAAAAGTATTTTTGAACTTGTGAAACTTTGGAAACAATTGTTTCGCACCTGCTTTGTTTATTACAGAAGTAGACCTCCCTAATAGAGTGAAGTCCTATGACATCACAATGTCATTAAGAATCTAAGTGTCTGGGCAATTTATTTCAAGTTACACTATGCCTTTTGTGGTAAGCAATTTCGTTTTTCTAAATTTCTCGTTTAAACTGCACAGATGATAACTAAAATTTTTTCTTTCTAAATTTTCAAAAAAAAAAAAAAAATCGGAAAAAAAAATTGGCCTGAATGTCGTCGCATTAATGAAATATATTCTTAGAAATGGCATAAAAATTATTTTTTAAAAATATTACCAAAATTCTGGAAAAAAATTGAATATCTAATTGATTATAAAAAAAATGCAATATTTGAATTTTGAAATAATGTAAAAATTAGTTTTAAGCAATAGTATTATCGAGAGTTATCGGCGAAAAACTTCAAAATCTGAATTAATTTTAATTAACTAAAATTCTACTTAATTTTTTTTAAAAATTCACTCCAAGACCTCCGTGCACATTTTTACCCTTCGTGGTATCAAAACTAGTAGTACTAGATCAGAGTTTCCTATGCATATATACTGTCACGAATTTGAAACATTGCTTTCCTCCGCAGTTAGTTTCATGGTAAGAAGAAAAAATTTACAGACAATTCTAACATGCTAAATAGATGTTGGATCAATGATTCAGATCTTGGCGACAAATTCTTCGAGTATTTGGCAGCCTTGGCGACTAAAAATAAAATCCAGATTATTTGAGAATCTTGATGACGAGTCCATTAGAACTCGATTTCCGGCGTAATCTAAAAATTTCTTTATCCTATCATGGAAACTACAAAAGGACCATTAAGTAAAGCATGTTTCGCTTCACTCCTCGATGTCTAAAACAAGTTTATTTTTATTATTATTATTATTGATTTTAATTTAATGTTCTGTGTAAGCTACTCTCCATAATTAATATAGTTAGAAACTGAAGTGGTTAAACTTTTAATTGCGAATGATTCTCAAGAGAATTCGTTTCAGCGTCTCGTGCATACAAAAATGAATTAAGATTTAGAAGTGATTTTATACAAAATATACAAAACTTTGACTCACTCTAAATACTCTCACACAAAGTTTGTCAGAACTAAATTTATGAGTCATCCAACCGATCGCAGAAAAAAACAGCGGACTCCGAAATGTCCTCGCATGTTTTTAAAATAAAGTATTATTCCTCTACCCCACACAAAAATATTGGACTTTAGCCGTAAAAGCTACGAGAACTCTGATCTTTATTTTCACACATGGAAGTTGTGTAGGCTTAGTAGTATGATAAAGAAACCGGTATTTGTGTATTAACTATGCGCCAATGTCGAGTTTCAGTTACGAAAGATCGTTCTTTGGCTATTTGTTTTTTGGTAATTGATCGCTGGCATGCAATTAATTCATCCAATGCCAGAAAATCGAATATATATTTTGAAAACCATTTTTCTGTTTGTTTGAACCCAACATTTGATTTAATACTACGATTGTACAAGATCGCACACCTAATTTCATTGCACTTCTCGTTGCACTTTTGAGTTATCCGGTTTAAAAGCATGTAAAAGTGCAGCCTTCGGATTTGATTCTAAATCTGACACGAATCTACATTATAGATACTAAGCCTTTTTTAGATATTTAACTAACTATCTTTTGCAAATCACTTGTACTCGAATAGCTTCCGAACAGATTTCTTTCAAAATTTGATTGAATCTGCGAAGTTGCTGTAAATACTATGAATTGAATTTACAAACTGAATCTACAAATGTGGTGTTTGAGATACACTATCTAGTTTAACTCAAACCGTTTTTGAGTTATCGTATTGACAAAAAAGAGAAACAGAAAAGCTGAATTCCATAAACGTGTATTTCGAATTCCCCAAGGTTTGAAATGACACAGATTTGTCCAAAAACAAAAAAGCACAAAAAATAGAAGAAAAAAAAATGGCTCACACAAAATTTAATCAAACACGAAAATAGGCTTAACCATAACCAGACTGGTAATCGTCATGATTTCGTACTGGAAATGGGTGACCATGTCTGTTTCCAGTAGTACCATTATCTCACTATACTGCTTTGTTCAGCAGTGGTCGTTTGCACATAAGTACCATTATCTCAAAAAAATGGTTTTTACACTATTTTAAAACTCAAAACATTTCCTTTTTAATGATATCAGTTTCATTTCTATACAATGTGTCCTTTACTTTTAATAATTTTTTAAAATATTATACATAATCTGTAACAATAAAATTTTTAATAAGAAATTTAAACACATCCATTAAAACGCTTAATCGCGTGCTTTTTCCTATGTTAAATTTAGGATATTAAAAAAAAGGCTTTCTTTGTGCATTCATTCTGAGGTTGGATTTTCGCTTGCGCTTTTATTTTCTGATATGTGTTTTTAAGTTGCACGCATTATAGTCGGTTTTGACTTATTCGCTTAAATTCGTATTTTTCGAATTTATCTATTGATAAAGTGAAATTTTTTTTTTATTAAAAAGCCTTCCGCATTAATATTTAACAGCCTAAAAAGTTAATAGTTTGTGTGTACAATTGGTCACCAAAAGCGAATAGTATGAAAAAAAAATCCTAAGAATATTGTTTTGCAATTTAAAATATATTTAATTTAGTTTTTAATAAGCTCGAATATGTGACCTTTCTGAATGCAATGATCGCACAAAAATAATAAAAAATAATTATATATGTCCGAAAATTTGCGAGGAAATTGCTTACTATGCTTATTTGTTAAGTCAATCCAACTCATGAATATCTTCAACTGACTATTGAACCAATGCTCTCTTTGATCAAGCCTTACATCAGAATTCTCTGATATCGCGTATGATTTAAATGATAGTAAATAAAGCACCTGAAACTTCGGTTGAAGCCTCGCGCTGAAATGCGTGTACTGCTATAAATATTATTAATTTTCCTTACAATGTATTCAAAATTGTGAAAAGCTTTTTAAGCACGATTTAAACGATTTAAAATTTATTTAAAATTAAAAATTTTGTTTCACTGTGAAGTGGAGTAACGCATTACACTTTAGGTTAATTGGTGAGATTACTTTCAATGTTACTTTTTATAAATAGTTTTATTGCTATTTAAACTTCTTTCAGTTGAAACAGCATTAGAATGTAAAGATACAGATTTATTGTAATTTCGTTTTCCTTGTCCTCTTTTCTTGTCGTTTATATTCGTTTGATTTGATCATTTTCAAATTTTGTTTAGACTTAAAGAAGGGGGTAGATTCTGTCTCAAGTTCGCAAAACTTTTGCAATCTCTGATAATGACTGCTGACTTTTATCTTAATTATGCTAAATCTGGCACCAAATTTGGAGAGTTATGACTTGAAAAAAATCAAGTTAAGTGTACATTAGTTTTAAATTTCAAGTGTGTACATAGTCAATAAGTTTGCAATTTTAAATCTAAGTAGTATTTCGATTCCTGGTCAGAAAGGTTTGTAATACTTCTGTTTTAAAAAAAGAAAAATGAGCGAAAGTGCAGAATCGTCTACTGCTTGGCGCAATTTTCAGTCTCCAATGTGGCATTCTCTCCTGTCTTGCCTCCTGGAGTTTCAGCCTCTTCAGAAGAAACTACGCAAGAACTTAGTTGACTACCTAAAAATGCCCCCCCACCCAAAAAAAAACTCCAAATAAATGCGAAATACTGTAATTTAACTAAACAGTCTCGATGAAATTGGCAAATTTTATTTTCTTTTAAAGTTAGTATTTGAGAAAAGGGTGCGTTTTCTTACAAAGTACATCAGAATCACGTCAACCGACCAGAAATATATCAAGAGCCCGTCATCTGTATACTGTCTAGATGCAATAAGTGGCGAGAAAAAGTTAAAAAAATATAAATAAATAAACTTTGATTATTGTATCTTATTAAGTCAAGTAAAAATAATTTTAAAAAATGATACAAAATAACACAAAATAGTCACCCAAAAATTTTCTATTTTTATTTTATAATGTTAAATTTCTTCGCCTTTTTTTTTTCTTGTGGAAATGATTATTATCTTTATTTTAAGGTTAGTAAAATTGAAATCTACATTAATGTGCCCTTCAATTTTACAGGCAATTTGGTAACCCCCAAAAAAAATCAAACTGAGAAGCTCCACTAGCAATTCATTTTGGCTAATCATTTTTGTTGTTGAATTGTTCTTCACTAATTTTAGTAGAACTAAAGAAATTAACTTATAACCAAAAACTTTAGTAATTAATACATGAACATTCATCTAAATTAATATGTGAATCAATTTTTCATAAATAATATACGTATTTTCATTTTAAGTAAAGTTTGAAATAGATTAAGTCGGCTTCTCTAAATTTTCAACTAAGCTGAGCTGTAAAATTTTGAGCTCCCTAATTTTCCACAAAAGAAAGTCTTGTTATTCTTGGCAAATCTTAATGTCGTTTGGTAAGGTAGGTCTACTCTCAGACGGCCAGTAAGACAACTCATGCGCAGAAAGAGACTGATTTATATTTGTTACAATTTCATAAGATAGATTCAGGCTGTAAATTGCCCTTTTGGCGTCCCTGAATTTTTCTTTTTCACTGAGTATCGTATTTAAATGATGGATATTTACACAAAGAAACATGGTAAAATAAAATTAAAAAAAAGGTAAACATACGTAAATTTGGAAAACTACAGAAAAGAAAATGAGAAAAAAAAACTCGCATTAGAAAGAATAAAAAGCAAAAAATGTGGAATTAATCTATGATAAGAGATACATTTTTATCACGTCAAATTCTACTAACGCATGCGCAGAAAGAAAAAATTCAATACAGCGGCATATTATTGTCCCGTCAGGACAAGTACTTGCCATGGCCCGAACAGCAATTTTTAGCCTTTCTACGAAAACCAAAATTCCAAATATTCGCTACTTATATGCCGTTAACACACAAATATCAATTATTTTATCTCTAAAGCATTTATATACTTCAACATGACTATTTTTGGCAAAGATTATTTCATATGAAAGAAATGTACTAATAAATTGAAACTGAAATTAAAAATAAATACAATCGATTCCAATGATTCTTTCCGTAGATTTGTCGGATTTTGCTCTATTTTGGATTTAGTACATAAATCACATCATAGTATATCCATAATGTAGAACGTCATCCATAATGTAGTGATTCCAAAAATGGTCGAAATGGTATTTTTGGAGTGTTTCGATTTCACTGTCAAATACTGTATAATTTTCACAATTCAATCCACCTTTATTCTATTTCATAGGACACGAAGTTTTTACCAAACACTAATGACAATTTAAATAACATATCACCTGAATTAAGAAATATGGTTCCAATTGATAATATTGATAATTTTGCCTGAAATCAAGATTCATTGGTACATTTTTATTAAAAGAATCCCAATTGTTAACTAAAATGAAATGTTGTTGCTACGTTGTGCTGTGCCAACAATGCATTCTAAAGAACTGAATGCTGTTACAAGAATTTAAAGAGATACAGCTAAAACGGGCTTTTTTTTTATCAGGATTTCTACAAACAGAAAAATATTAATCATATTATGACACTGCTCCGCTTTCATTGCTGCTGTAGATGAAGATAATCTGTCCGAATCCCCTTTTGACTATTCATGAAAGCAAAATTTAACAACTTCGATTTAGCTGAGTTTTGATATCAGTAAGCGATGAATTTCGACACCAAAGTGTTCAGATCCTAAAAATCAAACAGTTTTAACCCTATTCCTTACTTTTTGTGTGGACTCATATTTTCTGTAAGTGAAGGTTAGCTGAATCATGCTGAACATGCTCTTCCATCTTTTTGGTAATAATATTTAAAAATATCTGCCAATTAAATTTTTATATAACTTTTCTTAATCTTTGATATAACCAAAAATTACTTGGAATATTATATTACTGTGGGGAAATTCTGAATTCTCTATGCATTCCAAGAATCAAAGAAGTTTGGGAACTATCAAAAGTGTGACATGAAGGAAGTATTGATTATACCAGTTGTTGCTACATAGCATCCATGTCTCTATATTGGCCTCTTCAGATTCCACATGAGCCGGGAAGGATTTTCCACAAATTTGGAAATTAGATTGTTTTCTTTTGATCTTGAAACTAAGGTTCTATCACAAAACTACTTAAGCAGAGTAGTTTTTAGTCTGGTGATAGAACCTTAATGACCAAATACTCTTCTGGAATAATAGAACCATACATTTACTGTAGTTTGAAGTACCTGCTTAACTATTAGTATGTGTAAAAAATCATTAGAAGGTCAGGGAGAAATAGCAACAGATTCTCATCTAAGAGGTAAAGCGAAATTAAGGGGTGCCACTAGAAAAATATATTTTTTCGCTTTCAATCGTCAACATTGACTTAACAATTGGATACTTGTCGATTGTAACGGCGACCAAAAGACGCCAAGAAAAAATTTCCCCATTTTGGCGATTTTACTCGTCAAAAAACTGAATTATACCAACAGTTATAGATATCATGTTTTAAATTTCTTCTCTTCTTTATCAACATTGTCTTTAAAAAACTGTATAAACTTTCGTCTTCATGTAGCCCATAAAACTGGTGCTCGGGGTAGTTATAATATTCTTGATCCCTTATTTCTTGCCATACCACTACTTTACCTTATTTGTGGTTCTTAATATTCATAGATGACATAAAGACGACCTATCACTCGATGTTTGCAATCTTTGGAAAGCTGCAATAAACCTTTATCAAAATGGAGAATGGGATTAGTGGCGAATCCTCTTACAGTGATTTCGACGAATCAAGAAATGTAGAGGAGGAAGAAGTTAATGACGCAGCTGAAACTGAATTATCCTTGTCACCTACTGAACCTGAACGGTTGTTCGTCGAAGCAGTTCGAAAATTAAGCAGTTACGAACATTCGTTGGAAACTTTAGTCAAAAGATTCAACGGAGATGAAACTCAAATCGATTCTGAAATTCGGCAGTCTGAGACAGCAGAAAATCTTGATAATTCTAGCGCTCTTGCTGATAATGTACCTGGAAGGACCGATGTATCAGCGGGCGGAGATCATACAATCGGCCAAACTTTGGATGATCGCCAGATGTACGTCAAAATCCGTATCCCTTATCAGGCAGCAGAAATTGTTCTTCGAATCCTCGATGAAGATCTGGACAAGGTTCATAGATCTGCTCTGAAACAGGCGGAATCTTGCCTGGAGAACGCCAAGCAAAATCTTATCACTCTCAAGACAATGCTTCAGATCCAGCTTGAAAACTCAAACAGATCACAAGAAGCGATCATAAAGAAAGCAAATGAAATCGCTGATGATATGTTCAAGATAATTGACAAACTCAGAGAAAAGCTGATCGAGTGTCAGGTACAAAATTTGTCTGAGCTACTGGTCAGGGCCATGAAGGACGAGGCTAAACTGACCATGCTGGAAAGGGGACCCGAAGAGAGGAATGGTGAAGAGACTGCGAATACAGGGATGTTGGAAAGTGAGATAACTTTAGAATCGAAAAGATTCTACGCTATCATTTTTTGTTGTGTGGCTGGTTATTTTATGGTAAGACTGATGATGCTTTACCTAGAACGAGATGTAAATGCCCTCGAGAAAATATATGTCTTTATATGGCAACCATTTCGGGAAGAAGTGAAGCAATTGTTCGTTCATCTGGGAGAAACATTTTATTCATTAATTCGAAATCCTTTCTATTTGTTTAATAAATGTTTTTTCACTTAATTCGCCATGTTATTTTAACTTTTTTACTTGGAAATAATAACCAAATATTACAAGATTTTAAAGATGTTAGAAATAATATGAATTGTTCTTCCTTCAATGCATTGTCTGCATTGAAGGAAGAACAATTGTTCTGCATTGTCTTTCTTTTGTCTTTACAGTCAAAGATTTGTTTCGGTGAAAGAATATCGTTTAATGTAATCCTGGGAATATAGTGTTCATTGGCAAAAGCTCTTTTCAAACATTTTATTTTTAAAAAAGTGCAATTAAACCCTTTTTCATTAAAAAATAGCGAGTTCAATTTTCGTTTCCCTGGCACTTTAAGAACGTAATCGGACCACGAAATCGCAAGAGAAAAAAATAACCCTTATATCGGGGCTTAATCACTATGAAATGAAGTCACATACGGGAGTGGTCAAGAAAAACATTTACACTCCACAAATTCGCAACGAGAAGTATGGTACACGTGCATAGAGAAATTCCAAGAACTCAAATCCCCCAAATGGTCATTGTAAGAAAAGGAATGCTTACCATGAATAGAAACCTACAGGTGTTTCCCTGAAGGGAAAACGTGATCGAAAATTCGCAGAAAAGGCTTGGCTTTCTTAAAGTGAAGGGGTGGGGTTGAAAAGACAGCATGACGGCATGCAAAATGAAGAAGGAAGATGCTTTTTGGCCATATTTGAGGTTGACGAGTTATCTAGAGTGGAATTAAATTTTGTGACGGGTAAAAGAGGGTTATTCTACGTTATTGTGTATGTGGCCTTACCGGAATCAAAGGAAAACGATGACTTATCCAGGTAATGACTTATTAAGGTTTTACCGTATTAAAAAAAACATAAAATGAATATGCATTTCATTGATCTTTTTAAGGCGGAATAAGCTTATTGAAAGCCTCTGATGCTGATATGCTTTTTTTAGAAGGAGAGGGTCTCCTTCTGATATTATGATATGCAATGTAAATTTCAATTTGTCAACTATTACGTTTTAAAATATAATTTCAAATGCCTTTACACATTTTAACTATATTTTTGTTAATAATTGCCTTTTTTGTTAATAATTTTCCATACTTACTTTTTGTGAATAGTCTAATTAAATTATTTGATTAATTAGGATCTGCTTGGGCCCATTAGTCCAAAAATGTTTTTGCATATAATTATTAAGGCTTAACTTCATAATCTTCATAACCATTAACCCCCAGTATAACAGTTGGTTTTCTGAGGGGAGGGGGGGGGGATATTAGAATGTCAGTTAAAAAAATTGTATGGGACTCTTTTGGGGTATTTGGCTTGGGTGTAATTCTATGTAGGTACGTCCTTGAGTTCGAGCGGCTTAATTTCGAAGCGTAGAACTTGGAGATTTCATTAGCAAATGTTTATATACCTGCCAGGAGGAACCGGATGTAAAAAAGTTTGCGATAATGTATTGTTTGGTGAAACAGGACAAACAAAAAGCATCATGTCTCTCGACGAATTCCTCTAATCAGATTCAGTGCACAGGAATATAATTTTTATCGGCAGAAAGTTTTAGTGAAAGTCTTATTTACAATAAAATTCGTGTGAATATGAGAGTATATCATGAAGCTCAGTTTTCTGGTTGGTATAATAATGTTCCGTCTGATGAATTTTGTTCAGTTCAAGAATCTGAGACTATAATTTTTTTGTACGTTTTTACGCCTCAAAGGAGTGATATACAGTAAGTAAAATGAGCAAATTTCTGGAGTTTTTGTTTGTTTGTTCTTTCTTTTTCTTTCTTCTTTCAGTTCTTTTTGTGTGTGTGTGTGTCAAAGTATTATAGTACACTCCCGAGTATCCGGGTCGCATCTGTATGGTTTACTTTTCTTTTATCGTAATTAAATGAGGAAGGCAAGGCGTTGCATTGGCAACATTGCCAAGGCATTGGAAGCCGGCGTCTACTTCGATACTCCTAAGTGTCGAGTGCAAAATACAGTTGTGACAGGAAATCAGCAGCGCTCTGCTAGAATTAAGCCTACGATTTATGTTAACGTTTTATTTATATTTCTTGCATTTAAGTTAGGCATCACAAAATATATGGTGAAATGTGAAACCTTTTTCTCTAATAAATTCTTGAAACATGCAGCACAGTATATAAACATATATAAACTATCAGTATAGAGTCTTCTATTTTAATGCGACACGTTACTGGCAATTGCTTCTAAGGTTCATCGGGCCGCGTCCGCGTTCACTTTCTGCATGGCTTGAGATAAATGAAGGGCTTAGTACTCAATAAGATGTGAGAAAATATGCATAATAACAGTGAGCTTTGATATAAAAACTTTGTCATCTGTTATTGGTGGGCAAAGAAATAAGTTTTTAGAACTCCGGCCAATCCGGCTTTTTTGTTATCCATATTAGGCTGGATACTCGGGAGTGTACTATATTTTATATTCGATTTTTTTTTTTTTCTTTTCTTATAGCTAATTCAATATGGTGGATTATCCGTGATTGTTTGCCACTTAATTCCGTTGATAATTTTTGTTTGTCAAATTGATAAATAAAATATAAACATCTTCTCTATCTTTCATCTCACTCCTATTTTGGGGAAATCAACGGTTCATTGCGCATGTGCCGAAAACGCGGAAAAGTTTCCGTATTCCGTACTGAAAAGACAGTAAGCGTGTTTAACGTTTGCTTAACATGTGAGAATTGCTGAATTGGCATGAGTATTGTCAATGAATAAAAATCAATCCATCAATGGAAAAGTTAATTATTTGATATACACATCTTTTACTTGATATGAATCTTGGTTCAATTAACAATTTCTGCCAAATTTGGTACTTATATATTTCAAAAAGAAAAAATATATACTGCTGAGCCACTTTTCTTTTCATTTTGATTAGTATTTTGATTACTAAAAATGTAGCTGAATCTTCGTCGTTTTCCCTTGATATTTCCTGAAAAATTGCCGCACAAAAATAAATTTTACACTATTTTAAAATTTAAAAATTATCTTTTTAACAATAAGAATTTAATAGTTATGCAAATTTTTCGTGAATTTTGGAAAAAATTTTTAAAAAAAATTCCTGATTTTCAACAATAGATGTCTTAAAATTCAACCGTTCTCATTATTTCATTAAATACTCAATCTTGTGACTTTCTTCCATTGTTGGTAGCTTAAAGAGAAGGATTCTGTTTAATATTAATGTAGTTTACGAAACGAATAAGAAAGTTACAATATTGCAAAATTTAGAAAATTTATGAACCACCCATTTATGTTTTTATTTAATGCTATGATAATGTCTGCATTAAGAAAAGATCAAATGCACAATGAGCATATGTAAGGGACAGTTAAAATAACATGGCTTTCATTGCGGGCAATTTAACGGAATCGTGGACATGAAGTTATATCTAAACGATTTAACTGTCATCATGCGTAACCGACATTCCCGGCGAATCAATGAGTCGTCGAAGGCGATTCATCATAAATACAATAAGAAAATCCGCAATTTTCATAGACAATAATTTTTCGAACTTTCTCACATATTCCTTAATGAAGATGCACATAATCCCCACATAAAAATTGTGGGCTTTGAGCAAGGCTGAGTACCACGACTAATCAGATTTGTATTTCTCAAATACGATCGTTTTGTGTTTCGTAGGATAATGAAAGAAACTGGATATACATTTTGAATGTTTAATTTTTAACCGACTGAAATTAAAATTTGCACAGAATTGCAATTTTTGTTACAATGTACCGAATTTCATTTATTCAAATCGCTTCGTTTTTGAGTAATCGCTTTTAGATGCATGCGGAAATGCGAAACAACAGATGGCCAACTGTCGACAGATTTGACTCAATATTTAATCAAATCTGTATTTCAGATTAACTATTTAAAAATTTTATCGTCTGATTCTCATGTTTCACTCCATTTGCACTCAATTAAACTCTCTGTGAATGGATTTCGCTAAAATTTGATTACGAACTGCAAATCTGGTGTACAAACTAAATTTCATTCATCTAGCTTAAAGCTATTTTGAAATATCGTACACGATCTCACAAACATAATAAACAAAGAATGTGTATTTAAGACTCAGGGAGAAAGATTAGATCGATTTTTTTTCTAGTTTTCTTTCTGCATTCGAGAAAACAAAAAATTATCCATTCAAAAGAATTGAAAAGTTATATCTATTGATTTTTTTTTGTTTGTTTGTTTCAACATATCTCATCCAGTTTATTTATACTATTAAGTTTATTATTTTTAAGCTAAGTTTAGAAATATGGAGAAAATAATTCTCTTATGTGTATATATTATATTATATTATATATATATATATATATATATATAATTTTATAAAAGTAATCTCCTTTAAAATGGTACACAAAAATCTGAAAATTTTTCTTAATTTAAATTTTTTAACACCTAGTTTATTTAATTCTTGTTATATAACCATAAAGTAGTACAGTTTATAAATGAAATCAGGATTACTGAAATAAAAAAAATTGGTAATTGGCAGAAATTATGAATTTAGCAAAGATAGGAACAAGGAACTGCAATTAAAGGCTATCATTTAAAAAATTTGTTTATTAAAAAAAGAAGGGGAAAAAAAGGATCGTGATTCTTTTGTAACAAAGATGACAAAGGAAAATTCAAGGCATAATAATTATGTTTGGCAATCAGGAAAAAAAGAAAAAAATCCTCGAATCATGATTCCAACAAACAGCGCCATCTATTTTCATACGCGGAAAAAAAAAAAACAGAGCAGCGCTGCGAACACGAGGTAATTTCTGAATGAACCCATCATGAGAAAGATTTAATCGTTTATGTAAAAGAAAAAAATAAATAAGACAAAAAAGAAAGATAGAAACAACATTAACGAATTCTCTACGCTCCCATATTATGGAACAGATGTCAAGAGTTACGTCATTTTAAGATCTTCAGAAAAAAAAAAAAGATGTCTGCTTTCAATGCAGGGTTCATTTCAGAAAAGGTAAGGGAATGGTTAAAGTACTAAGAACGGCTGAAGGTCGTTGCTGTAAAAGTCGCACATAAAAAAATTGCTTTTTTTTATTAATGCTCGTGCCTGTATCCGGTTGCGCAATGAAATTAGATAAAAAGAAACAAAACATCTTTATACATTTATTAGAGTGTATTTTTATGCAAGTTAATCCTTTCATGAAAACCGGTATGTTTTCCAAAACAAGCTTACAAGCTGCGTGTCGTTTGTTTCGCTGTTAAAACGCTTGGATATGATATGGATTTGAAAATGACTTCACTTTTCTGCAACAAAAGATGGCTGCAAAAAGGTAAGTGCCAAGTCTATCATTTTTATGATAATAAATAAAACTTTAAAATCTGAAGTTTAATGTTCATGAGATGGTTCTTCTGTAGTTTAGACATTAAGGAAATGTTACTATAGTAACAGTAGGTTCACGTGTTTTCCTCACGTGTGTTTAAAGATTTCTTTTTTCGCAACATGTTTATTCTACAAAATGTGTGTTTTAAATGATCTCATTAAACATTGTGCTTGCTTACGGAAAGTAATTTATTTCGTTAATGATCCGTTAAGATCGCTAATAAAAACAAAGAAAAAACTTGTAACAAGGTTGTATTTTTCACAACAACCTTTTTGTATGAAATAGCTTTAAAAATAACGTAGATAAAAAAAAACAATAATAAATAATTCTTATTAAAGAAGTTTTTTAACTTTTTAAAAATTATATATGACTATCATATGGAATTTCATATAAATAATTGATGTATTAAAATTTTTACGATATTTTTTTTACTGTTTTTGTTCAATTTTTTTAAAAATTTAATTCCCATATAATAGTAGTATTATTTTGTATATTTTATTAGAAAAGTTTTTAATTTTTTTTTTATAATTTTTGTACATAATTTAGTGCAAAAATTGCTCTTTGTATTTTTTAATAATTTTATACGTACAAAATTGACAGAAATCTTTCAGTTCTTTTTATTTGCATAAAAAAATATTTTGTCGAATTTGTGGATTTTATTAATGATACATTTATACGGTTTTTCTAATCCTATTTAATTCTTAATTAATTACAAAAATGTGATATCGGTAAAAATTCCCATTTTCCAGTAAAGCTATTTTAGTAAACAAGACACAATTTTTTTGAGTTTAGATCTCAGGCATGTATCTTATTTTTTCGAATAATTTCAAGTATATTTTCTACAGTAATTAACTACTTTTTATTGTTATTGTTATTTTAAACAGTGACTCTTTTTCATCATCCGATTTTCTGATGGATATTGCTAATTTAATTCTTAAATCAGAATTCTTTAAATTAATTTAATAAAATCTTAAGATGAGTTAATCGTAAATAAAAAAAATCAATAATTACTGATATGTAACTAATTATCAACTAAGAACACTTTTTTTTTTATGGTGGTGGCATTAAGCAACCAGGAAGTTTACGCTGAGACATCATAAAAAAACACTAAAATCTGAGAAAATATTAATTAAAGACCAAAATATATTCTTTTTTTCCGACCCAGTGACGGATTTAGTCATTTTACGGCAATCTACAGACTATATTATGGAACCCTTTTTTTTCCATTAATGCAAATATAAAATAGGAAGTAAGTTGTCTCTGGAAAAATCATGGAAAAATGAGTAAAGTAATAAAATTCTTGAAAAATTAACAATAATAATTAATTAATGATTTCTTGCTTACAATTAAAAGCATATTTTTATTGTGATAAATTATAATGAAATAATGAGCTTCAAACAAATGTAACATTGAAAATTATTATTTTACAGGGACTGTCAAGTGGAGTATAACATAATTAAATAAATAATTAATATTGCACTATAATATAATGTGTATTTATTTTTATTTATTTAATAATAATTTTAATATTTCAATGTAAGCATGCCTTGCAGTATTAACATTTTATATTTCATAAAATGTGAGCTTTTTAAAAATTTATTTATTTGGCATCAAAACTAATAGCATGTTTGTTGATCTGATGTTCAGTTCTTATGTTAGTAGTTAGAATAACTCGAGATACGATGAGTGAACCTCTCTTCTTTACATTCTTGATATGATGAAGTTTCTGGTCGATGCTTATTCTGAATTCGAACATCTGAATAAAATGTAATCGACAATAAATAATCTATAACAACTCCATAACCGTATAATTAACTTGAACCGCAAACTTCGTATTTCTCAATTCGGATAATGTTGATAAATACTGATGTAAAATTAATTAAGCAGGAATCTTTTCTCTTTCGAATTCTCTTCTTCGATTTCACGTTAAAGATCAGTCTAATCCATCTTATTAAATGGCTTGAATGTATTCCCACAACAAAATTCTTCTGGCCACAGATGCATGATGCCGATAAGAGTGCAAACCTCAGAAAGACATAATCATGATTTTTAAATATTTCCGTTGCCTATCTTCCTGGCAGAATTCGTATTCATTTTCCAACAGCATTCAAAGCTTTAGTAAATAGTATTAGTCAGAACAATTATGCTCTTAAATATATTATTTCTTTTACGAATTAGGTGAATTACGAATTAATTGTCTCTTAACTTGAAGACCGACTTAAACATCCGCTCTTCAGAACGAAATATAGAAAGTGAAGCGGTAAATGAATAAACAAAAGAGGTTATTGGACACGTGTCTGATCCAAGACATGCCATAATTATTTTTTAAACGTTCCTCCTCGATCAAGTTGAAAATGTTTACTTTCTGATCTTCAAGACGCCGCATTTTTTTTTTTTTTTTCTTTTTTCTTTTGTAGCTTTATTATTTTTTTCTATAATGAATTGTATTAAACAAAGAGCATATATTTTGATTCTAGAAATCTGTTTTTGAAAAGCAAAGGTTTAAGCAAACTACGTTTGTGATATTTTGGTTGTCAAAAAGTTCAGTTTTCTTCTTTGACGCAGCTAAAAAATTCTTATTCAGTGTTGTTATCGTAGCATTCTCAATTAAATAAAATCATTTATATCTAAAAAAAAGTTTTTAATAAACTTAAAGTGAATGGAGTCACTGAAATTCAACAGTTTAGCAATCAGGCGCACAAGTCACTTATTTTTAATTACTCTTTATCCATTTCCAATTTATTTTCGAATTTGAATAAAATGCGCCTATACACAGAATAAAGTTTCCTTGTATTACTGAATTATAATCTTCGTTTCACATTGTAGTTTTTTTTAATGTCAGCTATGATGGAGTACATAAACCTTAACTATGTGTCAGGTGAACCAGAGGAGTACCTGCTTTCTCTCCTTGCTCTTCTCACTTTAAACTCATCCTGTTTCGAAATTTTTATATTATTGTTAAATTCTAAATCTTCTAAAACCTGTCTCTTGGTAATTACTGAATTTAAATAAAAGCCAGCACGAACTGTTTCCTGAAACATTTTCAGATACTGCGTTATATCTTCTTATTCCCCTTCCTATAGATAAAAATTGAGAACCTTGGGCAAGGCAGTGAACTCTACGAGTCCTCAGATTTTTATTTTTAGAGTCCCGCTGATGAGAGTTTAATACTTCGAAATATCATATGAAAAACAGAACATGCATTTTTGAAGCCATTTTGTCGACCCGTTGAAATCAGCGTTTGACATAAAATTACAATGTTAGGAGCAAGACCAGATACTAAATTTCGTTAGCTATCTAAATTCTTTACGTTATTGAGTTATATGGCTTACGTGTAAATTTAAGGACAGACGGTTAACCTGCTTACGGATTTGGTTCAAAAATGAATGTGTATCTACACTTAACATGTTAAAACTGAGTAATAAATTTCATCGACCCAGCTCTGCATTTCTAAGTACTGTGCTGACTTGCACTCGGATAGACAAGCTTCTTATGAATGGATTTCGTTCAAAATTTGTTAGAAATCTAGAAATTGGAAATAGAGACCACATACCAAATGTCATCCATCTAGCTCCATCACCATGGTTTTTGAACTATGGTGTTGACATAATTCAGATATAATTCCAAGACAAGTAAACAGACATAATTCCAAAAATTTGTTTTTCGATTCAGGAAGGTTTAAAATATAAATATTTGCCAAATTCTTAAGTTCGGGTTTTATTTATTTATTTATTTTTGATGATTACAATATTTGTTCTTTGCATATTTCATATACAAAAAATGAAAAAGCCCCAAGTAAAAAATTTAAGTTTTTTTTTTTTTTGTCTAGATAAATTTTGAGTATTTGTGATCACGTCCAAAAATGTATCTTTTGTAAACTATTTTCCCCTTTAAATAAAAAAAAAATTATCACCTCCACGTTCGACTTTTTTTTTAATCTAATCTTCGTCACTTATCTATAACGACTTTCACTGCAGAAAATAATCAGGTGTGCAATTCATGAACTCCAGAAAGTAATCAGATAATCCTTGAATTGTGGGGGGTCGAAGGAAATAAACAATAACAGACTTTGCTTTTGTCGCTGATGTAACAACTGATAACCTATCCTGTCTCCGATGAGCTCTCATGGTTTCTATACTATTTTTATACCGAGTTCATAAACTGTCATTCGGTTCGCACTTATGAGATTTCCATAACTTTAATCCTTCGGAACACTATGAAAAAGAAGTGTAAATTATGTTCTTTTAAATTTTAAAATCTGTTTTTGTTAGAAAAAAGTTGGAAAATTATTGTATCAATCTATCTATAAAGAGGGTTTTAAACTCGATTATTGATCATAAAACGGATGCTTCAAGTTTATTTCAGTTAAACAGATGTTCCAACACGACCTTTTATGTGTTCATAGGTTTGGAATTTGTTATGGGTTGGATGATAATGCTCCTCTTAAAGGAACTCTATAACTTTAATAGAAACCTTTTTTTTTTTTTCGTTTTAATTTTTCATTCTTATTTATTGAAGCTATTTAATATTTATTATAAGTAAATTCTATATTTCTTGAAGAATTGATTATTTTAAAAAGTAATATCTCTAGTTTAAGTGATTATGAAAAACGATGGAAGACATTGGAAAAGTTTTAGTTGCGTAAGATATTTGGATGTCATATATTAATGTATGTTTCCATCCATTTAGGTCTCCATTCCGTAGCTAGTGTCTGACAGAAAAAAGCATTTGCTCTGTATTATAAATCCATTTTTTTAAAATTCGGTAAGTATTTTATTTATCAGATTAGATTTTTAAAATATTATTTAGTTTATTCTGACTTTTTACCCATTTCCATTTCTGTGGAGCTTTGAATTCATTTCACAAAATTTTATGGACTTTTTTAAATAAAAATTTTAAAATATGCCCTTATTATTTATCGGTAAAATAAAAAAAATAATTTTCTAATCAAAAATATATAAGTCAAAAAAAATGTAAAAGTATGATTCAGTAATAGAAATTCTCGTAATAAATTTTAATTAACTGCGAACTTTTAATTTTTAAGAAATGGTTAGGAATTTTTTTTCTTAAGATTTTCATTGTGATTGAATTTTATTGTAAAATTTTTTTTTTGTTTGTTTGTTTACAGCTTTTTTTTTTACTTCCATATTTTTAATGAAAAAAAAATATATATTAGAATTTTGATGCAAAAATTATTTATCAGTGTTAACTGCTTCTGGCGACCAACCTGTGTTTGACTGGAATATTGGTTGTGTTTACTTTCTGTTTGAATCAGTTATGCATAATTTAATGTTTATGATTCCCTTAAGGAAATACTTTTAAGTTTCAAATTCTGCAAATATGAAACCGTGCTATTTTAATACACCTGATTTTGCCTTGCATCTACTTTGAGTATATGAACCATCCTAATAGAGCCGAGTTCCATGATGTCGGTAACATACATTTCTATTAAAAACATAATTGAGCAGAAATAATCTATCTTCTAACTTTCGTGATACTCCATAACTTCATTTTCTTACTTCTCATATAAATAACTCGGATATTAAATAGAATTCTTCTTCCTAAGTTTTTGACAGTTGAAAAAAATGACGTAATTAAATATTTGACTGTACAATGAAAACAATTTGTATTTCCATGAAACAGGGAAATATATTTTTAAGAAACACGCAAAAAAAAAAAATCACTATCTTTACTAATAATAAAGACGAATGTGCATGTGTATGTGCGTATTTGTTAGTGCTTTGTAGGCCAATCCGATGTGACGTGTAGCAATCAAATTTGGCACATGCATACCAAGGAAGGTGAAAATGTGCAGTTAGAGGCGAGTTTTTTTAAACTTTTAGAATTTTTATTAGTTAAATCTAAGCTGAATTTTGCCAGTTTCCACAATAACGTACGCAAATATAAATGCTCAAAAATGGATTTTACACTATTTCAAAATTCAAAAAAATTGTCTTAATGATGATGCCAATTTAATAAGCGTGTCAATTCTTCCTCAATTTTAGCAATTTTTAAAAATATTTTTTTACCCAATATTTACCAATCGATTACATTGTTGTCCTGAAATTCAAATCGTTTTCATTGTTTTATCGAATATTTGATTGCGCGATTTTCTTCTATTGTTATAAGCTAACGAAAAAGGATTCTGTTCAATATGTAATTTTCAAGATGAATAAAGCAAAAAGGAAGCTATAATACCGCGAAATTTAGAAGACAAATGAATGGTACATTTACAATTTCATTAATGCTATGATATAATGGGGCTAATTTACATTAGAATGGTTCATGTACACAGCGAAGAGAACATGTGTAAGATATTTATAATAATAATAATACTGGTTTTAATGTCTGATAGTCTGGCGGAATCACGGTGATGAAAATATATTTAAACAATAGAACTAGAATTAAGTATAACTAGTATTCCCGGCGAACAAGCTAAAAAAAATCGCCAAAATCCAGAAAAAAATTAGCATGTCAAGTATAAGAGTAATTTTGTCTTAATTTTAAAACAGTGTAGAACTTATTTTTATGCAATAATATTTACAGAAGTTATCGTGGAAAAGCGCAAAAATTCTTTTAATTTTTATTTAATTCGAATTACGATTTCAAAAAAGTCACTCCCAAAAATACATTCCACCCTCCAATGGCTATTTGTGCCAAATTTGGAAATGCTAGTTCAAACAGTCTGTCTGGTAAAGCGCCATCACACGAGCTCATATATTTTCTATTTTTTTATTTTATTTATTTATTAATAGAGACATAAATTTGCCTGAAGTTTTTTTGCTTTAAATCAATATTTATACTTAACGGTTACCTTTTTTCAATCCCTACTATTAGCTCACACTATATATATATATATATATCTTGTTCAAATTTTCAATCGTTAATAAAATACTTTTTATTCATCCACTCAAGTTATTCACCACATTTTTTTTAAACTTGTTGTGGATGACACTTGATGTTAATACATTTTTTTTCCAAATATTAATTGATTAATTACATTTGTCCAGTAATTTCTATTTGGTCGCCAAAGTCGCCAAGTTTTATTTTCAAACTTAATATTGTAATTCTGTTATATGTATATACAAATTTATATAAATTGTAATTATTTAATAAAAAGTAACTAAAATATAAAAAAAAATGTATTGACTTAAGTAGGAATTTATTAAAATTTATATATATATATTACTTGTTTCAGATTAAATCAACAACAAAGTTAAAGCTGCTCTAGCCACGGTTTATAAATGAGTTTGAAAATGCCTCCAATTGTTTATGAAAGTAAAAGGGCTTTATCATAGTCCATATCTATATAAAATACTTCAGAAGCTTCATCGAGTAAGTATTTTTTTTTTTCGTAATTTCTAAGCAAACCTTTTAGGAATACTCTATTGCTCCTTAGCAAAAGGAAATTGTTCTATTCTGGTATACAGATCTGTATTTTCTTTCTTTTTTTTTCTTTCTTTTGAAGTTTGACTTTCAATTTAATATATTATTTTTAATTTCGAATTTGTGTTTTTTAACTTCTTTTATTAAATATACTCAAATTAAAAAGATATTAAAATTCTAGCTACTTTATTTCATGCTGAGGAATGTTGAGATTTTTCTGGTGGATATCTAGTTGTACGTGCGAGGTGAAACTTGGTACAAAGCGGTTGGAAACGATGTGTCTTTCAATATGAGACAAACGGCAAAACAAGTAGCGCCATGTCATAGATTCTTCCAAACAAACTCAGAACACATTTTCGACAGAATGTGTTAATAAAATTGCGATTTGCTGTCAAACTCAGTGTATGCTTACAAGATAGAGCTTCTAGATTTAAAATACAAAAAAAAAAAAAAAATGAGGCAGCAATGTTAAGATATGGAACGATAGCATGTCTAGTGCAAAGAGATTTCCTCATCTTCATTTACAAGTCCATTATTTGAGAGTTTGAGAGAAAATTTCAGAGAGACCACTCCTACTGTTTTTCTTTTTTTATTCTGAATTATCACTTGCATCATACCTAAAATATAAATATTTACAATTCGAAAAAATAAAAAAATTTAAAACTTCGCATGTTAGTGTTATCGATAAAGAGGTAATACTGTAAAAAACAGTTGAACTTCGACGTCTTAGAGATATTATTTAACATAGTTTTCTTGCATCATTTCATGCATGAAATAGAAAGCCGCCGGAACGTAAACTTTTTACTCATCGCTTATATGAAGTAAGAGAAAGTATTGTAAGTATCAAAAAATTCGAACTCGAGATTTTTTCGAATCTCCATGTTTTAGTCTTCCCCGAGTTCGAAAAACACGATTTTGTCATTATGTCTGTGATAAAGATAACTCAAAAACGCCATGAGCTAGACGGATGAAATTTGGTATATAATCTTTACATAAAATTCGTAGATTTCTGACAAATTTTGAGCAAAATCCGTCCAGTGGAAGTCTGCCTATCCGGCTGCTTGCATATTTTTCAAGGCGATAACTACAAAACGAAAAGCGCTAAATAGATAAAATGACCGCTCAGATTTACCATCGATAATATAGACTAGACTCTTATCAAATTTTGAGCCGGACAATCAACAACGGTTTGATTGTCTGTCGGTCTGTACTATCAGAAACCTGTAAATGCGATAACTGAAAAACGGAATGACTTAAATTCAATTTTGGGTTTTATTACTACATTTGCAGTTTTGTGTCAAATTTGTCTTTCAGTGGGTTGGGACTGTCGATTTGTCTAAAACACAAATGAGATTTTCTTGTAATTTTAACCATTTGCCAGGAATTAATTTTAAAAAAAAGGTCCTCGTCAAGGATCACATGATAAATTCAATAAAAATACTAAATTCATGCCAAAATTTAATATGCCAAACAAGGCATTCGCTTGGATAAAACCTTCATTTGAGAGTATGCGAGAAACTTTTGGGAAGACCACTTCTGCTTGGTTATTTTTTATCAGAAACGCTTTGAAATCAGTAATTTGATTATTTCTTAAAAAAAAATCTACTTATATTCAAATAGCTGGAGAAAGAATAATCGGATTGAGAGGTTAGCTAATCGCTTAATTGAATCTGACAAGCTGTAGAGAAGTACGAGTTAAGAAGGAAACTTCAATGAAAAATAAATAAATAAAAACTACCTACGATCAGTGTACGATTTTGATGTCCGACTACGTAAGAAAGCGGAAATGGATTTCATTGGATTAAATAATTGATCTAATAATTGGTTAAATGATAATGGATCAAATCTTATCAGTTTTAATCAGGTCTAATAATTGATCAAATCTTATCAGTTATAATCAGGTCTAATAATTGATCAAATCTTATCAGGGTTTTTTTTATGCTGTAAAGTCCATTTACAATGAGTAGTGCTTTCTGGCGCAAGAGATATAAAGCCACGAAATTTGTTCATCATTTCAATTCTATAGACTTTCCTGTAATATGTTTTTTCTTCTGATTTAAATCAAATGTTTTTTTTCAATTCATTTTTTAAAAACGAAAATTATTTATATAATATTGCTTGTGGGATTTCTAACAATGCTGTCATAATCACACCTAATAATTAAGATCGTTCAAATCAAGCTAAAATGCCTTTGTTACAATAGCAACATTTTATATTTCTTAAAAAAGGCGTAAGAAAATCTCCGAAAATCAACCGGTGTTCTTATATTCATAGATAAAATTCGGAATAAAACTGCAGATAAGACAGACAAAAAAATGACCCACCACGTACAATTAATTCAAAACCAGGCTCGTCCTGCTTTCAACTCAATTTGAATTTCCTTCAAACCCCAAAAGCCTCGTTAGCACTAACGACATATCCCGAATAGTTTGCACCCCACGTGAGAATTCGCAAAAGGAGATCACGTGATTGAAAGATAGCATTTTGCTGCGTTAGAAATTCCACGGGGGACTGAACGAGTTATTGACAAAAACGGCATTTCCCTGTTCGGACTCGGCGAGGCTGTGTATTCCTTCATCAGAACAATTAAACTATATTTTCACTTACAAAGGTACATATTATTTGTTCATTTTTGTTGTTTCTTTTCATTTGGAAAAAATATGTATGCTAATGTGTTGTTGTTGACGTTGTTTTTGTGCTAAAAGGGATTTTCTTTTTTTCTTTCTCGAAGCTCTAAAATGGCGGAAAAGAAAACGTGTCAAGTCAATATGCGGCTCTTGCCCATTAAAGCCCATTACTTTTTCTTTTTTGGAGGTAAGTTGTGATCATTTCTATTCTTTAAAAAAAAAATTTATTTAGTTCGACTTATTTCGTGTTTACAAAAATGGAATTTTGTGTGCAATTTGTCACTCGCTTTGTATCCTAGAGATTATCAAATTTGTACATTTGTGTGTTATTCCCCAAAATCAATACAATCTTTAATATTTTAGGTTAATTATTTTTATTTGATTAATTTAATAATTTTTTTCATACTGAATGATATTGTAAATTCCCTAACAATTCAAATTTTTATTGCATGAAATTCATAAGATAAGGCTTTCGAATGAGAAAGATGACGTATTCGAAATGTATATTGCTTCCAAACTAATTTGACCTCGATATAGTTTTTAATTTCATACAAGTTATATTGGAAATTCACTAGTTGCTGAAATTTTTACTAGTCGATATCTTAAGAGAAATCAATGAGAAATTATTATAAAGGCAAAACATGCTCAATGTAACTGTATCATATACATGCAAACCCAAATAAGCTTTCTTTATTTCAAATTAAAGTTACCTTTTCCTGAGAACAACATTTTGATGTTCCACTTCTTTGTTGTTCTATATTTTTTTTTAATGATTTTGTGTAAAATGTAAAAGCCAGATAAACTTTTACACATAAATGTTGTGTATAGTTCATTTTAAGTGATTAGAATCAACTATAGTTGATTGACTCCAAGTATTTGAGCACATGTTAAATAATCTTAGAAATTGCAGAAATTTATTCAAAATGTATATCATTTTATAAAATTTTTTGAATGCATTATATACTTGAAATATAAAAAAGTTTCGATTATATAAAAGCTAACTGTCGTTTTCCATAGCAAATAACTGCATTTTCTTGTACGATTTTGTCTTGTCTAAATTAGGATGAATATTTTCTATCGTACATGTAATACTTTACAATTTGTTATGATGACACATTTATAAAATAAGGCTAGAAATTAATACACACACACATATATGTATGTAATGATATTTTAAAATCTAATTTAAACTTAATTTCCTAATTTTTAGCTCAATTTAGCACATATTAACTTCATTCTAAAATATTCTCTTATTTCTTGATCCCATTCCACTTTTTCTATTTAATTAATGCAACAGAAAACTCTGTAAAAATGCTTTCGTCAGCGGTTCTCACACTCCGAGTGAAGGGATAAAAAAATTGCTGACCTAAACAAATTCTTTTAAAAGATCCTTATTCCCTTACCTAAATTTGACGCGTGTAGGAAATCCCTACCAAAATCTCACAGTATATATTCACAGGGATAAAATTTTCATTAGCTTTTCCTCATTTTCGCTCTGTTTCATTCTGTGTTGATGTGCTTATTGCTTATGCTTATACATAAATCATGCCTCCAGGGTTGAAATAAAACGAAGTTAAAAATTCAAAGTGTCTTCCAGGTCTTCGTCCACGATTCTACTCCAAAATTTATGGTTACATATATGTGTGTGTGTGTGTGTGTAGTACTCTATTGCTATTCCTATCAAATTCAAATGATTTCATGTACCATACTATATCAGTTGTTAAGAAATATTTAATAAAAAGATAAAAATGTTGCTGCTGATTATTTAATTGCTTCAAGGGAAATATTTGCACTATTTACTTTATTTCTTTTTTATTGTTTAGCTAAAAAATGTAACTATTATTATCATTTTCTGTAATTTTTTTTTATCCTAAGATTAATTTAGAATGCTTATTATTACTGAAAAGCAGTTTGTGCAAAACTATCATATACTTATTGCACAGTTTCTTTTTTTCCCTTCAAATTTTTCTGTTTATCATTTGAATAAAATTTATATGTGAACGAGTCAATTAATTCTTTAACTTACATTAATTTATCTGATTTTTTCATTTGAAATTAAATTTTTTAATGAATTTTTCAGCTACTTAAGAATGTTATTTCAGCAGTTCCTTGAAATGGTTAAAGCTTTACTTTAAGACTTAAATAGATAATATTTTTATTTCTTTGTGATGATGTATTACTGCATTTCAAATTATTAACACTTTTCAGCCATGGGAGGAGTGATGCCATTTATGCCCGTGCTGGCGAAGAATCTCGGAATTAGTTCTACGGCTGTTGGACTCGTATACACGGTGCTTCCTTTCTGCGTGTTTTTCTCGAAACCGCTCTTCGGTTTCATCACAGATTTGTTCCGAAACATAAAGCTGATCGTCTTCCTGCTCGTCTGTGCCACGTCCGTCGGCTACTTTTCTGTCATATTCCTGCCGCCCATCGATAATGTTAAGTGGACGCATGTTGATGCCCAGTGCCAGAACACTGGGAAATCCATATCAGTTATTCCAAATCAGTATGATAATCGTTGCTTAAGAGACGTTCTCAAACAGAGCGTAAACGGCGAACTAAGTTTCATGACATGCGACAACAGCAGTTCGCTCGTCCTTCAGGGAAAAGTGAGCATTGGAAAATTTGTAAACACAACCACCGATGAATTTGCTGGTTCCAATGACACATTTTGGTTGGAATTCATCCCCGATTTAAATATTTCTTGTGAGTGCATCAAGAATGATTCTTCTGCTTTGAAAAGTGTCAAAATGAGTTCGTGCTTACCGGGAGACAACAGCTTGGTGTACAAGACTTATCAGTTTTGGGTTTTCACTGTGCTGGTTGTCATTGGAGGCACGGGATCCGCAACGGTGTTTTGTCTCAGTGATGCGGCATGTTACGAGGTCCTTGGAGAACGACCTGAGCTTTACGGGAGACAGAGATTGTGGGCTACCATCAGCTGGGGATGTGTGACTCTTTTGGCTGGTTTCTTCAACGACATAGCCACTGGAAATTCCGATACCACGAACTATGCACCTGGATTCTACCTGATGCTAGCTCTAGTTGCTGTCGATATTCTTCTATTGTTGAAAATAAAGCTTACTAAAGCAAATTTCTCCCTGCACATATGTCAGGATATTGGCCAGATATTTTCATCTTGCCATACAGTTGCTTTTGCAACTTGTGTTTACATCATCGGTGGTCTGACAGGCCTCATATGGAATTACCAGTTTTGGTTCTTGGAAGATCTGGGCGCCACACAGACTTTGATGGGTCTTTGCGTTGCCGTTCAATGCCTCGTTGCTGAAATGCCTTTCTTCTTCTTTGCTGGGTGGTTCATCAAGACTTTTGGATATTTCACTTGCATCATTGGCTCTTTCATAGCATTTACACTTCGATTGGGACTGTATTACATACTAGAAAATCCATGGCTGATCCTTCCAGTTGAAATACTTCATGGACTGACTTTTGCAGTCTTTTATGCCTCCATGACTGGGTATGCTTCAGATAATGCCCCACCAGGAACTGAAGCGACTATGATGGGAATATTAGGAGGTTTGTTTGAAGGTTTAGGTAAGCAATCGATTTTATTTTACTTCAATGAAAACACTTTTATTATGTTATTGTATAAATTTGTTTAAGATTTATTTCATTCCTTAAAATTTGACTGAATGCCTGAAGATAGGTGCTTTTCTCTCAGCAATAGATATTAAAAAAATGTGTATTATTTAATATACATAAAACAAAAATCATCTATATCACATCTCACCAGTTTTATTTTCCATTCTCTTAATATTGCTTAAATCTGTAATTGACAAAAAAAATTTGTAAATAATTGTTTTTCATAAAATAAGCTTTGCTTTAAATATAATGAAGAGCAATTTTTTTTTTATATAAGTTATAAATTAACTGAGTTGATGGATTTGCTTTATACTGTATTGCCAGTATTGTACAGCAAAAACGGATACATTGTGAGAAAAAGCGAAAATTTTCAATAACAAGTTTACAGCCGCATCCGAGTTAGGCCGCCCAGCCCGAAAGCATGCGTAGTTGTATGAATGATGCGGCATTGGATGCTGCGACAACAATGAGGCAGCAGCTGTTGTTGAGTCCTAGTGGCCATCACCGGACCATAGATAACCTTTGTATATACAGTACACTCCCGATTATCCACGGAATTGGGTGGCGCGGCCGCCGCGGATAATCCGAAAAAAGCTAAAAACGGGTGTAGAAAAAAAGAAAACAGTCATTCCAGCTTTGAAAAATCGTTTTATGTGCAATAAAACGTGAAATAAACAGCAGGAAATGTTTAACTAACGCTTAATATTTTAGTATATCACTCAAAACTAACCTAAAATGCATTTTGTTAATGAAAACAGAAAAGTGCTTTGTACTTACAAGAGGCGTCAAGGATACACAGAAAAATTAATACATATGTACTGTTTTAATACTGTAATGTATTATGTAATTACAAAAGCATAACTGTAAAACTACATCTTTTTGAAGAAATCAGTTTCCGAGAAGGACTGGGATATTTTTGCTATAAATAAGCACGATGTTAGCAAATTTAACGTTTCGCTCAGTTTTGTGAACATTTTTATTTTCTTTGCTTTTACGCTTGTACAAAAAAAAAAAAAAAAAAAAAAAAAAAAACTTTGTGTGGCAGGCGCGGATAATCGGGTGTCTACTGTAGTAGGATTTGCACTCCATCATCGGCAGGGGATATCTCAACCCCAGACTTATGGGAGGCGAGAGAACCAATCATCATACCGGAAACTTCTAATTCCCAAAATTACCTCTGATACTGCAGAGAGCTGAAATGCAACAGTTCCATAGTGTGTGTGTGTTGTTTTTTTTTCCTCTCTATCCACTCTTCGCTAGCAAATATTAAATCAAAATGTGTAGAAAAGCAAAAGTTTTCATACCACACAAAAAGTAAATAGCAAACTGAGTAAAATTTAGTTTTAACAAAATAATAGGAGCTTTGTCAAAAATAAATATATCAAAAAAGAATAAATAACGTAAGTTGAAGTTGTAGATTTATTTAAGAAAATGTTTTAAAATGAAACGGTACTCATGACAGTAATTTAGAATAAAATTTTCCAGAGAATAAATCCTTGTTCACATTATTATAAAATTTTAATCAGGCAGTTTCGAAATGAATTTTTAAATGTCGAAGAACGAGCCAATTTCATAAAAAACATTCACCTTCGAGGATGATATTCACATTCACTTTGAGTTAAATGTACGAATTTTGATGTGCGGTCTTTATATCACATTTGTAGATTTTTATCGAATTCTGTTTTTAAATCCATACACAAGAAGTTTGTTTCTGTTCGAATTCAAGAGAACATTATAATAACGAAAACACGACGAGTTAAATGAATAAAATTTGCCCAGTTTTATCATCTAAAGTAAGTACAGGTCTGTATCAAGTTTTGAACCACAAGTATCAGAAGATGGATCGTCTGTTGGTCTGTACTTTCACAAGTACGTAAAAGCGACAGCTCAAAAACGCAATATGAAATTTATACGTTTAAGTATATACGTTTTTTGTGAGTATAATTTTAATTTATAACTTAATAAAAGAGTTCAGTTTTTGTTTCAATCAGTCAAAAAAAAAAAAAAGTGTCCAAAATACACATTCATTTTTCTGGTTCTTGTGTACTAACCGCACCCCAGCGATCATTCGCCAAAATGAAATCTCCGAAGATTTTAAGCTAATAGTTTCTCTTCTAACTATTGGTAGCCCTTCAATAATGATCACCTATATGCGAAATTTGAGAGCATTTTGTTCAAAAGTCTGCCCTGTAGACTATTTAAAAAGATGCCGTATCATCTAACTTAAAAATACAAACCTATAAACTATTCCAGCCTAAAAAAGTTAATTAGCAAACAAATCTCAGGGGTGTTTGTGCTCCGGGGAAACCCCGGAATTCCGGGGATTTTGAACTTCGATACCCGGAAATTCCGGGGATCGTCGTTCAAAAGGAAGTAGGAATAATAATGAATTATTTATTTTGATCTGGGCGATTTTGTTTGCTTTGAAATCAGAAAACGCAAGGTCAGCGTGTGTGGTGAAAACTTTTCCTTTCTTTCTCCAAAGGCAGTAATAATGCGTGAAAAGGGGGAAAAAACTTCTTTTTTGTTCTTTCCTTATTGCGAGTTATGACTCATTCCCCCGGTTCTCGGACATTCTCTTCTGGATTCTTTTCGGCAAGTAGGCGCGGCAGAAAAAAAAAAGGGAGAGACTTCGCGACCAGATGTGCGATCACGTGACTCTGGGTTCAAAGGTCTTATCTCTCCTGGCGTGGCGCCAGTAAGTAGAGAAGGGGGATTTTTCGCCGTATTAGCTATTTGTCATTGATCGCTTCGCAACTTTTTTTTCTCCGCTGTGTAAAATTTTCGTTTCTCTTATTGAAATATTTTTTTATTTATGTACGCAAGAGAATTTCACTTTGAAATTTCAGCATATGAAACAGAAATTACCCCTTAAAAAGTCATATCTAATTAGTTTTACAGCATTAGATTCAGAGCTAAGAGGTAAAACCAGTACAATATTAGCTTTTGAAAAATTATCATCGTTTATGTCCCATATTTTTAGTGATAATGAAAAGTCAAAAGTAGAAGCTGAAATAAGGTTATACCAGAGTGATATTGATATCACCAAAGAAATGCTCTACACATCTGATGAAAGTGGAAATCAAGTCAAGTGTACAATTGATAAATATTGGTCTAAAGTTTTTAATTTAAAAGATGATTTCACAAATGATTATAAGTATCCTACATTGGCTAAATTGGTCAAAGCCTGCCTTAGCTGCTTCCATGGCCCATTAGTGGAAAGTGCATTCAACTTAATGGATACACTTGTCACTGACTATAGAACCTCTCTTAAGATTGATTCCCTAGATGCAGTGCAGACTATTAAATATGATTTAATGGCTTCTAAAGAAACCTCATGTGAAAAATATGGCTAAAAAAATCCAATGACTGATCCAATTCACAAAGATCTCTTACTGAATATGAACAGAAGTTGGAAAACATATCAAGAGGACTTAAAAACATGTATTTCAGATGAGTCACCTATAAAAGTCTCTGAAACACCTTCTACATTAGCAGAAAAGCAAACTGCTTCTACCTCTGCATGTGCAGTTCTCGAGGAAATTTCTTCAACTGTAAATGAGGAAAATAAAAGTCAATCTTCCTGCAATTATGAAGTTCACCACAAAAGAAAGACAAGCCCACAAACATCAGAAAATAAAAAAAAAGCAGCAGAAATTAGATAATTTTTTTAAAGAATTAATTCAGGTAATTTAAAATATTTGCGTAAAATGTAGTAGTTTATATGTTTGAAAATTTATGGTTATTAATTTTGCAAAAAAAGTAATTCATTGAACTTTTATAATTAGGTCATTCAATATTTCATAATTGTAATTTTTCATTTCTCTCCCCCCCCCCTTCTCGAAACTCCAAAATGCCGGTAGTAAGTCCGTAAAAGTTTCAGGGGATTTTTTGGGGTCCCACAAACACCCCTGAAATCTGCAGGAATGGTTTCCCTAAAACATTCTCGCTTATTCTCTAATAAAGGTGTTATCACACACTCTCCGCATAATATTGTTGACCTTCAGTCAGTTAGAGAACGCCTTTCATGACATTGGCGCACAATAGTTACGAAATATTATCCTTTGGCTGTAATTCAGAATCTATCGTATGATCTTTGGCGATTAATTCTTGACATGGGAATAAGAGTATCCGAAAATTGAATCTATGTTTTAGACGCGTTTTTCTCTATTGATAAAATTTGACGAAGAATTGCAATTGTAATCATAAAATCTCATACCAAATTTGATGCATTTAAGTCATTAGTTTTTGTGTTACAGCGTTTATATGTTTCTGAAATTACAAAGCGACAGACGGCTAACACCTTGTTGGATGTAGCTCGAGCTTTGATAGGTTATGGATTTTAAATCTGTGCACCAAATTTCATTTGTGTATCCCTGTTTGTTTTGTAGTTATCGTATTAACTTATATTAGAATAATCGGATAGGCAAACCTTCACTGAATTTGTTGAAAATTTGATATAAATCTACAAATTTAATGTAAAATCCATACATTAAATTTCATCCGTTTAACTCAAAACGTTTTTGAGTTATCTTCGACACAGACAGAAGGACGGACGATTTAATGCCAATAAATATGTTTTTCGAACTTGGGAAGATCTGAAACGTAGAGATACGTTAAAAACACGAATTTGAATTTATTTTATTTATTTATTTTTGCTGATAACAATACCTTCTCTGTACTTAAAATAGTAAAGTTTCTCTGTAAGAAAATAAAATGGTGCGTCATTGTAATAAGTAACGCATTAAAGTAACTTAACGCGATTGTTACAATTCAAAATAATCATACACTTTTGATGAAGGAACGTTTAATAGTTCTCCTTTAATGTAATATATATACGGCAGTAAATATTTGGTGCTTTAGGTTTACTTTAAATCGACAGCTTGCAGAAATCTTAGTTTTTATCGAGTCATATTAATTTTGACGTTGAACAGATTTAATAAAGTTATTAATTTGGCATTCATTAAATTAATGCTCATTTCTACTAATTAAATAACCGCTTGGTGCCGCGCATTTTTTCTTAGGAGTGAATAATTAGTGAGGAATTTTCTGCATCACAGCGTCTCGCTGCGTATTTGAAAACACGAGCTTCAACCAAGGTCGTATATTATTTGACTATTTTGAAGGACGCACCAATCTACGACTGATCATCTATTAGTTGCGATTTTCCACCTCCGTGTTTTAAAAATAAACAACGTGTAAACTTATACATTAATGCAAATCCCTTGTTATTACATTAGAAACCATTCAATTCAGTGATATGTGTTCCTATTATTCATTTTGGGATGACGTCAGGGACTTAACTTATTGTTATAGACCCTGAAAAAAAATGGTCATAGGTAATGAATCAAAAGCTTTCAAATTGACCTTTTGTGAACTATATCTATAAGTACACACAACAGACTCCTTTGTGAAAAAAAATTTCATTTCTACAAGTCATATACTGGACACCCATCGATGTTAGGCGAAAATATTACTCTAAAAATTCTTTGACATGAATTTGACAGTACGAGAATTTTTACATGAACTAAGGCATGGTATCCTCATCGGTTGACCGTTTCGCTATTAAGTATTTCGCAGATTAATAACTCTGAACGTGGAACCGAACTGCATAAACATTCGCCATTGAAATTTTGTATGCCAACCTGTCTAGACAAAATGTTCGAGAGTGATTCTTGTCCAGAGTATTTCGGAACCGTTGTGCGTGATTATTTTGTGGTGTAAAACAAAGCAGAACGGAACGAACAATGGCAAATACCATAAATATATAAAACGTGCAAATAAATAAAAATTTCCACAAAATTTCCTTGGTCGGTGATCAAGCTGTAATGTTTTGTTACCAGCTTAAGTTCGCCACTCATACATACAAGTAATTGAATGGATTTCCTGTTTATCCAGTTCGTATAGATCATCAAATGGATATATTCACGAGAGGGTTAAAGAAGATGTTAATCGCTTCCATCATTAAGGAATTCGGTACATTCCTCGTAAATGAAATATACACAGAGAAAATGTTGTAATCATAACAAATTTGAATTCAAGATTTGACGGATTCAAGTTTCAGACCTCTCAGAGTCCGAAAAACCCATTTTTGGCATTATGTCTGCCTATCTGTGAACACAATAAATCATGAACGCTTTGAGTAAAACGCATAAAATTTTGTGTATAGTTTTTGACAAATTTTTAATCCAGATATGTCTGTCCGGTTTTCCGAGTACATGGTAACTACAAAATTAAAAGAGCTAGATAGGTAAAATTTAGTATGCAAGTTTAACATCTAAAAATGCAGTTCAGTATCAAATTTTGAACGAGATCTATTGGAAGGTGGACTGTTTATGTATTTATTTATTTTGCACATACGTAAATGCGATAATTCAAAAATGCAGTGACAACGAAATCTAGTAATATAATCTGTTGATCACAATTGTAGTTCTATGTAAAATTTTGACTCCAATCCGTCCTGAAAAAGGTATTCAAAACGCTTATTATAGGTTCTAATTCATTAACCGCTTGCTAACTATTGATCACCGAAAAATGTCGTCAAGTATCGCAACCAGATTCACGTGAAAGATCGATACTTCGTATTGCTTGCCAATGCATACCATTAATACACAAGTACCGGTTTTCTTTACTGCATACCACAAAGCCGTAACTCTCATGTATGAGACTGCAAATAAAAATCTGAGCACTCGAAGTTTTCAAGGCCTTGGCCAAGCCTCAAAATTTGGGAAGGGGCCGGAGTGATGCGCTATTATTAGGGAGTATGCGAGAAATGTTTCAAGGAGATAACTCACTCTTATCATATATATATATATGTAACATATTTTGATTGAAGTAGAATGCAGGTTCGAAACAGTGAAGAGACTTGGTATTTTTAATTTCTTTTTATTCTATTCCGAGTGGCAGGCATAATTATATGCAAGAAAACGCAGCGTGACACAAAGCAGAAGTAAAAAGAGCGAAAAAAGGGACGAACAGATGATGACTTGCCTTATATAACATAGGATTTCCGGCCACGCGCCGAGGCCTTTAACCGTGACCTTTAACACCTTTTCAAGAGTATCGAAGTGTCACTCTCATTTGAAACGTAGTTCTTGATGGCGCATTATTTTCATGAAGGGATTAATTAAACCGAAAGTGGAATTGAATCACGAAATAAGAGAATATTTTAGAATGAAGTTAGGAAGGGCTAAATCAAGGTAAAGTTTTGGAAATTAATTTGGATTAAATTAAGAGTTTAAAATATCATTATATATATATATATATATATATATATATATATATATATATATATATATATATATATATATATATATGGTGGGAAAGGCAACGACCAGCATTAATATGTAAAATATATTTATTAAGATTACAAGGACAAAACATTACTAAACTAACATAGAACACTTCAAAAGATTCGTGAGCGGTGCGTCTCACCGTCAAGCTCTCGTCTGTCGTTTTAGGCGCGAAAGCATCATGTGATCAATGACGCAACATTGCTCCATACAGGATATGAGATCTGTTAGCAACTCCCATATGTATATATATAGCTAAATTTATATCCATTAAAAAATTATTTATTTCAATGCTGAAATTTACTGGGGACAAGTTGTGAGAGATTCTATTGCATCATATTATATTCTACTTCATGAGAAATAAAATCTGTAAGAGCCCAGTATTTTGATCACTATTAGTTATCAGAGAGAAAGAAGTTTATCAGAGATAATAGGCAGAGATTTTTTATAGGAAGACTACCTTTTACAACAATTCGCATGATAGATACTACGTAACGTTTTTTCTTCAAGTCGGACATTGAAGTGGTCTAAAATGGCTTAAAATAAATGCAAAGCTTCATAACTTGGTCCATTTTAATCGAAGAAGAGTAGAACTTTTTTGTTTAAAATGTTATTGGTTACGATTATTTTGAGAAGTAAGACTAATAGGATAGTAACTTATTAAATATAACCAATATCAGTTGATTTATAAAATATGATTGACAGGCAACTGTGTAAAAAGCTAGATTTCTGAATTGTTTCTGCAATGCGTTTATTGACTCGAATAACATAAAAATCAGTAAAAAGATTTTTTTAAGTATTTTTTCCATTGGAAATGCATACATTTCTTCTGATAGTTTAAAAATGAGTTTTTATACCTACAATTAAAGTGGACAGCTGCATTTCATAGATTAAGCAAAGAAATAAAATGTTGTTCTTTTATAGGTGTCGCCACCGGCAGTCTCCTCGGTGGAGTGGGCTTCGACAAAATCGGTGGTCGGTGGACGTTCCTGGTGGCCGCCACCATCAGCTTCTTTTGTGCGCCATCTCTTGCCCTGGTGCTCTTCATTCTTAAGAGACTTCGACCCAAAAGTTGAATTTCAGTTCTGTCAGGAATTGCTGACTGTAAATAGCATCGTTTGACAGCACTTCGGCCACAATTTTTCATTTCACGATGGTTCATTTCTTGGCTTTTGTTTTATAGCGTTATCATTTTCACTGACTGTGCAGAAGAAAATCGACCCAATTATACACCATCAATTCATATAACTTTAACTCATCATTTTATATAACTTTTATCATCAACTTATCAAATCATATAATTTTAATCAATTGATATAGCAACTAAATCAATTAACAATCTGTTTAAAAAGGCAGTCAATAAAATGTAAAGAAAGTTAATCGAATCTTACAACGGAAAATGAATATTCAAAAATTTCATGCTATTAAAGTAATTTAATAAAGTTGAAACCCAGCCAGCCTGTTTTTGCACATTTCAAGGAAATGAGCTGGTTAAAAATCGCACTTCCAGGCTCTCCATTTGGCAATTATCTTGATGCTCAATGTCGAGGGACAATGGAAGGACATCAAGTTCTCCTGGGCAAAGACAAATCTTGAGCCGTATTAAATTGCAGAGAATTTTTTTTTATCTTCAAGAATCTCCAACTCACAGAACAAACTTTAATAATTCAGTGACATATTCAATAATAAATTGCTTGTAGTCAAATATATATTGCAAGTTAATATTTATTTTGGGAAATTGATTTTCCATGTTGATTTATTTTATCGACGTCAAAATCAGCTGCAGTTTCGTATTCATCTCGTATCATTGCCAGACAATTCAGTCTTCCTTTCGCCATGGCTCAAACCTGTTTTCGTGCGGTACTTTTTTATGTTATTTTTTTTAATGCGGTATATGAATTCCAACTATGGTGGCATTATAACACCGTTGTAATGTTTTCTATCAGTGTATATTAATTCAATGAGTATTTATAAAATGTATGTGCATATCAACTAATTGCAATATTCCAAAATAAATAATATATTCCAAAAATAAATCAATTCTAATATCTTCATGTGACGAAAATGATTTTGGGTTAGTTTATCACAAGAAAATGCAAATAAATCTTGGATTACGATGAGTAGATTTGAATTTTTGAAAATTCCTCCATGTTTAAAATAAGAAATTAAATTTTTAAAAATGTTTCCATGTGCAATTTAATTATTTATTTTATATGAAAAGCACTTTATCATTATTTCGTAAATTTTCACAGATTTTGTAAGTAAGGCATTTTTTATATAGAACCCCTTCATCGCATAAAAATTTTTTTTCGTAAATATATTATGAAAAATTATTTATTATAGCTATTTATAAAGATTTTTCACGATTTTACGATTTTTTTTTTTTTTTTTTTTTCTATTTCTTACATGCGATCCCTAACTACCGCACAAAAACAAGTTACTCTGTATTCTGGTATCAATTTTAAAAATAAAATAAAATGTTATTTGAACTGGCAACTGATACTCGTGGTATTAGGATTCTTCGCAAAATAACAAATATATTTGAAAAATGATTTCCTAATTTATATTATTAACATACCTGAAAAAGACTTCAATTGCTGAGATATTTTCGGTCGCATTCTGTTCGGTGACAAAATACAGCAGTTCTTTCTATGTTATTGTACCTGAAAAATCTTTCCTAGTCTTTGAAAAACTTCGTAAATACTCAAGGTAAAAAAATCGCTTTTTAAAATGGCGTTAATTTTTTTGAAGAAAACGTTTTAAAATCTGGCGTACGAATTTTGACAAAATGATGCGATAAGCAGTTGAATCTCATTTTTGTATAAAACGTTTAATCATTTTTATGTAAAAAAGTTTTTTTTTAGTTTTGGCATTTTATATCATGCACTGTTTCGTGTTTAAACCTATTTCCATCAGTGGCAAAAAGACAATTTCTGGTTAACGGAACAGAGACCTCTTCTATTAGAAAATCAAGTTCTAATGTTAACGATTATCCTTGTTAGTCCGCGCGAGCTATTTCCGAAGTTTTTCAATTGTTCCTATTATTTGGCACGCAAATGTACACCAATTTCTTCTGAGAATACTCAAAAAATTGTCAATCAGGTATTGTTAAGAAGAGCTATACTCATTCATTAGCTAGTCAAATTTCTGATAGTTGTGACAAATCTTAAAAGAAAAAATATATTAGATCTGAAAATAACATCATTTCTTGTAACTTTTCTGTAATAGTCTTTCATTTGTGAATGCAAGTATCTTCTTTTATATATGTACATTTTTAATGTATTTGCGCTGTAATTTTTTTGTCTTAAAACGTTTTCTAAAAATAGATTATTCTATTGTACATCAAGACTGGATGCATACTATAATATCTATTTGTTATTATAATACTGTATATTATAATATCTATTTTCTAGATATATATTTTCTACCTAGGAAGTTGGATGTAATATACCTGTGATATTCGAAAGATTTACCTTTTAAAGCTTCTACTTTTAATAATATTGTCGAGTTTCTGGAACTAGAAAATGTATATTTACTTTTTATAAATCTTTTTTGATTATTGTACTTTACTTCCATAAAGTAAAACTCTTGTTGTTGTTGTTTTTAAAAAAATGGAAAGTGCTCACTTATTTAAATTTCTTGATAAGTTTTATTTTTACACAATAAATAAATACCAGAATACTAATGTATTTTTTGAAATAAATAAATTTTTGTATGATATTTAAAATGACAGTCTATTCCATTTTGAAAAAGTTATGTGTGTGATATCATCCATAACCTCATTACATTTAAAAGTTGTGAGACTGTTTTAAAATAAATAAAAACCAGTCTTTGTATTTAAGTGCATTGTCTGTCCCATGCTTGAAATTATTTCAAGAACTTTTTTACTTTCGTATATACAACAAATATACATTATAAAGTAGGTGCTGCAAATGTCAAAGAAATTTGACCTCGAGATGTTGATGAATGGCCAAGCATAACCTCCAACTGTAGTTACCCAGGCATCTGTAGCACTTCTGACCGATATATCGGTGAGATATATTTTTTTGCCGATTACATTACATATATCCGCAACATATATTTTTTTAAAGTAATATCAACGAATTATTGAAGACTAGATATTTCCAAAGAATATTAACTAATTAAAACAAATATTTTCAACTATTATTCAAAATCATTTAACAGACATTTTTTATTGACTAAACATATAAGTGTCATAAATTTAAAAACACACACACAACACGATTTTGTGCATCAAATAAATTAACATGACTCGTTAGACATTTACAGTTTTGTTCCATTAAATAGCAAGAACTGTTGCTTTTCTGCTCAATCATCATTATAACAAAGTCATCACTGCTCAGTTTAACATTCTAACAAAGTCCCATATTCATTTTTGAAATGGGGAGCAACTCCAGGGTTTTTGTATTCATGGTAAAACAAGGTTCCTTTTTTTTTTTTTTTTTTTTTTCCCCACTAACCATCCAAAAAAATTTGTTCATTACCAGCATTGCTGTGAACGAGGATCCGACAAGAGAGTATTTTCGACATTTTTTGCAATTTTATAGAATATATCAGTAGTTTCCGCGGGAAATTTCGATAGCCATTGGAAAGTATACTACACTTTGATCTTATTTAAAAGATCGAGAAACGATGGCAAATGTCGCCTTGAGAAAGAAAATGTATTTTTGAAATGATGTCAGTTTTGTCAAAATCTTGTATTTAAATATTTTACCAATTACAATAATTTCTCTTAGTATATATGAGAATGTAAAAAAGCAAGGTTATATTGGAAAATATTTTTGGTCAATTGATAGTCTATGAAAATATTTTTTATAAGTGATACATAGAAAAACATAATTTAATGCATAAAGCATACAGGCATTTTTTTGGTTCATATTTACATCCATAATTCTTCTTCACTTTCTCAAAGTTAAATAATATTTTTGAAAAACCCTCCCTCCTCCCGAAGCTTTTTTAATAATGTGTTTTCGTTCATAGAGAAAGATTTTTCTGTTTGTGACACTTAACTGCCAAAACATTTAATAAAAACTTTTATTGCTTTAATTAGCAGTCTGCTTTCACCAATGTGCATAAAGCAAAAGATTTACTAGTCATAATTAATATTGTTTCTCTGAATAATGTGTTATTATAACAATCATGAGACAATTTCTTGCAATTTATTTTTTGTCAAATGTAGATAAGACATTTCAAGCAAAAAGAAAAAAAAATAATGATAATGCTTCAATAGAACGCATAAACAAAATATGATTTCGAAATGTTTACGCTTTATAATCTGTTAATATCATTAATAATATCTGGAAGTCCGAGCTTCGAACAGCAGTTTTTTTTTTTTTTTTTTGTAAAATAAAATTGTTTTTTCAGAGAAAATATTTAGATACGAATCTATTTAGTACTGCTTATATACGAATACTTTTCAATCTATCTACATATGCGTCATTTGAATAAAAATAAAATCATGTTAAAAACCATAGCATGTTATTTGAAACAATCTGCCATATTACAATATTCAATTTACAGTTTACTTATATTTTTGAACTTGCACTCAATTTTACCATGGTGAAATCAGATCAAAGATGGCGCCACATGACATTGTCAGCAAGAGACCAGATAGAAAAAGGCTCTAATAATTAGTTATAAAAAAATTTGTGTGTTTGCAAAATCGCAGTGTGTGTGTGTTTTAAAGGGCACCTATATGGATACACTTAAAAAGCAAAACCTTGTCTAAATATAAAATTTGATCTAAATTGCTAGAACCATTTCCGAAATACACGACATAAATTTACATATATATAAAAGACTTGCTCGTTTAAATTTGTAAGATTTTACTGAAGCTTGGATATTTACCTCGATTTGTTTAGGTTCTGTTTGGACTGGTGTCGTCATCTCTTGGACTCTAATAATTATTAAAAAAATTGTGTAAAATGGTGTTTTTTCATAAAAGACACCTATATAAATAAATTTTTAAAAAGCAAAACCTTATCTAAACATAAAATTTGATCCAAATCGTTAGAACCGTCTCCAAGATACACTAAATATATACAGAAAGACAGACAGAAGAAGTGTTAATTTAAAGATATAAGATAAACACTTGTTTCATAGAATTATCAATTCAAACAAATTAGCTTAGAATTGGTACTTAAAATTGTTGTATTAACTTTGTTTCAGAGAAGAGCATACACATCAATAAGACACATTAAATTTTATTTACAGTATACAGAAGCAATATATCATGAGCTAAATTTCTCATCTTTTGCAGTTAAAATGAAAGTTTGCATATTTTGAATACAGTGTGTTTTGCATTTACAAACAACATATAGATTTACATAAGAAAAATTTACACTCTTAAAATCTTATGTTGAACTATTATTATATATTTAATTTTTCTTTCATATTGTTCAGTTGCGATTTCATTCCAAACAGAAAGCACATTTTCAACAAATATTTTGAAGCAAGGCAAATAAAAACAAAATTTTGCACTTGGAATAAAATTGTTTATTATTTTTTTAATAAATTATTCCATTGATTTTGCATGTAATATATCAAATATGATAAATATAAATTCCTATCACAAATAAGAATAAAAGAAATGACTAGCTGTTTAGAGTGATGAAATTGCTAAAAAGATAACCATGCTCTCTCTCCCTCTTTTTTCCCCTCTCGTGAAATATTAAAACAACTGCTGTTAATTTTTATTCATCATTCATAAAATAAAATTGATATACAAGCAATAAATGAAGAAATGTAAAAAAAAAGTGATCCATAATATATTATTATCCAGTATAGCTTAATACCAAAAATAATTTTCATGTAGCAAAATAATATATAATAAAAAAAGTGCTTAAACCAATAAATATAGTATGAATCAACTTCACTTTTTGAAAATTAAAGCAACCAATTAATTGAAAATTCATTCATTTACTTTGCTCATTACGATATTAATCGACATAGCATATGTATCACAGCCAACTAAGATGTTATGTTTACATCTGTATCTCTCAGCTTCACAACACCACATCTACATGAACTTTCTCAATTTACAATATACTTACTAACTGAATAAGAAAAATGATTCTATTAAGAAATTGGTTATATATTTTTGGAAATTGTCTTTCTTTTCCATAAAAGTAAATATTATGGAATTGTAAAATATCAAAAAATGTTTGAAAAATTTATCCAAAGTGTATTAAATTAAAATATTATGCCCAGTGTTTTAAATTTATCCAAAGCATCCTTAAGGGGGGGGGGGTCACTTTCTATTTTTTGCTTAGTGAGTAAATATATATTTTCAAACACCTAATCAATTTTCATCTGTCACTCATTTGATAGATTTTGAGGTTTTAACTTTAATGATTTCTTCTCACCCACTCAGATTAATTTTTTGAGAGAATACAAGGTATTCAAAAAGAATCTTTATTTTTTAATATTTTATTCTTTTTATTATGCATGCATAAAAAATTTTTTTAGAAAATGATTTTCACCTAACTATATGAATACCTTTCTTTTAAAAAAAGGTTTAGAGGGAGAAGATAATTTTATTTCATAATTATGTTAATCTCGGTTTTTTAAAACTTAATTTAAAAGAAATTTACTAAAGTCTATACTTCAAATTATTTGGGATGTAAATAAGTTAAATACACAACTTAACTGAGATAACACTACTTCAACCTTCTGACATGGATTCTTTATGATCCTACCAGTAGCAGACATAAAAAGAAATAAAGCATGAAAACAAAGTGATTACTCATAGTTTTGTCAGTTTTGTCTAATCAAAAATATAAAATTAAAAATTTATAATTTCCTTTGATTTATACGGTTGAATTTTTTTGTAAATTGCTGAAACATCACAAATCCACAAAAAAGTAACAATATTAATGGAGTTCTATCTGATACAAATTATATTTAAAATAATCATAGAGAGTAAAAATTTTCAAAAGAATTACCAAAAGATGCAAATAGCACATAATGAATAAATAGTTGAAAAAATGAAAATAGTTAGTGTTCTCACTAATTACATAATCATAAAACATTTGAGACAAGCTGTGCACCTGAAGTATGTGAGTAAATTAAAAATGAGATGCATTAAATTAAGCTGTGAACCATATAGATGACAAAACTACAGAAGATAAGCTTATGTACATATTTTCAAAGACTTCAACTACATTGGTGGATAAATATGATGTGATGCATTCATTGGCGGGTAAGGAAATGGTCTGTATGGTGGTGGATATGCATCAGGATAGGGTGGATTATTGATTGAAGAAGTACTTCTAGAAGGTGGAGGACTGTTTCTGTTAGCACCAAACTGATTTAAAAGCTCAGCCATTTTTTCAGCCTTTACTCTTCGCAAATGAGTCAGCTTTCGCTTATTCAAATAAGAGTCCAGGAAAGCCTCAACTTCCATTTCTCCATTAAGGAAATTCTCAGAAATAGCCTGGAACAAAAATTTAGATTCTGTTAAAAATCTGAAATGTTTTAGCCCATTTTCATTTCACAACATAATAGAAATTCTTTAATTTTTCTCTTTTTAGTCCAAAAGTATACATTAATTAATCATTAATTTTAGCTCAAACAAGAAAACTGTGCTTCTTTTTTTTATTTCAAAAGTCAATAAATAAACTTCAAAAGTCAATAAAAAAAGAGGCTTAAAACCTTTTTCTTAAAGATTACGACAAATCTATCATAATATGTACACATTGCTTTGTTAAGCAATTAATATACTGCAAATTAGCTTAATGAGCATAATTGGTTCCAAATACTTGTCAAGTGAAACAATTTTCCCTATAAAATTAATGTAAAATATAATAATGTGTTCCATTTCAAAAACACCTGAAATAAATTTATAATAATATTTTTGTTATTTGCTTTTGAAATTTATTTTTGCCTGTGTTTCAAAATTTGCCAAAAATAAGACACAGCATTATCATTAAATAAATTTGTAGTGCAATAGTTACTGCCTTAGTTAGACTGATGTTTCTCAATATGAGATGCAATAATTTCCTTATTTCACTAAAGGTGTTATGATTATACTGAGGCAATTATATCCTCAGTGGACAAAATCTCCTCCAAAATTTCTTTCTGTGACTTAAAATACATTTACTAGCTATTCTTGTATCTGTCCTTGAATATTACTGAAATGCTTTGATTACACAAGCACTAAATTTATGTCGATAGCTCTCACATTATTAAAAAATCACAACACAAGAATAAATTTGGACTCTTTTTCCTTTATTCTGGCCATCATTGCGTAGCAGGCGCAGCCTTGCTACCGCACACACACTCGCTCACGCTACACGATACACTGAAGTGTTTTTCCCTTTGCCGCAAGAGGGCAGTACAGTGACAGGTCGGAACATACCGCCCGCCTTGACATAATGTTGTCAACACACACACACAAGGAAAAACTATGAAATATCACAATTCAATGCACAATGCTGAATAAAAACACACAAATTCAGATTTTAAACACTACACATTACAAGGTAATAACATTAATCACACAATAAAGAACACTAATATAAGATTACACATCAATAGGTAAAATACAAATTTTTGAAATGGCTCTTTTATAAACTCCAGATTGAGTTTTAACTTTTACAACTCTGACCCTTTTATCTTCACCCAGATAACACTCAATTATTCTACCTAATGCCCATTTTTGAGGGGGTAGGTTTTCATCTTTAAGAAGCACTAACTCATTGATTTTTACATTATCTTTTTCTACCTTCCACTTGGACAAAGCTAGAGAATAGAAAATATTTAATAAAGTAAGTAATATGCATAACAAAATATTTTTTTTCTATATATTACTAACAGATATTAATCTCATATTCAATTTTCACATGAGTTTGATATAAATAGCTGCATTAATTTAAATCACAATTCTTATGCAATACTATGAAGCAGTTTAACAGTTAATATATAAAAAATTCACAAAATTGCTATAACAGAATAATTTCCATAAAACAGCAGTTCTATCACATTACCATAATGGTGAAACAGAATCTAAAGTTGTATAATTTTCATCAATCCATAATAATATTAAATCTTTCATCCGGTGACATACTTTTGCCAAGAACAGGATTATTTTTAATTAAACACCTTAACTCGTCTGAAAATTCCCTACTCTGGATTTCCTTTATTATGAAGGTTTCAGCCTTCCTAATTTCCTCTGTTTTGTCAAGGGACCCAGTCTCCTTTCAGTTGGACTTCTCAAGTTGTGGAGAAATCTGAAAACATAACTTATTACATGCAATATTTTAGTATAACTATTACTACAATTAAGAATATCAGTAACACATGAATTGTTCAATGTAGTAACTAAAACACTTTCACAGTCAACTTTTTTGAGTTCACAGTCTACATCGTCCTTTATCACAGAGTCAGAGATTTCTCTGCACGGATACTCACTGTCTTTTAGAAAGGCAGGGCCTTCCCACCACAAGTTACTCTTGAGCATTTTGGACGGATTTACACCACGACTGATAAGATCAGCTGGATTATCTCCTGACGAAACATGTCTCCACTGCTCCTGACACGAAAGGTCTTGAAGTGTGGCTACACGGTTTGCCACGAAGGTTTTTAACTGGGACGTCTCTTTCTTAATCCATGACAGCACAATCATACTATCGCTCCAGTAATAGGTATTGGACACTTTCAATCGAAGAGCCGACTGGATACGCTGCATCAATTTCACCAGCAGCACAGCAGCGCAGAGCTCCAATCTAGGGATCGTGAGCTTCTTCAGTGGAGCCACTCTGGATTTACTGGCCACCATCTTGACAACAACCTCACCAGCAGGTGTTTGGGATTTGCAGTACACAACAGCTCCAAAGGCAGCTTCAGAAGCGTCGCTGAAACCATGAAGCTCTATAGCTTCGACGTCGGAAAATGGAAGAATACATCTGCTCACCTTGATGTTGTTAATGCACTGTAACTCGGTTGAAAACTTCTCCCATTCACTATGATTTTCAGGAGGAAGCTGATCATCCCATTGAAGATTCAGAAGCCACAATTTTTGTAGAAAGATTTTCGCTAATGAAATCACAGGACCAAGGAGGCCCAGAGGGTCAAACAACTTGGCTATTGTGGATAGAACTGTTCGTTTAGTATGAACATCCGTTGAAGTTATGGACACCTTAAAACAAAAACAGTCATTAGTATGGTCCCACGTGACACCTAAAGTTTTGTTATCACAGTCTGCAAAGTCGTAGTTGCATCCAGAAGTGGTAGACAACTGAGGATGATTGCCTCGCCATTTATGCAAGTTCATGCCAGCTCGTTTTAACATGGAAGTGAGCTGCTGTTGCATCTCTATGCATACGGGTAAAGTCTTAGCACCAGATAGCACATCGTCCACATAAAAATCTTTCTCAACAACGGGTGCTGCAAGGGGAAAATTGTGTCCCTCATCCCTTGCAATTTGAATTAGCATTCGAGTAGCTAAAAATGGGGCACTAGTAGTACCGTAAGTAATTGTCGACAGTTCAAACGTTTTCACTGAACCATACTCACTGTCCTTCCAAAGTATTCTTTGTAGGTTTCGCTGACTGGGATGAATGTAAATCATCCTATACATTTTCTCAATGTCCGCAATAAATGCAAATGGATGTTTGCGGAATCGCATCATAATTGAAATTAAGTCCTCCTGCACAATTCCCCCATTAAATTGTAAGCTATTGAATGATGTTCCATTCGTGGTTTCACTAGAGGCATTAAATACTACACGAAGCTTAGTGGTCATTTTCTCTGGTCTATATACTCCATGATGGGGCATGTAATACACTGTTTCTGGTTCTGTCTCATGCGTCACGTCTCTCATATGTCCCAACCTTTCATACTCATTAATAAATTCTTCATACAATTTTAAATAAGTTTTATCACTAGAAAGTTTACTCCAAAGTGAATTTAATCTTTTTAATGCTATACTTTTAGACTCGCCTAAACAACTAGGTTCCTCTTTAAGTGGGATTGTGATTACATATTTTCCACTAGGCTCTCTATAATGAGTTTTAACAAAATGTTCCTCAGCGATTTTTGCCTCATGGGATTTAGGGGTCTCTAACTCAACAGTTTCTAGTTCCCAGAATTTTTTCATGGTATTGTTTAAATCTTCATCAATAATTAACCCACAATGAATTTTTGGGGAATCAAATTCCATTACACTACCGCAAGCCAAAAATCCAAAAACACTATTTTGAAAAAACAACTCTGCATTTGATGAGTAGATCTTTTCTGGCCTCAACAAATGATAGAACGATTTAGCACCTAGGAGACAATCAACTTTTTGGGGAACCATAAAATTATCAGCCAAATTAATATTAGAAGGAATTTGTTCTTTAACACTTAAATATTTAACTGGGGTTAACTCAGTGATTTTATCTACAACAAGAAACTCAAAATTTTGCTTAAAGCTCTTATCAGCATTTGAAATTTCAGCTTTAATAAATTTGGTAACAGTCATTGAGGAATTATTTAAACATGAAATTGTTACATTTATTTTTTCTTGTTTTAACCCTAATCTGTTTGCACACTCCGAAGTCATAATATCGGACTGACTTCCTACATCCAGTAACCCTCTAACACATTGCAGATTCCCAAATTTATCTCGAATATAAAATTTAGCCGTGCTTAACAATACAGTTCTCATTTGTTTATTTTCAACCGTACTCGTAGCTGAAAATGTCGATTGCACATTTTCATTAGTTGCGCAAGAAGTTGGATAAAAGGAATTAACTTCCGGGTTTAAAGTTGAACTTTCCCCTTTATTAACTATGGTACTAGTTTCGTTTTTACCACTCCCACTGAAATGATCAAACTCTCTGGGATAATGAAGTAACCTATTATGAGGTTTATTACAAAAGCAATTTCTTGCAGAACACTTTTTCACTTTGCACATTGGTGAGAGGCATTTAAAACATAAGTTTTGGGATTTCACAAATGCAACTCTATCACTAACAGAAAGTTTTTGAAATTCCTGACATTTAAATATTGAGTGGTTGTTCTGGCACATAACGCATTTAGAAATATTATTCGATAAGAACACTTTAGAAACATTTCTATTACGATTCTCAAAATTTCCTTTACCGAAATTCCTTTGCTCATTTCTATTCGTAACGAATGCGCGGGAAAACGAACCGTACTCAGTTTTGGTTTTGGTTTTAGAAGCCACAAATAAATCACATTCTCTACTTAATTCCTGCACATTAAAAACAGATTCTCCTTGTTTAATACTGATATGACTTTTTAAATCTTGAGGAAGAGTGCTAAAAATCTGATCAGAAACCATTAACTCACACAATTTAGAAAAATCATTCACATTACGAAGTTGAATGTAATACTCAAAAACAGATCTAACTCTTGAAGCAAATTGCACATAATTTTCTGTTGGCAATTTTACTGCACTTTTAAATTGTTTTAGACATTCTTGATAAGTTGGTTGAAATTGTTTTAAGACAATAGATTTAATTTTTTCATAGTCACTCAACTCTTCTTCTTTGATATAAACCATTAAATTGCCAATTCTATCCCCTAATAGATTTAATAGAATTTCCGCTTTAAATTTATCACTAACTCCTTTTGTTTTGAAAGCTTTTTCGAGCGAATTGAAAAAGAGATTAAAACACTCAGCATTTTTGGGAACAGGAATCGTCAAAACTTTGATACTCTTAATTAAATTCTCTAAACTAAAACTCTGTTCATTATCGTTAAGCTCACACGATGAGGATTTGAGCTTTAAAAGCTCTATTTCTTTCTCTACACGCAAAAGCGAAAGCCTTTCAATCTCCAATTTTTGTTCTAATGAACGCCTTTCGTTTTCGGCTTGATCAGAATTTTTACTTCTTTCGTCTGAAATCTCTTTAATTAAATTTTTCACGACCTCAATTTTTTGCTTATAAATGTCACTATTCTCAATTATACTTATCAAATCTACAACTTTAGCGGAAGATGCAAATTCAATATTTAATTCCGTACACAAACTCTTTAATTCGTCTTTCTTCAAACTAGACAAAGACATAACGAAAATTTAAGTAATTGAACACTTACCCACAATAATTATCCTTGAGAATTGGGACGAGAGAATACGCGAAAACACAGAGAACAGAAACAAAAAACACCACTCAAGCACAAGTTTCGTTTCCTAAGCCTACGCTAATCCACTTCGCATATTTTCACACACAAAAAAAACGTAATCCATCGCTGATCGCTATTTCCACTCCTCCGAGACGGACCATATGATTACACAAGCACTAAATTTATGTCGATAGCTCTCACATTATTAAAAAATCACAACACAAGAATAAATTTGGACTCTTTTTCCTTTATTCTGGCCATCATTGCGTAGCAGGCGCAGCCTTGCTACCGCACACACACTCGCTCACGCTACACGATACACTGAAGTGTTTTTCCCTTTGCCGCAAGAGGGCAGTACAGTGACAGGTCGGAACATGCTTCTTTTTCATATCACAATGCAAAACTAAAATGTCTTGCATTATTTTAAATATTTAAATAATTGTATATTTTACAGTTTGTTTTTACTATTGTTTTAACTTAAAATAAACCATCAACAAATAAGCATTAAAAACAGGCTGGTAGCCATCAGCTAGAGTTTAAATGTGAAATCATAATGTTGCCATGTTACTCATTTTGTGAAATGTCGTCCTTATTATGCGAGTCATTTTTCACACTTTGGTTTGCTCAGGTAATCACTCATATAATGAATCTTGATAAGCAAGGTTTGATTGTATTATCAACTTTGAATAACATTAACTTTAAAAGAATTCACAGTTACATCAAAATAACATTGATGAAAGAACTTCACAAGTTATAAAATGATAATTTTTATTGCAAAGTTTCACAATTCACTCATGTTAAAAAATATATAAATAAACAACTAATTCAAGCTCTTGGAAATCTCAATATTAGATCTTAAAATTTAGTTTTGGACCTCACTTTCAAACCACGTAAAATCACCTTTATGTCATCACTTAAAGGAGTGGAAAGCACTTGCTTGATTCTACAATAAATGCTATAATAAAATTAGTGATTATAACCTTAATTTACATTCTTTTTAAACAAAATCATAAGTTGAGACCAAATAAGGCAACGTATTTAACTTCGTATTTTTAAATATAGTGAATGGAGCAGTTCTTTCCTATTCTTTAATACTTTCACAGCTTAAATATATTAAAAACATAAAAAGAAGAAGAAACTGAAATTTGGAACAAAAATAACTTATAAATTACTTCTGTTGTTAAATAATACTCAAAACATTAGATGACATAATTTTAAGTAGTTAAATGAAGGAAATTTGAAAATTTAATCATTTATGTATAATAAAAAATACAAGAATCCTAAATGAACTTATTTTTCATCACTAATTGTTTTATATTATTGATATATTTCAAACTGTCCAGTAGCCAAATATATAATAAGTAAAGGTATAAGTACTAATTACAGTCTTACTGAAAAGGTATAAGATTGGGTTAAAAATAACTTAATATGAAAAATTATATCAATTTTAAACCATACAAATTTTTTAAGCTACAAAATAATAAATTTAAGTATATGTTTTAAATTATGAAAAAAATTTTATCAAAATCAATAGATGGAAGCTTGGGAAGAAAGTATAAATTCATCTGCAGATTATATTATTTGAAAAAACAAAATAATTACAAGTGTTATTGGTATAATTTTTTTTCTTTTCATGAAATTTAATTTTAGTATTAGATTTATCAGAAATTGTATAAAGCAAAATACTAGCTTTTAAGGATGCTGATAACAGTTATATTGAAACAGCACAAAAAACTTGTCTATCATTAACAGCTATCTCATTAATCCTGGTAGCTATAGCATGAAATATCAAGGCCAAAGATAATTTCTACAAAGCAACATGGCAGATGCAGAGGGATAAGATATTCTTCTTCACAAATTGGGATACAATTGCCCTGTACCAGTTGAAAAATAAAAATTGAACTGTATAGCAAATTCTTATGTTGCTTACAGATGATAATTAAAGAAAGATGAAAGAGAAAAAAAAATAGCCCACTCTTTAAAAAAACAGAAAAAAAAAATCTATAGAATCATATTGAGCTTGCATAGAAATATTTAATAACGGACACTAACTAAGATAGTGTGATGCTCGTAGATAAAAAATTAAATTTAAATGACCCAAATGGATTTAAAATTTTACTGGTAAAATCTGGATAAAAAAAATCACCTTCTTCTTCACAATTGTTTTTAAAGAAAACAAAATGAATTCATTATGATATAGGAAGATGCTAGCAGACAGTCTGTTGTTAATTGCTCCTCTGATTACCCAAAAAGACAATACACGTGCATATTCAATGTTCTGCAAAATCCTGGATGAAGACAAACTTTTCAATGGCAAACCTTCAGGACATTTTGCTTCAAGACGTTTACAGCAATGGACAACAGAAGTCATTCTGATTTAAAATTGCAATTAAAAGCAGCTGGAACAACACTAATTTGAGCATATTCCATGCTCTGTCTCATTCCATAAACTAATGATCAATATAAGAGATAAAAAAAAAGAGGTTTCCATATAACTTATTAAAAAAGTCATAATGACATTAGATTTTTCTCCATCATTACACCATTTTTTTTTATTTCATATAAAATTTTATATAATATAACTAAAATATATTTCTGCAGTGACTTTATTATATAATGAAGTATCCTTGCATTTCATAAAAATATTATATATATATATATATCCTTACTTTTCTTTTTATTTTTCATTTTCTGCTTTTACAATGACAGTATACACAATACCTATTAAGTGAAATTTTGCTTTTCTAATAGATAAATTTATAAAATAAAATATACATGAAAAAGAAAAAATTAAATATTAACTGAATTAAATACTAAAACAAAAAAATATATATCATACAGATATAAACCATTGCAATTTATATTTTAAAAAAGATTCTGAATAAAAAATATAATAAAACCTTTAAAAAATGCTGAACAAAAGGAAAAGTGAATTAGATATTGTTAACAAATTCATTACTTTTTTTTAAATCTATAAACAAAAACTCGAACTACTACACAATTTTCAATTTTGATCCAAAAATCTTTTCTCTTCACGATATTTAGTATTTCTAACAACAAAATGGATATTTTTCTGCCCTTCCTATTTATATATATAAAGAGCATCCTAATGAAAATTAGACCAAAAATTATTTAGTTCTAGAGGCATTATCCAAGTGAGAGCATTTTGAGATTTCTCTGGCAGGCGACTGTGTATGTCTGGGAAAACTCGATATAAAATGCAGCGGTGATGGTATATTTTTGAGTGGAATGAAAGTGACAAAACAAGTAAAAAACTTGGATTTTTCTAAGCAGGCTCAGCAAGCAGAAGCTTAACTTTTGTTAGAAGAAGGTGTTAGTAAAAATACATTTAGATTTGTGCATGTACTTAAGTGCATGTCTTTGAAATACATTTTTGATTGGATTATTTTAATTATAGACACGACAGTGAAAATGACAGGTCACAAATAATTAAATTACATTCTGTCATTAATGTTAAAATCACTTAGCCAACTGAAAATTGCTGTTAATGTATAGCCTTCTCATAAACATTCTTGGTTCAATTGTAACATTAGTTCCACAAATATCCTGTTCCAATAAAATTAGAGTACTATACTTTGAACCTATTTGGAAGAATCCACAACATAATATTTTTTTTATCATTTCTATTTTACTCAAAAGCACATTGTTGAAATCTTCTATATGCCCTTTCACACTTCCAAGGTTGCCAACAAAGCCACCAAAGTAGCAAGTGCACAACTCAACAAAGAATACATTAAAAAAATTAGCAATAGAGTTACTAGAAAAATACTTTCCTTGCTTGCTTGGGTTACCATACTGGCCACAAACTCAAAGGGCATATGAAAGTAGATTTCAACTAAATACATTGCTGATTACTACCATACACTATATTTCTTCTAACATCAATCAAAGAAATCTCAATCATGTAGAATGATAATGTCGAGACACAGTCTTACTTCCATTAGTGAAACAGAAAGTGAAGATTAGGATTTAACTGGGTAATATTTTACTTATTCATATTCTTGAAGTGAATCATTGTTTCTCTTTTTCTTTCCATAAATTGGCCTGTCAGGTTTTTACAATTTTGCCAAAGATAAACATTGAAATCCTTTGCAGTGTATTAACAAAATGAGCACTTTTTTTATAATGCCATCTGCTACAAGTACAATTAAGCATTTGCGAAGGATGCGCAATGCGCATTGCGGAAGAGAGGAAGGACCATTGCGAAGAGAGCAAACTCTATATTACACTTGCAACAAATATAATTGTTAAAAAATGAAGTTGCAATTCACATCTTGCACATTTTCTGATCATCCCAAAGATATGAAGACATCAGAAAATAATTGATCATTTTTTAGAGCTGAAACTTTTTAGATCAAAATAACTGCTGATGAGTGGGTCTAACTTTTCCAAGGAGCACTTATGAAAGTTACTTTAATAACCTGACTAATTTTAAGAACAACATCTAGATAATAAATTTTTAATTGTTTAGATAAAATTTAAAGCAACTTACTTCACTTTCTTCTTCAGCCTCAGCTGCAGCTGCTTGAATTAAAGCTAATGTTGTATCCAGAGACATCTGTCGTGTCAGATCATCTGAAAATTATTTAGACAATAATCAACACAGACTTCTTTTGATTTATACATATTAGAATAATTATATATTCATTCACCAATTTATTAGCAATTCATATATTAAACAGCAACCAAAGTAAAACTTTCTGCAAACATATTAAAGGAAAAACAAAATGTTCAAAATTATATAATCAAACATTTTAACAGAAATACTAAATTCTAATACAAAATATCTGAAATATATAATATGCAGGTTAAATTTTTAAAAAATAGCTAAAAATATTACCTAATTTTTGCTTTTTAGCCTCTAAACTTTCTTTTAAATCTTTTGCTTCATCGTTTAACTCCAAAATTTTTATTCTCAAATCATTCACAATAGGTTCTTTTGCTAGATTAGATTCTGCTAAATTTTTGTTACTCTCTAGCATTGAATTTCTTTCAGATTCAGCTGTTTTTACCTGAAACATTCCAATAATATTAATATTGTAATTTTAATCAAAAGGTATTACAAAAATTATCATCAAAAAAAATATTTAGATAGAAAATAAAGTAAGCAAATGCATAAGATCTTGTGTTTGTGGTGAAATTTTTTTTAAAAATCCGATTGCTGTAATTTTATACATATATAAATGAATTAAATAAAAACATATCTTTTGTGAATGATATATTTTGCAGATATTTATCATCTCATTTTCACAACTGTTTTTATTTTATTTCACTGAACCAATTTTTAGAATACACTTTATTACACGTCTACCACTCCTCAGAAAAACAATATTTTCGTGTGTTTTATTAATAAAAAATTAACTATTTAAATATATGGCATGAAGTCTTCACTAAAAGATTAATTATTCTTCATTATTAGCAATAAATTTTAAAATATTAACAACATAACAAAGATTAAAGCTATTCAGAAAAAAAATTAGCAATGGAGAGATGTATGTTGTTTAAACTATATAAAAATATAAAGTACATTTATTAGCATTTAAAGGAATATCAATGTAACATGTAAATAAATATCCATTTTTAACATATTTATCTCATATATTTTAAATGTAGAAAAACTTCTAAATAAAATATAAAAATACACAAAATCTTCTTATGGTCTGCAATTTTAATTTTAAATAAAGATGACAGTTGCAAATAACAAGTTTCAAATTCCATTTTTAAAAACCACTTAAAGTTAACTTTCACTATAAGTTATTAACATTCTTAAAGAAACAATGGCAAAATTTAGTTAAATAAGTATTGACCCAGGAGTACATAAATAAAATGATATGAAACATCTGCAATTTTTTAATTTTAGAGAAACGGCAACATTAAAAATAAAATACTCTTTTTTAAACATGGAAACATAGTTTTTAAATGATAAAAAAGAAACTTCTGAATAACAGAATCTTTATTAACCTGTTAATCGTCCCAACATATACAAAAAAAAAAAAAAAAATGTACCTGTTGAGCTGTAGAAAATAATTGACTCATTACAGATGCAAAATCATAAAAAATACTTGCTTTCAAAAATAAGGTTTTTCAATATAAAATAAAAAGGTTTCACATAGTCTTTCAGATTAAAATGCTTAAAAATACTAGTTGAAGCACATATGGTTCAAAACATAAATGCACCAATTCATATTATTAACTAGCAGCTGCATTCAATTAACAGCAAAGTAAAGAGCAAAATAATGTAATAAGAAACTGTTCAATATATAATTTTTTGCATTTTTTAAAGATATGTCAATGATCAGAAGAAAAGACAGCAATGTTTCCAAAAATTAATAATGATGCATTATCTCATCAAGAGGATAATCATTTCAGGCATCCACAGATGAATACTAGCCTGAGTTTAGCAATTTATGACCAAATAATGACTAGCCATTAATAAAATTTTTAAAAAACATGTCTTAAACATAAGAACAATCTGCTTTTTCTGATTGTTAGGCCATTCTTTACAAGTTATTATACATTTTTTAGGGTGAGTGCAAATGGTTCCTGACATATACATGAAAAAAGTAAAAAACAATGTAAAGTATGTAGAACTCATATAACAGATATATTACTTGCAAGACACACACACTTAATATGGTGATTAATGCACTACAATCTTCTTTATTTTAATAATATTTATGAGTGAAAGTTGAAGAAAATCTATTTAATAGTTTAGATTTCGATTGAGCACTAATTTATGAATTTTTATTTATTAAGATATGTTTTGATTTATTAATGCTCTAGAAAAAGTTACTCATACATCTTTGGGACTCCGAACAGTTCAAAGGTTTAGAAACATAGGAGGGAAAAACCAAACATAACAGTAGAAATTGTAGTAAAATAAATGAACATAAAGTAATTACCTGCTGCAATTCCTGCACTAAAGTTTCAATTAATTCATCATTATTAAGAAGCATTTGAAGTTCATTTGTAGCCATGTGTCGTATAAGTCTAGTGGCAGGATTGTAATCCGGGTTCAGTTCATGCATATAATAAGGCATTCTGGAATGAATTTAAAAGCAATATTTATTAATGTGGGTTTCCAAAAATATTTCCTTACTTTCCAAAAATGAATAATTAAATTTTCAGTGATACATGCAGAATAAATATAAAATGTTGTAGCAATTATTTATCCATACAAAAATACACAATTGTAAACACAAAGGATATGAATATCAACAATTCTATGTGCTTCTATTTTAGCAATCGCGGATTCTACAGCAAGAACTGTATATTAAAAAAATGAAATCAATTTGAATAAAGCGATGTTATAAAATCAGAAAAAGAAGCCTTACTTTAAAGATCACGATACAAGAGCAGGAAACAACGGTTTAATCAGAAAAGTGTTTTTTATCAGGGTATAAAAATTAATTTGCTCTGTATAGCTAAGATGTTTACAAATATAAACAAACCACAAATACGGAAGAATCAGAAGATGACAGGTCGAAGACTAATCGATGAATAATTTAACAAATGATATATGAATCTGTCTTACATTACAATGTGTTGAATTTGTATTTTCTTGCAAATTAATTTAAATTTTAATTAGAATTTATTACTAAATTTTATTTTTTAACATAAGCAGAGCTTATGTAAAATAAGTAATGAAAAAAAAAATTGAGCAGGCTAATTTATCCCATAAGAAAGATTAAGCACCTTATTGCTTAATTTCCTTTATTTAAATAAATTCAAACCAAACAGAACACTGCAAAAGAATCCTATTTATAAAATTCAATCAAAATTAAAATTTACAATCCATGAAATATTTTAATTCCTGCTATTGAATTAAATTAAAGCTTTAATACGATAACGATTATCGATATCAGATAGGAAGTGCAGAACAAACACTTGGATCAAAAGGATGTGAAGTGAAATGAGTACTTTTTTTCCTCATCAAACATTAGATTCTGTCATTTTGTACTAAGCTGAGCTCTGAGCGAGCAGAGCAAAATGGCTGACGTAGGGAGGAAGCCAGAATCATATTCACCTAAATCGAGTCCTCGGGGATCTCGATCTCCTGTTGTACCTCGTCAGGATTCAACTGGTACTCTTAAAACTACGATATCTTTGGGGAAAACTCCTGCTATTGTTCATAGTGGGCCATTTTACCTTATGAAAGAGCCTCCAAGTAAGTTGCATTGCGCAATGATAAAAAAAAAATTACTATTAAAAAATGATTTACTCTTAGATCATTGGAATCTATTTAAAGTATCATTTCTATATGTTATGGTATTCTTTTTGTATTCATTCCTTGGTTATTTTCTAAATGCTGTAATATGAGTTTGTTAAACATATTGGAAGTGCTCTGAACCCAAATTAAAATGCAATAGAAATTGGAGCTTTAAAACTCTTCTGTTCTAGTGGATGTGTAATGTTTCGTTGTCTCTTGATGCTCATATTTGTGTATTTTGAATTTCTTGTTTCTGGTTAACTTTTTGCGACTTAATAATATTATATTGTCCTTAATAAAACGGTGTTTCGTTTTTAAATTTCCAAAGTATATGCTCTTGTATCATTATAAACTTAATAAGCCGATTTTTTACATTTAGAGTATTGATTGAAGCTGAAAATATATAAGTTTGCTTCAAAATTGACGCAATTTGTATAAGCATTTAGGCTGGAATTGCTTGTGAATTTACTTCTATATAATCTCTTATTATAATTTTCTTAAATAAATTTTCTTTTTGATGATTAAATTTGAAAGTTATGAGATGAGATAAGGAAAGAGGATATTATCTTAATTATATCTCTTTTGTATAACATAACTAAATATAAAAAGTGTGATAGAAATGTTATAAATTCTGCTAGCTTTTTCAAATAATTCGACCTAAATCTTGGTTGTGTTTGTATGTTTTATGGAAGCCTTCTTATTATGTACTTTTTTTTTAACTATTGCATATCTAGATATAGATTTTGATATACTTTTTGTTTAAGCAAATTATTTATACTTTCTAAAGCAAAATCCTTTCCTTTTAATTAAAAGTTATGACTCTTAACAGTTTACTGTCATTAATTTTAAATTGGTTTTGCTTATATGATTTATTATTAAATTTTGAAAGCAAGCATCTCTATACGACCTAGAATTATATAAATTAGCAGAAAATGTCTTCTACAAGCAATTTTATTGTCTAACTACCTGCAATATTAAGTAACTTTAAAATGCTCAGCCGTTTCTTCAAATAAATTCGAATACATACAGGAGAATTGGGCATTTGTCAATAAATGTTACTTGCTAAGTTGTATCTTTTTTAAGATAAAGTATATTACAGAGTGCATAATCTTATTGAAAATCCTTAAAAACTGCTTATTTTGTATAGGCCTTATACAAGAGTTATAGAAGAGCATATTTTTTATCCAGGTACTTATATTTTTCATCTGATGGAAAAAGATTCATTTCGCCAATCTAAATCTGCCCGATTATAGGCTGTATTTTCTTTGTGGTGTTGCATCTTTCAATGTTTAATAGATTTCATGCATTTGGAGATCAGTGAAAAAGGTTTTATCTGAGTTTAAGGATATATTGATAGAATGGTGAAAATATAATCTTTTCATTTGCTTGGAAAGTACTATCAAGTAAATTAAAGAATATTTTACCTGAAAAGTACCTACAAGTTTCAAGTCTCCTTTTAATTTTTACTTCCATTTACTTGACTTTCCTTTTGCTTATTTAGATAAAAGGAAAAATCTTTTCTTTTTTGAAATAATTTTATGTATTATGTTATATTTTTAATAGTAATTTCAACTCATCCTTGCTTTTCTTAGTTGATTACTTATTTGTAGAGGACTTGTTACTTATATTTTATCATTTAGTATTGTTTCATTAATGAATTATTTATGCTTAACTGGGGCTTTTTCTTATGTCATGAGTGATATTACAATAATATTGGGTTTCTATACCTTTCCTTCAAACAATGGTCTCTTCATACCTGAGATTTCTGTCGTTCTAAGTAGGATCTTACAAATATGAAAAACAGACAAAGAATAATAACATATGAAAACAACATTAACAAACAAAGATCCATATTATATCTTATGGCAATGCTTATTAACTCTATGGCAGATATTTTGATTACTGTCTGCAAGATGATTCCCTTTTCTCTTCCACAGAAGAGAAATATATAGCTTCATAATTATTCTGAACATACTATTCATGCATGCATTTCAAATTATTTTTGTGATAACTGTCTATGGAATGGTAAATATCATTCTTATCATGAAAAATGTGTAATAATACATTAAAAATTTATTGTAATTCCTGCTTGACATTGAAAAAAGATCATGGGCAGATATTTTTTCCTTTGGATAATAAATGAAATAAAAATCTTTTTTAATTTTCCCTATTTTGAATGATAGAAAACAAAGTAAGTCTCAGTTACTATAATATGCTTCAGTATTATATTAGTAGTATTTGTATAATCTTTTCATCTCTTTTCCTTTTCTGCAATTGAAACAAAATATATTAATATTATTAAATTAATAATGCATTTGATATATAATATGTATTGACAATTGTGATGTTTTTATTATTAATAGAATCAGAATTGACTGGAGCCTCCAATTTGATGTCATTTTATAATCTTGAACATTCCTACAACAAATTTTGTGGTCGAAAAATGAAAGATCAACTAAGTGCTTTCCTTCCTAATCTTCCTGGCAACATTGATGGACCAGGAAGCTTAGATAATAGGTAAAAACAGTGGGTTAATATTACATTTGATATATTGCAAAGCATTTTATGAGGTGGTGAGAGAAGTTTTACAGAAATTGTGAATGGTTGTTTAAAATCAGTACAGTTAATATTTTATATATGTGTAAAACCTTGTTAATAAAGAAGCTAACATTTCATTGTACATATTGCTGCACCTAATACAAGGCATTTAACATTCATTTAAAGTTTAAGAAAAGTTTATTTTTATTATATAAAAAGATTTTCAATTATAAGTATGGGTTTTCATCTTTTTATTTTTTCTATTGAATAAATAAAACCTTATACTCAGGTTTATACAAGTTACATAACTTTTACATGTATGTTTGTCATAAAATAATTGTTAGGTATTTAGTTTGGTAAGTAAGCTTTAATACTTCACACCAGAATCGTGGGAATTTTTTCTAAAAATAATTAATTCAATTAAGGGTGCTAGTTTATAGAACTCCATCAAAAAATATATATGGTTGTCTATAAATTATCTTTCACTATATTAAAATTTTTTAGTATCTTATGGATTGTAGATTCAGTAAGAGAATTTCTAATTGATTAGTTTCATCATTCAAAAATCGTAACCTAAAATTTTGCATTGGTGATAATAGTTAAATTTTATTCATTAGATTAAATTTCAATGCAATGCTAATTTTTTAATGCAAAGAAAATTTATTTTTAGCCAATAATAAATACAAATAATTCAAGATGCTTTGTGTATGTTATCTTTCTTTATATATTCATTCCTTTCATTTGCCAACAATAAAATTTTATATTTTACTCATATTGGATTTCTAATGATTCAAAATGTATTCTCCAAATAATGTTTCTTTTCAGTTAAATTCTAATTATAGATTTTGGAAAACAGATTATTAAAGCTTAAGATTTCACCCATGATCTCTCTGTCTGAAAAAGAATTTTCATTCCTCCAAATGTATGTAGAACTTTTAAGAAATAAATCATTACTTAATCAGCAAGAGGGAAATTAATCATCATTTGTTAAATTTTAATTATGCTTGTGAATATGGAGAAATTATATGGGAGGTGTTGGAATTTGAAATTTTGAGAAATCTTGTCTAAATAAAATTTATTTATAACAAAAATAGTTTTATGCTCTTATTATTTATTCCATGTGGCTAATTTGCTTTTTCATCCTGCAGTTCTCTGAAATCTCTCATTGAAAAACCTCCAATAGGCGGCAAGGAGCTTCTGCCATTAACTGGATCGCAGTTGTCAGGTTTTCGTCTTCATCCTGGTCCAGTAAGTTTCTTAATTGCAGTAATATTCCCCTCGCATAAAATATATTATTTTCAAATCGTGTGCCTAAATTTTTAAAAAATAATTTTAATATAACAATAAGATAATAGGCATTATTTCTTTTTCTCTTTAGTTACCAGAGCAATACAGATTAATGAGCCAGCAACCACAAAAGAAAAAACATAAACACAAAAAGCACAAACATAAAGCAGGTGATACTCCAACCCAAGAATCTCAACAAGGTAAGTTTGATTCTTCCTAGTAAGTAAACATTTTACTTTTTGTATTTAAATTTAGTATAATTTTGCTTAAATAACAGGTCTAATGTTATATTCTGATTTTCAATAAAAGACCATTTCCAATAAAAGATTATAATTTTTGTTTCAGAGTAAGATGTGAAAGTTCATACCATAGTAAAAAAAGATCATGTTTTATGATATGTAATATTACTAATATACAAAATATTGAGGAGATTTGATGCAACAAAAATCTAAAGGATTGCTATTTGAAACATTGTTTTCTGATAATGCTAAAAATAAGGTTAAGGTTTAAATAAGATAAATTGGGTTCTTTTATTTATTTAGAAGATTTTTTTTAAGCAGTTATTTGTTTCAGATATCAATATTGATGGTCCACATGAGAAAAAGCACAAGAAACAAAAGAGGCATGATGAGGAAAAAGAGAAGAAGAAAAAGAAAAAAGAAAAGAAGAAGAAAAAGGTACACTTAGTTTCTTATTTTTAATTCAGTAATTGATGCATAAAACAATGAAAGATTCTTTTTCTCTTTCCAAATTTCTTAAATTCATTTTCTAAATTTTGATTTTTTTTTCCCCATGAAAATTTTTAACCAAAATGTTTTCTATATATTAAATAATTTTTGTGCTCTAAATTTCATTTTTTATTAAAGTGAAATTTTATTAGTGAAATGATACTTAAGTCTGTAACTTTGTTTTCCCACAGAGGTATTGTAAAAGAGATGAATTTGATATATGGTATTGTATATTTTTATATTACTATAAAAAATTTATAATCACATCTATCATAGTTTGTTATCAAGAAAATTTTAAAGAGAATTATTATTTAAAAGCAATTGATGCTTTCCTTCAAGAATGAAGATATTGATATCTTGAACTCCAAAATTTATCGAGTATGGATATAAAAGGAAATTTAAAATCAACTTAGCATAACAAATTTTGTTTTTGTTTTTAAAAGTTATCAAAATATTGGTTAAGCAATTTGCAGTGTGAAGTATCTTGATAACAGTTTAGTAGTGCAATCCTACTCTATACTGGTTTTGCTGGCAAGGTATTAAATAAGTAATTGCTGAAAAAAATATTGGATGTGTATATTATATGTAAATGCAATCTTTTCTGTGAATAATTGAGAGCAGAAGAAATGTATGTCAGTTTAGAAATGTATTTTTGAATATGAGAAAATTTTGCTGAAAGCATTAAGAATTCTTTAAAGATTGATCTACAACTAATATATTAAAATTCATCCTTCCTAATTTACCTTAATTAAATGTTTTTTATCTAAAAAAAATTTCTAACTAATTTCTTTTCTGTTAATTCCAAGTTCCAAAAATAAAATAAAACACGGTTGTTTCATCCTTATTGTCTGTATCCTAGATTATTATGGTTGAAATCTCTGATGTAATTTAAAGAATTTGAGTGCTGGTTTTACTCATCAGAATTTTATAGCAAGTTTCTTATTAACAAGGCTCAATTGTTTTGGAAAAGTTTTAAATGGCCTAATATCTTCTGGTGCAAAAGTACAGAATCCATGCTATAAAGTGTATGTAAATGTGAAGAACAATACACTTATAAATAAATATTCTAATCATGATTTATATGTAACATCTATACATTCATGCACATATCCTGAACATCCTTTCCCTGTACTTGGAATAAGGGCAAATGACTTCAAAGTAGATTCTAAATCCAGTTTTCCAAGGTGACCTTCTTGTTCATCCTTATCACAGTGAATCATTTACTTCTGTGTTTTAAAGGATTATTGACACTGTTAGAGGATATTTTTGCAATTCCCATGCAGGGTTTGCAAACATATTAAAGGCTTTTCTGACTTCATGTGATCTAACAATGTTCTGTCCCTTTCTAGAGTTTCTATCTACATTTGTTTGATATGGCATATTTAGACAATATGATTTAGTACTGTTGTGTATCAACTATTTCTCCTTTTTTTCCTGTTAGTCAATGACTAGAAGTCTTTGTTTGCCAATATATATATATATATATATATATATATATATTTAAAAAGTCATTTTTAATTTATAATTTATTTTAGAAATGGAGAGCTAGGATACTGTTGTCATGTTTTATCAACAAATACCTTAACTCATTTTGATTGGACACAATGTCACTTCAATATGTCTCCTTTTCTTTCGGACATGTTTATAACTTGTTCTTATATTCAGTAATGTTTCTAATAGCTTTTTTTCTTGATCAATTTTATAGATTTTTAATGCTTTATTTGAAAAAAAAAATGCATTTATTATCTAACAGGCACCAAAGACAGCAGAACCAACTTTAATTTTTCTCTTTTCACCTTACTTTCCTTATGTTTAACATTCTTGAATATTATATTTTCCAATCAATACACACTGAAAAATGAATTGCTATGATTAAAACTAAAAATTTGTTTTTGTTTTTATCTTGTTTCGAAATTTTTTGTATTTGATAATCATTCTTTAAATTGAAATGTTAGAGTTTTATATTAAAGAAAGGAATCTATGCATGGAAAATATTTATTTGCATAATACTCCTATAAATTTTGGCATGGGATCAAAATGAGAATGAAAATTTTGGTGTGATGTATGCTTGAACAATGCTCTCTTGCTTGTTTCTCATTAAAACTTTTATGTATGAAGTGTTCTCGTAACATATGCATGATAAGTTTAATGTTCTGATTCAGAAAGAAAGTTGTTTTGAGGACTGAGAAAGAAATTCATCAACTGCCTGTGAAAGTAAAAATTTACCTTTATTTATAAATCTGAGTAAATTGTAGTAAAGCATTGGCTTTTTATAGCAATTTTTTTATATATTGATTCAAACTATCATCCTCTCGTTATATTTTCATAATAAACATATTTCTGTGTATTAACATGATTTTTTACCTTTATATATATTTGCCATTTTGACCAAGGTATATTGTAATTCTATTTCTATTTCCCCTTCCACAAAATTATGAAAAATTCAAAAATTACTAAATGCTTTATTATATGCATTATTTATAGAATTATTAAATATTATTTTCTTATATATAAGTAAAATTTTAAATAGTACTTTTATGAAAATAATTTGATTATGTGTTATTGTTAACATTAATATCTATGTTGCAAATTTAACGTATTAAATACACTTTTATGCAATACTCTTATTTTTTATAAATTATTTAGTGAACTAGAAATAAGGCTCCCTAGTACTAATTTTTTATTCTATTTTGAAAAATTGTAATGCAATTAATTATCATCTGATAATTTATTTCACCTCTAAATTCTTCTGTCCACAACATTCAGAGATTTGAAAGCACTTTGAATAATACATAGTGCTCTTCAGGTGGTTGTAAATGATTCCGGACCTCTTAAGCAGTTATCGAGGTTGAAAAATGTTTCTAATTTTGGCAGTTTTAATACATTATTTAATGTAATGAAAGCTAATATTTACTCAAATGTTATAGTATAATTATATTAAATTACCAAATTTTTTACCACTTGTAGCAAATAATGATGGTAAATAAGTAAAGAAATAGGAAGTTAAGACATCAGAATTGGTAAGTTGAAACTGCAAACATATTTTGAATTCTCACCTCATTAAATGACTTCTAGCTATATGAATTTATTTTATCTATGTAAAACATTAGTCCACTGTATTACAACTCTACTCTTTTTCTTTTTTTTTTTTAAGTTCAGTTAGCCATAAGTTTATATGATAATTATGCCATTCTGTTACTTGCTCAAATAATGACATTTCTTCTCTCTTTAAAATTTATTTATCAGATTTGGTTAATATCCTATTCTTTACTTGCCTTTATTTTTAAATATAAAATCAATATTTGAAATTAATGTATATACATCACATAAAATGGGTTTATCTTTTTAGATAAAATTTTGAGAAGTTTAAGGGAAGAAAATTAATTAACTGTGAACGAGCAAAATATCAGATTTCAGGCTGAGTTTTCAACATGAACATTGGATAATTTTCTCTTCTTTTGTAATATTTTCAGTTTCTTCCTCATGTGAAATTATCCTTACTCAAAGTTCAAAGGATCTGAGATGGTAAAAACAGAATAATTGTTCATGTATTAAATTACTATTTTTCTAATTATCAGGATACCTTTTTTATGGTAAAATTTTTTAATATCTGATCACATTCTAAATAATAAAAATAATAGTACTTTTTAATACTATTTTAAGTAATTATATTAAAATAACAGTTGATAAAATTGTAAATTCCATCCTGGCAGAATTCCTTTGAGTAAAATTTGAAAAATTTGAGATTGCAAAAATATTTATATAGCAAATTATGTTTATAATTAGTAAAATATCTTTTTTATGGTAAAAATTTTAATATCTGATTGCATGGTAATTAATACTACTTTAAATGTTTTAAATAATCAAAAGTGTTATTGCCTTTTGAATGGAATGGTATAATAACAATTCTTTTTTTTTTATTTGATTATGCATGAAATTTTAAAAGTTTTATTTGTAGCATGGTAATAGCTGCTTAAAATAAAACCTTTAGCTTTTCAATATGTATGTATATATAAATATATATCCTGACAAAATATTCTACTTTGGTTTTGTTTGAAAAGGTTTTTTTTTTTTTTTCCCCCTCATTTAAAAAGTATGCTAGATGTTTAAGCTGTGTTGATGTATTTTTCATTAGAAAATGTAATTTATTTCATATTTGAATTATTTTTTTCTTTCATATCAAAATTTGCATGAAAAAGCATGATTTTCTCTTGGATGAAAGACTTTTGTACCAGAAGTATTATTTATTTCCCCCACCCTTTCCTCTTCTCTGTTCTTTATTTACTGTTCACTTTAGTTGATTTATTATTGAATTGGTTTTGTTCTTGATTGTTCATTTACTTGTTTTTGCAGAAATTCAAAAAATAATCATCTTTAGAAGTAGGATCCTCATTTCTTTTTCTTTTTAAATTTGTTTTATGATTTGTGAGCATTAAAAATCAGTATATTTTGATCAAATTGTATTATCTTTTATTCAATTATATTTTATTAATATATGTATGTTTACAAATCATTAATATTCCTAAGGCTTGCATGTCATATCTCACCTTTATTTATCCATTTCTTACTGAATCATTGCTGAAAAGTAATTTGCAATAGCAAAAATAGTTATTTTTTAAAAATAATTCTGCTTTATTTTTGGATCTTCTCAATCGTTTCATTACTTAATGTGCATATTTGTTCCACTTAATATTTCCATATGGAAATTCGAATTTATATAAATAAAAATTCATATATTTAGAATTAAAATTACAGCTGAGTGTGAAGAGTATGCATCAATTAACTTATTAAACTTTGCTCTTTTTTAAGGTAGTGGTATATATATATGTTTAAACTAGAGTCTTCTGGGTCATATCTATCTCAGTCTACATTTTCAGACATACAAAAAAATTGTAAAGATGATTTTTATAGATTGCAGAAGAAGAATAAATCTATATATACTTATAATTTCTCAAACGTTAAAAGTATTGAAAGGATTTGGATTAAATTTATTCCCTGACTTTCAAGCTGAAAAATGAAATGATTTGTAAATAGGATATTGAATGCAAATATATTTGTATAATCTATTTATTATTTGATAATTTATCATAAGACTTCTTTTATATTATTATTGTTATGAAAGTTTGTATAATGTATGTTATTTAATAGAGGTTTATTCACCTAATCTATTTTTGCATGAATAAATGCAGATTAACAACTTTAAAGAAGTTATACTCTAAATAACTTAATTATATTTAGTACTAATTACCAATTTTTTTCAGATAAAAGATGTTTTATTTTGAATGAAATTTACATTCTTAAAAATATAATAACTCTTTGGTATTTAGTTGGCATAATTATATCAAATAATACATTATATAGAATGCTTAGTTTCTTTAACAAAAATAATTAGCTTTTAATTAATATGCTAGGTAATTGACAAATAATTATTTCTTTTCACTCTGCACTTTCTAAACCACGTATGCATTTTTTTAAAAAAAATTATGATACATATGTTTTTTGTATTTAAGTATCAAACACATGGATTTTAAATTGATGGTCAAGCTCTTTTATTAATAAATAGCCATATTTAATGATGGGTAAAAGAATGATCTTGGAAGGCACTGAAAAAATAAAAATAAGTAATTTTGTTTTCTCTTCTAGAAGCATGGACCTGATGCTGTATTGACTGGAATGCCCATTACCAGTGCTCCTAGCACAATATCCCACCCAAACTCAATCCCAAAACCTATATGAGAAATATCACCTCACTTGTTTTTGCTCTGATGTGTTTATTAACTTTCATGTGTTTGTTTTAAAATGTGTATAGTAATGTATTTTATAAATGTTTCATCAATGCACACAATAAACATGTGTAAATATAATTTTGGTGTTTTCTGAAAATATTATGCAAGATATATCTATATATATTTAATTCCTTTAAGTATTTATTTCTGAAAATCAATATATTATTGGCCAAAACAGGAGACTGATTAAAAAAAAAAAAAAAAAAACATTTATATGGGGACATATAAAGCAAATGGTTTACATGTGCATAAATATTATAAAATCCATATTAAGTTGCATCATGGAATATTCAAAATAACATTGCTATTGATAGCATTAAGTACCTGTAAGAACTGTTTCATATTTCATGTACTAATAATTGTAATTCTTTCACCAATTTTTTTAAAATTCCAATACCATATATTTACAATTTTGTAATTAGCTATCTTCATGAAAGAATCTATATATTGATTCAAAATTAAAAAACAATATTTGAAATTTCAGTCCTTTTCTTTGACATCAAATAATTGCAATTTTCATTTTCAATTAAATTCTGACTCTTTGATATCTTGATTAAAGTTGCTATTTCACTATTTTCACTGGAGGAGAAGGGGCATGGCATAGTTTACTGTCCAATCCTTTATTTTGGCCTAATTCTCTAATTACATTAATTTTTGTGTCTTATGATCCTCCCTGAATATATCCCCTTTAATAAGTTATCAATAATTGCCTTTCCCTGCTGCTATCAATTTTTAAGGGAATTTGCAAAACATTACTCTACTGCACATTCTGTGTTGGAAAGAAACTATGAGAGCACTTGGAGAGCCAAGCTATAATCACTACTAATTTTGTCATTTTTTAAATTATATTTTAAAGCTATGATGTCTAAATGCATCATCAATGGTCACCTCATCCCTCCAAAGATAGCTAAATAAAATTTTGGCATGGCCCAGCCTTTCTACACACATAGCTATCTGATCAGATTATTTTGTGGTTATTGTGAAAGTGTAGTTTAAAAGAGTGCTTTCATTTGCTTTAATAAGATGTCTTGCTTAAAAATTGGTTGAAATTACTAAATTAATGCTATCAATATGATAGACCAACAGGCATTGGCACTCATCTTCTTCAAGATTATTGACTTTTAGGCTGCGAGACAATTAATAGGGAATGCTTCTATTTCAATTTCAACTGTTATCTGAGCAACTGGAAAACAAATTTAATTAAACCAATTTGCTATAAATTACAGTAAATGTAAGTTAAAAGGTGTATATAATATGAAATGAAAATCCTGTATTGGATTTAATGGAAAGATATTTAAAAAATGTATATATTTTAACATTGGTAAAAGCAAGCAATTGAATATTTCAGTAGTCAAGTTCGAATTTCCTTCCAATAATTAAAAAATTTTAATTAATATTAAATTTTATTAATTTAAATTTAAAAAGTGTATTAAAAATAACAAAAAAAATTATACAGGAATAACATTGATATCATTAAAAGGTTTTTTTTTTTTTTTTACGATATTACAAAAACTTGAGTACATAGCATCATTAAAAATCTTTAAAAAATTGCTTATTTTTGATGATCCCTATGTAAAGGTCTTAAAAGTACTTAGTTTTCTCTTGATGGAGAAAAAAACAAAGAAACATTTCACCACCTATATCTGCCCAATTATAGGCTATATTTATTTCCTTTGCAATGACAGATCTTTCGATGTTAACAGATTTAATGTATTCAAAGGTCAGTGAAAAAGGTTTTATCTCAGTTTAGGGGCATATTGATAGAATAGGGAAAATGTATCCATTTTACTTACTTGACTCTTTTTTTCACCTCCTTTTGTTTTTGATAAGAGGAAAGTCCTTTCTTTTTAGAAATAATCTCGTTATGTTTTTAACAGTAACTTTAATTATCCTTGCTTTTCTTAGGTTTTGACTTATTTCTAGAGCATTTGTTACTTATATTTTTATATAATTTAATGATTTTCCTTTAGTGAATTATTTAAGTATTCTTATTTAAATTAATTTTTGTACAAAAGTTTAGAACTTTTTAACAGTATGCTGGAAAATGTGCATTTGATTCATTATGAACTTTTAAAAGTGAATATGTTGAATGATTTAAGACTTCTAAAAATAAATATAAAGCAAAATATTCATGAGGCTCAAAAGTTACTTGTAGGTCAGTTGTACTCTTACAAAAAGATATCAAAATTCCAGTAGAATTCCTTTTTTAGTTTTTCATATGTGAACTATTCAAAGGGGAGGGTTGCCAAAAAATTTGAACTCAAGATTTTGCCCTATCTCTATGATTCAAACTTTGAAATAATGCATTTTTAGTATATTATCTACCTGTGAACATGGTAACCTGAAAAATGCTTTGTGATAGAATTTCTTAGTATTAAATTTGCAGGTTTTCATCAAATTTTGAATGTCATTGTTATTTTCTGTTTTTCTACTGGTATAAGTGAATATTATAACTTCAAAGTGCATCAGTAAAGGAGGTGTGCAGTTTTAGCATCTAAAGTATAGATCTATATAAAATTTTGAACCACATTCTTGACCATGTATGTTCTTATGCATGTAAGCACTGTAATAAAAAAAAAAAAATGTTATCGTATTTCTAAAATTGCTGCTCTGTCATAAATTTTGGATTTAATTGACCGTCCAAAAAATTTTGGAGTACCCTCAATCAGCCCCTTTTTTCCCCCCCTATATTGATATTCTGAAAATAAAAATCTGTGTACTTGTGGCATTCTCAGCCTTGTTTAAAGTCTAATTTTTTTGGCAGAGGAATGAATGATAATCCTCATTAGGAAGTATGCAATGGTGAAATATTCTCGGCTGGTTTCACATGTATTTAGACATTAAGCCATTTTTTCAAATGTATCAGTGAAGACTCATTTTTGTCTTTTTATGTATTTGATATATTTAGTTATTAAAACAGCAATCGTGCTTTTTAAAGTTTTGAAAGAAAATTTCTCAACAAAATTATTTCTTCGATAAATTGCTAATGCCAGTATGATTTTTCTAACTGTGTCTTGCACTGAAGTTATAAAGTAAGTGCGGACAGACATAAGAAGGAACAAATTATGGAAAGTCTTATATTCAACTAAAGCAATATGCGATAAAATTATATACTTTTCTAGTATGATTATCATTATTTGTTTAAAAAATGTTGGAATGCATATTGAATAGAGTAAATTTTGTATTCATAAGAAATACTTCGCTATAGAAAAAAATAATTATGAAAATGAATGTTTGTTGTAAATATCATCAGAAAGGATAAAAAATAATATGAAGGAGGTATTCTCGTGGAGTTTTACAGATAACCTATAAGTAATAAGAATGATTTCTGTGACATGTGCATTAGCATTATAAATATATTTAATACATACTGAAGAAAGAAATGTTATATGTATATAAAAGATTTTTTACTAATATTAGATTGCGATGGAATATAACATAGCTTCCCTGTTGTAAATTATTAAACTGTTAATCACTTAATGCAAGTCTTAACTTAAAAAATGCCTTGTGTAAATTCAACTAATAACATAAATATTTCAAATCAAATCTTGGGGTTTTTTATACAGTATTCTGTTAGGGAACCTTTCAAATAAATAACCTGAATATCACGCATGCAGATGTTCTTTTTTTTGCAAAGATGTGTTATCAGATCAAACAGATTATATTTATTCATAAACCTTTTTACTGTAAAATCAAACTGCATGTGCAAATCAACATAAAAATGCATTCTCTAGATCTTTATTATACATAAAAATATATATACTTTTCCCTCAATTTAAGGTAACTTTTGAGATGACATAAATCTCAAGGTTAAAAATTCAGAAGGAAGGAAACAACTTTCACTGTTTAATAATGTTGTATCATTTTAGCAAGTGTTGTCCTCCTCTTCTGAACATATCTCAATAATACGTTCATCCTAAAGTTGTTTCAAAATGTGATAATCCTTTTGGATCATAATATGACTAAATATATGCTACTTGGCAAATAATTAAATTAACAATATGACTAGTTTATTTTGGTATCAGATTTATATATATATATTATTTTAAGGCATGAAATAATATATTGTTTAGTTATTGAAACATAATATAGTAGCATGAAAAAAATGAGGATTTAAACTATGATTTAGATTGATTTATATACAAATTTTTATACTATGTTTCACTATAAATTTACTTTCTTGACTTATATTTTATTCTCAGTACACACACACATATAATATACATACATTAGTGGCCAAAATTGTGGACACTTCTGAGGATTTTTATGTTTCTTAACTTTGTATGCTTAGAGAAAATGTAACGTTTCACAAAAGGCAAACTCTTATACATCATTTTAAAGAGAATTTTGCTTACTGTATTGAGATCAGTATTAAATTCAAATATTTTTAATACTAAAAAAGACTGAACGGCAATAAATATCGAGGTATATTAGTTGCTGAAGGCTACAGTGACTTATCAGTATTTAGAAGGGTAGCCTTTATTTTTTTATTACAGCTTTACACTGATATTTTATTGAGTTGACGAGAGTTTTAAGCTCTTCCTTCGTTACTGCATGATGTCAGGAAACAATTATACCCTCAATTAATTATCTTTTATTTAATGAAAGCTTCATATGTACGAGAGTTTTCAGACTGTTACATAAGTTCTCAATACTTTTGAGGTCAGGGCTGTTTCCTGGCCATAATAACCATTTATTGCTCTTTGTACTAAACCATGCTTTCGATATTTTTGTTGAGTGGGAAGGGCTGAAAAATAAACAATCTGTTGTTGGGAAAGAGATCGCTGATGGAAGGTGTCAGTTTTAAATCTAGGATAGAGTCGATGAATTTTCGTGCAATTAATGCCCCGTCGATAACGTGAAGGAGACCATGCGGTCTGCTGAAATGCATGACCAACTCATAACACTTGAGTTCTTCATAATTGCCTGAATGCAGTCAGGATGTAGCTCTGCGCCTTTTTTATGTCTTACGTATTTTCGCCATCACTACCGAATAACAATATATTTGTTTCATCACTCCGCATAATTTGTGACCACTGATCATCTATCCGATTAATGCGTTCCTTTGCCCTCTGTAATCTTTTTATATGCTGTTGTAAATTGAAATAAGGATTTTTTCGTTGAATTCTACCTTTTAGTCTAACATCTAATAATCTTCTCCTGATTGTTCTTGAACTGACATAAATGTCAGCATCATTCAGTTGACTGCTGATGACTTTCTTCTACCTTGGAGACATAATCTTTTTATTTTTCTGTCATCAGCAGATGTGGTGCACCTTTTTCAACCATATCCTGCTTGGTTTTTTTACTGAATTTGTCTCCTGATATTGTAAACAAAACAATCGAATTCCAAATGTTGTCATTTACAGCATAAGAAAGACCACATTCATGTAACACAATAATCTTACTTCTCTTTCTAATTGTCCAATCTATTTTATTTGATGTCATTGCTTCTTGACTAAATATTAAAAATATTTACAGAAGTTCCAACCATATATTAAAAAAATTTCTAACTTGCAATTTGATTACATAAAAACAGTCTTCCTTTTACAGAAAAAAGAACAACTTTAAACATGATGTCGGTTTCTGCTAGTCGTTGTTAACATTTGATTGGTTCCCAGAAAAAGAACAGTGATTTGTCAGGAAAGTTAAAAATTACAATCCACTTCATCACTGTATTTGTTATTCAGCTTAAAGTAAGAGTAACTTTTTTGTATTGCAAATATTTAAATTTTGATTTTGTATTAAAATTAGCATTAAATTCTCTTTAAAAGGGTACATAGGAGTTTTCGTTTTGTGAAATGTAACATTTCAAAAGTGTTCACAATTTTGGCCACCACTGTATATATATAATATAGACAGGAGCAGTTTGTGGAACAGTCTACTCTTCATGCCATTCTTTCCCTTCATTAAATACATTTTTTTTAAATAAAAACTATTTCTAAGAAATTTTAACATTGATTTCTTTGAAATTTTTTAATTTTGCTGACAATTTTATATAGTTTTTATTATTTTTCCCGACATTTTACCAAAAAAAAAAAAAAAAGTGGAATTTGAATTACATTTGGAGATCCAATTCGAATTCCTAAGTAAATTTCTAAAGAATTTTTGCAAAGTGTCAATGACGCCTTTTTTTTTAAATTACATTTTTCACAAAATATTGAAACATCTTCATTGTGTTAAAATATTTTGAGAATAACTGTACAAAGTCATACTTCGTATACACTAAAATTTATAAATATAATAATATTTATAAAATAATTTATAATAAATAAAATAAAAATTTATTAAAGCATGTCTATACTTAGATTTACTCAATATAAAAAAATAAACAATCTTTACATTTTGATCATAAACAATGGAAGGGGAGGGATAAAATCAAAATAAAATATTAGTAACAACAATGAATGCGATTTCAATTTCACTTCAACAATGAAATATTATGTTATAAAGTGCTTTTTTTTTTGTTAAAAAAACAAAAGAAGTGGTTTTATTGAAGAGATATTTTTTCGCATTTTAAAATTAATTACTAATTATTTTTGTGTTGTAATATCTTCGGAAGTTATCGCATAAAAACTTCAAAATTTCTTTTCGTTTTTAATCAATTAAAAAAAAATTTTTAAGTATTCCTGATGGCCATATTCTCATCTTTCAAATTATATACGTGGCAAATTTGGTGGCTCTTAATCAAGCTCTGTAGAGTGCTAACGCACACGCCAGAAATACAATAAACAGGACGGTTTGCAATGAACTCTGTCTCATTAAAAAACATGAAAATATTTGTTACATTTTTGATTAAATATATTGTTCAGCAATAAAACCACCAAGCGAATCTAGAATCTTGAGGACTCAATATACGTATGCATTTAATTTTTAAAAAAATTACAACTTTTCAGTCGTAACCGCAAATCAACCTAAATAAACTCGAATTATTGATTGACATTCTTATTTGAGAAAAACGTTTTGTGATAAAATTTAAGATTTTAACACCTTAAGTAACTACCTGGGTTGCCAAGTCAGTGTTTGAAAAAATATATATATATATCGTTGCCTTTGAAAGATCATTTATTTACGTTTCCTTCTGTTTGTTTTGTTTCTACGATTATTATATCTTAAGATATAGATGTCTATTTAAATCAATATTGGCAAACCGGAAGTAGCATGAAAATAAACGGAAGTCAGTGTTTTGCGCTTTAAACCATTAATATTCACTGGCTAAAATTCACTAAAGGTTCTGTTGTGAAATGTGAATGTGTAGGGCATGTTCAAAAGCGAGTGGGTACTCACTTGAGAGACTTAAAACAATCTATTAAAGGTCTCGGGGGTAGAGTAAAGCTTACAGACAATGTTGTAAATAAATTACAAAACTATTATGGCGTTGCAATAAGATCCATTGTTGGTAATTAATTGCAGAGGCAAAGTGCAACGCTTGCTGCATTTTCTCATGTTTGTTACAGTAATTAAAAGACAATGCCCAAAGGGAAAGGATTCATGGTGCAAATACTAATGTGCACTTTCAGAAGGTAAAAACTCAAATATAGGGCTCCCCAAAAATATTATGAATATTATTAAGCCTACTTATATTAAATTATGTGACCAAAATCTTCTGAAAAAATGCCTTCATGCGAAAACACAAAATGCTAAAGAAAATTTGAACACTCTACTATCGACGATAATTCTCAAAAACACGTTTGTTGAGTTGAAAACTTTGCGTTTAGGGGTTATATTACACAGCTATACCGTTATTCCGTGATGGTTTTTCCGGCATAATAGAACTTTCTAATGAATTGGGTATTATTCCACGTCATTGCATACTAACACAATGCAGTAACTACGACAACGAACGAATTGTTGCTGCAAAAAGACAGTTACCTGCTACAAAATTGTCCAGAAAAATGAAAAGGTCTATTAGAAAGAAAAAAATTAATAAAATAGAAAATAAGGAAGGCATTTGCCACAAAAGGGGTGAATTTTAAATGTTTAAAATGAAATATTATTTTAGATGTATACTAATAAAAACTTCAAATGCATTTTTTAAAGAATATATTTTTTGTCAAAATTTTATTACTCAAAACATAGTTTCACAAAAACTTATGGATATACTTTCTTGAAATTTTGTATTTATATTACCATAAGTGTTATGAAGACAATGAACTAAAAATTTAGATCTAATGTTAATAGTTTTTGATTTTCAACAGTTTATTGCTGATAGTACCTATGGTTTTTTGCAATATTTTTACCATCAAAATGCTCGAAGATCCATCACTTTTTTTCATTTGTATATTTTTCTTACTTTTTAGTTCATTGCATTTATAAGTACAAAAAGTATTTTGTGTAGAAAAATAACTTAAATTGGAGAATTTGAATTCAGTATTGTAATTGAATTCAGTATTCAGTAATTTCATCAAATTTTACCTAAAATACCTCAAATTAAATAATTAAATTATTTTTAAATTTTTCTAATTAATGTTATTTATTGTTTTGAGTCATAATCATCAAGAAAATCTACTAAAATTGATTGATAATCAAAGGATTTTTTTTTAATGTGCTTTTCGAACCCAGGCAGATACCTTAACCGGTGTTAAAATCTTACCAGTGACCGGCGGACTCATATAAATTACATTGCAAGAAATTCAGCACGGCAGTCTATGTGTTAATATTATGTGAATAAGAAATTCAGAAACTGGAAAAAAAAAATTCATTTAAAATTCGAATTAGTCACGTTCCTTCCTCTGCGCTTTGTTTAATGCTTCTTTTCCGCGTGTGCCCATGTAGAACTCGTTTTACAGCATGCATAGTCATCATGCTAAGAAGTCTCACAACAGGGAGGAGCAAACATCCATTCAGACAGTAGCGCCATCTTCTGTTAGTATCGCTCAATGAAAATCGAGTATAGTTTTTCTTTATAAAAAAAAAACACGAGAAAAGCTGTCAGTATAAATAAAATTTTATACAATATCGAAACGTAAAGGAAAGCATATCATAAAGCTTTTATATCTTAATAAATTCATTTTGAAAAAAAAAGGGCAAGAATCATGACGCTACAATTATTTTAACTTGCATATCAAAGAAGAATTCATTTGATACATTTGCAAATCAATGACACTGGTATTACTTTGTTTTAGATTTTTAAATAGTGGTATTATAGTCATTACTACGTTTTAATTTTCAAAGATAGGAATGACAAGGATATGGGTGAGGATTTAAATAAAATATTTTTATTCCAATTGCTATTAGAGTACCAAGCACAAATAGGGGCAGGACCTCCCTTAATAAAATAAACAAAAAAAATCTAGTTTACAAATTAATTTTTGATGGAAGAAAGGAATATTTATTCTTATCTATGTGTAATAATGTTCATATAAAAGAAAAAGTCAATTGATATAGCTTTATCTTCTTTGTTACAATTAGAGTGAATTTGTTAAAATCTAATTTTAACATATTTCAAATAATTTTCAATTCTGTAAATTTCTTATAATTTTTTTCTATGGAAAATAAAATTTTGATAAGCAGACTTTCTTTGCCATTGTGTATCTTCAAAAGTTTTTAATATTATTATTTTAAGTTCTGAAAAATATATTCGTTTTCAGCAATCATCATTAAGATTGTTTGGAATTTTTTAAGATTATATTTAAATTAATAAATGCATTTCCTATTGGATGAACAAAGATAATTAAGTCTTTTTTATGGATTTGGAATTTCTATTTCATAGTCTTATAACAACAGAGCCGATTAAACCCTGTAGATACTCAAAAGCTGTGAAAATTTTAAAGAATTCTTTTTTTCTTTTCCCTAAATTCATAAACCAAATCAATTCTTTTGATTGATTTTAATTTAATATCTGTATAAGCGGCGTTTAAAATAACGAATATCAAGTCAATATGAAATAACAAATTATATATTTGTGGATTATCTTCAAAAGAACTAGTTTCAATGTTTTGCATTCAAAAAAAAAAAAAAAAAAAAGAAGAAAAGAAAGAAAGAAACTTTTAATTTGAAAGTAATTTTAGAAAAAAATAACAAATGAATTGTCAAATTTTTAAAACCAACTAAACATAATAACATAAAGTTTGCCAAAGCGATTTTGAAAACATGAAGAAAAAGAAACTCTAAGATGAGTATTCTGAAATCAAACGATAATTTAAGAAATTCGAATATACAACCCACACAGATCAAATCAAAACACGAAATAAAATTGCATTGAAAATGAAAGAATTCCGAAGTCTCGAACGCTCGCTACTTCTAGGCATTTATTTATTTAATAATAGCATTTACTATATAAGAAATAGTGTCTCATAGAATTTCTCAGTGCGGTGTCATAACAGCCAGAAATCTCTCGTGTACAGCCCTTAAGCATGTTACTGGCATTTATTCTTGTTATAACACAAGGCAAGCGGCAGTTCTCATTAATTTGTCAAATCATCTTCCCATTTGAGTCTTTATGAATCAAATGCAAATATCATACAGGTAATAACGCTTAAGTTTAATAATTTTACGATATTTCTTCCATTAAATCTATTTATCAGTTAACACTGGAATCGCTATGGAAGAGAAGGGATACAGATATCTCTAAGTATCAATTTTGAGGATTTTGCCAGATCAAAGTAGTAAAATTTTCATTTCACTTTTTAAAATCAAATATGACAGAAAGACGAAAAATTAGTGCATTGTCCGAATCATTTACCTTTGCTATACTATTGCTTTTAGGTATATTAAAATTCTTATTATTCTGATTCAATGTAGCCCAATCCGATCCAATTAATAGAATAATACAAAAATTTTAAAAAAATATCAGAAAATATAGAAATTTACGTATATTTAATTAATTTAATTAATATTATTATGAAAATCCCTATATATATCGATCGAAGAAATGCGTCTGTCTACATCGACAAACCAGAGAAAAATATAATAAAATTTTTCCCTTACTGCTTTTACTAGAAGATTCTGAAAGGGATTTCTTTGACACGCGTCAATACAGGAAAGGAAATCTTAGGTATCTTTAGAAGTTATGCCGTTGACGTTAAGTGTTTCTATCCCTTCGCTTGCAGCGGGAGAATTACGAACTCAGCTAGTTTTTAGAGATCGTGTTAGAAATAATTAAATATTTAAAAAAAAAAAAAAAGGGAATTTGGAATTCTTTGTGATTTTGAATTATCGTGTTGCAATCCATAGAAACGAAAAGAATTCCCATCGGCAAATTTCGATCTGATTTTTTTTAAAAATGTATATATACAGCTTTGATGTCAAGATCATATATGGAATATCATCTGCCTTACCCATTGAGTTTTAGAGTTGTGATATTCAGAGACAAGCATAATTTTTTGACATAGAAAAAATTAAACCATGAAATTTATCTGAATATTCAGGTTAAGGTTTTTGATGATTACAATATTTTCTCTTGTAAATGAGACAATATGAAAAGGAGAAAATGTCGTTGGAATTGAAAAGAAAGAGGATAAAAAGTTTGCTAAAACCGAAGAACAGTTAAAACAGAAGATTTAGGAAACTTGCTTCATTAAAAAAAAAAATTATTATGGCTTTAAATATTCAATTAAAATTTCTTTATTTGTTGAAACTGAAGAAAATGGGCATAATTTTGTTATTTCAGTGTTTCGTAAAAATAATTTCATTTGGAGAGTAAGCAATTTTTAAGAATATTTGTAGACATTTGAACATTTAAACAAAAAAAAAAAATGAAAAAAATGTTATAGAACAAGATTATGGGCAAGGCACATAATATTTCTAAATAGTAATTCGTAAACTTACACAACAAATTATAGAATATATTCGATTTAATATAATGATATAAAATGTACACATGTCCGAAATTCATTTTTTTATAAAATATTTTATCAAGTTTGCTCATTTAACTCGACTCCATCGAAGAATCATCTGGAAGGGAGTCTGGTGCATGTTAAATCCTTCGGGGCTAAATGTCCTCCCATTGGTGCTATGTGGAAATTTGGAGAAGGGGTTTGCCAAATCAAATGCCGTCCTCGTCATCGGACTGTGTCTCAGAATTACTCGGGACGCCCCAAAATAACCTCTTTAAGACAATACGTTAATATAATTAAACTAAAATTGAGCTATATACTAATTTATGATTTTTTTTAGCTTTTTTTTAAATTTTTTAGCTTTTGTTTTAAGGTCATAAGAACATAGATGATCAGTTCTATCGACATAAGTCTAAAAGTTCTTTTTTTTGTAAATATTACTTTTATCTATTCACCTAACTTCTAACTCTTTTCATCTGGCTTTAAGAATATATGTCGTCATAGTAACAGCACTAAATACAGTCAAGTGAATGAATAATTATTAATTGCTGCTTAACGTTTTCAACGAATTGATTGATTCTATAAAATATATCCTATGTTAAAACTGAGGAGGCAACAACAATTCAGTCGGGTCAACATTTTGAATGTTGTTATTATAACAATATAAATAAACATTATAATCATATAACTCAATTTATTTGATATGCTTTCCTTTATTTTTAAAAGCCATCAAAGCACAATTATAATATTAATTTTTAAATCTAATTCTTCATTTCGTCTTTGAAAGATATGGGTCCGCATTTAAATGCATTTTAAAATCACCGACTACCGTATTTTATGAATTATTTAGTTTTTTGATGGAGGAAAAAAATCAAAACGAACATCTTCTCTCTCTCTCTTTAATCTCTTCTTTTAAAAGTAACTTTTTTAAAAGTTTACTTTAAAATTTTTTTAAAATTAATGAGTGATATTCCAAAATAGATTATAAGAACGCGGTAAACGATTCTATTTTTATTTCAACGTATTAATAATTCGGGGATGCTTTCGGAAATGCTTACCATCATCTCCCGAAGCAGATAAAAATCATTTTTCAGTTTCTATAAATAACAACACATCCATTTTTTACGAGGTACACGTGTTAAAATTATATATGAATTATTCATCGTAGAAGAATTCTGACGCCTCATCTACGGCGCCATTAATTCTAGGGACGATCGATTTTGCGAAATAAGATTCCATTTTATCTCTGCCCCACATCTTTTTTTTTTCCAGTGAAAATGTATAACGTGTTCTTCACATTTACAGAAAATCAATTATTTTTTTCTTTGTAGAACTGAAGTTTTTTTCTCGTGATATAATACTGATTCATTCTTTTAATATTTTCTTTTTCTTTGGAGCATATATTCTTTTAATAAATGATTTGTGTTCTTTTTTGCTACTGACATGTTATTCGAAATCTAATTTATTTGACATGATCTGATCATTCATCGCATGTCTTAAATATTTGTTTTAATTACCTCCTTTTAGATTTCATAAATTCTAAATAATTAGTCATATAATTTTTTAATCTGATATTTGTTTAAATAAAATTCTAAATTTAAATTTCACTTTTAAAAATATATCTGAAAATGACCCCAAAAATGCAGCGTTGTGTCGCATAAACGACATATTTTGATTCTGCTTGAAAAGTCGTTAGTCGATGAAGGTTAAGTTTTTGAAAACATCTGTAATTGTTTGCTTAAATGAAGCTCATTTTATCTTTGGAAACTTTATCATTTCATTTTGTGAAAGGATTAGATTTCAGTGGTTCTTCCCTAGGTCGATTGATTAGCGAGGCATTAATCTTGTCCTTTCACAAGGCTTAATAAAATAATCAGCAGCCCCGAAAGGTGTTAGAACGTGTCGAATATACTCTGGAGATTCAGAACATCACCTCTGCCACCCACCAACGGCTTCAGTGAGCCTCCATCCCCATGCGCGACCCTTCTCTGCGGGTAACGTAAAATCCGCCCTTCTCATTCATGCTGAGAACGTAAAAGACACGTGGCTCCTAATTTGCATCGATCGAAGCGACACCTTTCCTCCACTGCCAAAATGATTCACATTTCATTTTTATTCCCTTCACTGGAAGACTCTGGGAATCGATACGCGAGCTCCTCCTTCTCTTGGCCAATCAGCGGCCTCTTCAGGGACTCATTGTGTTCGAGAGAGAAATCAGTAGTAACCCTTTGTCTTTGGCCGGTGATAAATATTTGAAAGATTTTACTCCAGCACACGTTCCTATCAAGGAAACGGAGGAAAATGTTCCATCGAAAATCGTCTGCCTGAATTCTTAACTGCAACCTTCACTCTTGTTCAAGCACAATGCATTGCTAATAATTAGAAGCTCGTTATTATTCATTACGAACAATAGCTGAAAACACATTAAAGAAATTCTGATTCACATTGTAAAGAGAATTAATTTTATGGTTTTCTAGAATGCATTAGCATGAAAATAGATTACAGAATTATATTTTAGAATGAACGAATGCTGAAAACAAAATGAAGGCAGTCTCCCCCCCCCCTTTGCAAATCATAATGTAATAATAAACATGCAAATAGAATTTCATAAATCTGAAGGTTTAATTTGAAAACTTAAATATGTAAAAAAAAAAAGTATATATTCCTGCCATTTAGATTTATACGTATAAATTGATGCAGATGTATAAGCAAATATATAAAAAATAAAAACCTACGTCCATAAAAACGTAATAAAATCTTTTTATTTAAAAAAAACATTTTAGAATAATCAAAGTTCTAATTACTTAGCAACATTCTTCCTCATTATCTAAAGGTAATGTATTACTCAAAACTTTACAATAGAATTGAAACAGCTATTAATTTACTTTCATAATTTTCGAACATCAATAGAAACAGATTTAAAACAGAAGGTATAATTGTCAAAACAGTTTCATGAAGTTTTTATTTCAGTGTTTCGTCACTCATGTTTTGTTTTTGTTTTTTTCTTTATTACTTATTGAACGAGCATGATTACCGTACTTCAGATGTTTTCAAAGAAATATTTCTCATTTTCTTTCTTTTACAATAGAATAATTTCACTGAAAATATTTTAAATCCTCCAGATTGTTAAATGATATGAAAATATTCGGTTCTTTCAAGACTAAACATATGCCTTGAAAAGCATTAAATCTGCCTATTTCTTTCGCTCAAGAATTGTAATTTCTGAAATTATTCGTAGAAAATTATCAGTGAAGGTGGAAAAGAGGGAAAATCCCTTTTCCGGCCTCTTCTAAATAAAATAAGAAAATTTTTGTATTTTTTTAAAAACAAATCAAGAAATATATCTAAAATTTTAAAGAAATGTCTTTACTTGACGTAAGTAATATTTGTTTTGAATTTTTTTTTTTTAATCTACTATTGGAAGTTTGTTTAACCAAAATATGTATATGCGTTGACAATATTTTGTTAAATGAAATAGGCTTAGATTGCAAGAACTTATTCTTTTAGAATTCCGATATTATAAATATCTTTATTAATTCTTCTTTATACGAGACAATTGTATATATTTTAGAAGTCATGGCCATCGCCTGCTTAATAAATTTTTTTAATTATGAAATGCAAAAATTATATTATTCTTGAAAGTATTGGAGTATATTTCCACAATCTTGAAAAGGCATCTTAAGGTCGTTCTCATCGCAAAGTGGCCATTCTGAAATGAGAGATAAAAGCTTTAGAATCGGTTGCGTCGATTTTATACAAACGTTCACACTATCTAAAAGAAATTCACACACCACACAAACACCATTTTATATTAAACAATTACAATTTCTTTTTATTTGCAAAAATTAAAATTGCTATAAAAATTATTATAAAGTGAAAAAAACTTCGACTTTCGTAACTGTGTTCTAAAAGATTGGAGATATGATTTTTAACCACTGGTTATGTAAAAATTTCTGTAATTCATATAAAAATTTCATTATCCACCCTCTTGGGGATAAATGAAAGAAAGACAAACCAGTGGCAGGTGATTTTAAGAAGAAATACCAAATATGACCAAACGATCTGAAAAGTTGCTCTCTGAACGATCTGAAAAGCGAATTTAAATTTACCTCTGTATCATTTAGGAATAAAAAAACTATAGTAAGATGTAAAAAAATCTAATTCAAATCTGTATTGATACAAATTTTGACAGTCGAATTTAAGGTATTTATTTATAATATATTGCTTATAATTGAAAGTAACAGATAAGATTTTACTAATGTATCATTCTGTAAGTTAGAAAAAATTCTTAATTAAATTGATATTTTATCTTGTCTCAGAAAAATGATTCTAATATTTTGTTTCCAAAAACTTTCCGGGACATAATGATTGGTGTCTTTTTTACATATAGAAATTCTTCGAAAATTGAAAAATATTTGAAGAATTTACAAATTTACATACGAGAAATATTTAAAACATTTATGAACTGATATTAATAAAATAAAATGGAGAAAATGGCTGACTTTATTCAAAATATTCAGTTATATATTTTTCAGTGTTTACAGTAAAATAAGTGAATTTCATTATGTTAAATAACAAGATATCAATTTCATATTATAATCCTCTTATTAAACTAAAGCTTTTTCATTTTATTAGATGCTTATATTCTCTTGTACATAAAAATCCCTATTTTATCTTTTTTACTTTTTATGCGATATCCTGGAATTTTTTTTTTCTTAATTTTAATCTATGTGTAATAACAGAAGTATTTTATCTATTGGTAATTCCATGCTTTAATTCCAAAGTATTTACAATTTCAATATTTATTGCTTACCATATTTCTTCAACTTGTTCGTTCCTGGGTACAGATAGAATTTAAGACTCGTACGAAGATTTTATAGAATTTTATTTAACTTGATTTGCTTCATATTTCTAAAGATAGATTTGTTAAAAATAGAATGCTTTTGGTAAAAGATATGACACACAAAAAAGTTTTCAGTGATTGAGTACGAAAGTTATCTCATAAAATCTAATTGGACTACCTTTGATTTTTTAGAAATCATTCTACTTCTTAATAATTCTGATTTGTGTATGTCTAAGTGTATTTGATGAGTGCAATTTCATAATATAATGAATAAAAAACGATACTTTTAGGGAATGTACGTCTAAAAAATTTATAGGATTTTTTTTTTTTTCGAGATTAAATAAAGAACAAAGCAAGAAAGAATGATCTCTTACTGAAAATTGAAAGTATTCGTTGATTAATTTTAAGATCGAATTTCGAATGTTTCTTTTTAAAATTGTGTCAGCAATGATTAAAGGCAAAATACATAGAAATAAAAATGAGCTTTCCATTCTTTCTTTCATATTTTTTTCCCTTTTTATTATAATAGGCAGTTTAAAATTTATGTTACATACATAATTTTGATAATTTAAAAGGGTGACATTTAATGTTCATGTAATTTTGCTTATTTTGTTACTCCTTTGTTCATTGTTTTATTTAGATTTTTATCATCAATAAACCATTCTTTTCTCAAAATTTCATAATTTAACATATTACATGAAATTTATACAGAAACTATTAAATAATAAGAAATGATTAATTATTTCTGAGTGTAAAATTAATCTCTAAAATTCGTAATATAATGTTTTAGTGTCTCTTAAAGAACATATTACTTAATATTCAGACTATGTTCATTTAAGCAACGTAACATTATTTACACTATGTTTCGATACATCTAATTTTTTTATTATCATTAAAATAATTTTATCAATAGCATTTTATCTTTTGCTATTTAACTGAAAAACAACGTAAAATTTATGCTGAATTGAAAGATTCTTTTTTCTCCTCTTTAGAATGATTTTATTAATTGCGTCATTTCTTTAGAATTCCAAACTTAAAAAGGCGAGTAAATCTATCACTGTTTCGAAGAGATAACGAAATCCCTGGAAGTACAAGCTGCTTTTATCGTTAGTAATCGTATCGTAACCTAGGTAAACGTAAACGCACGATTTTATGACGAAAGTGTACTGCGTTAACCATCTAGGATCCAGGAGAGGGCGCTGCAAAGCATCGTTCGATTTCTCGCCAAACCTGTATCCGTTTGCTAGAAATCATCTATTATCGCTAATTGAAAATTTTATCTAATGTGGAATGTGTCAAGAACTTTTCAAATTTTTTTTTCTTTCCTATTAGATTAAAATTAAATCAAGCTTAAAGTTTCATTCGGTTTAAGAATGCTTGCGTCAGATAAAGCCGAGATTTTTTTTTTGTTATCAGGTAAATTTGTAAATAACTAATTCTATTTTAACAATTCAAGCACACAAAGTTCCATCCGTATGATATAAATAATTAAAACGATTTCAAATTTAGTGATTTCCGAAATATCCAAATTATTTTTAACATAGAAAAATATCATGTGTCTTTTCATGTTGTTGTTCTCGTTCATTTTGAAACTTATTATTTTTTTAAATATCTAATGACGAGTATCAATTTGTTGGCACTATTTTTGAGAATTATTTTTGTCTCGAATGGCTCAATATGCAATTACGATCACCAGAAACGTATGCAGATAATACATTATAATTCAGATGTGCAGATAATAGAATCATAAAGCATTATAATTCTTATGACAGATGTCTCTAAAAGTCAAAACTTATTTATCGATTAGCTGAAACATCCGGCATTGCTCGAAATAATTAAACATTTCCATCAAATACTTTTAAAGTGAAAAATACTTTTATAATAAATGTCATAATGTACAAAATTCTCTTATCATTTGCAACATTATTTTTAATTAAAATATAAATATCAGTTACAGGAAACATTTTCTTTAAAAAATTCGTTACGCCTCGAAAAATTACAAACTGTTCCAAACAAATTTTAAAAACTACATAACTACATAAAGCTGATTTTTTTTTCGCATAAGTTATTTAAAATTTTAAAGAATAATATAAAATTTAATTCAGCATTACTAATGATAAATAGGACAGGCGAATAAATAACATGATTTAAAATATTTTAAAGTTTCATGGGGATAGTAACACTAATGATGAAATAATCTGTTCTGACATATAAGTACAATTCTCAATGAATAAAAAAAAATATCTATCTTATTTATTCTTACGAACCTTTACTGAAACCTTCCTTATATTTCATAGTATTTGAGTGCAAATTTTGAAGAAAATTATCGATTAGTTTGGATTTCTATTGCAAATAAACTATTTCCGAATTTTTACTTTTATTTACATAGATAATGTTAAAGTATACTTATCAATCAATAGTTACTACTTTCGCTTGGCAATGTTATTATTTCCAATCCTTTGTATTTAAAAAATTGTAGAATTACCAAAGCTACATTACAAAGGGGCCCAAAAAAAAAGTTAGTACGTTAGAATTTCTTTCACTTGTTTATAGAATTAATTTACATAGACAGAATCCATTTTTACAACAAACTTTAGTGAATTAGGCAATAAGTGCTTTAAGAATGGCTATATATATGAGTTTAGTTAAATAGGAAATTAGTTAAATAATAAGCATTTAATAAAGCTATTTTGCTATTTTAAATGCTATTTTTTTCAAACTCCAAATTATAATAAAATATTCTAATTAGAAAGCCTCATAAATTATTATGCAATGCATATTTTTGTTCAAATTGGTATAAAGATTTTATTTTTGCTGTTTTTGAATTATAGAATAAACAATTCGTAAACATTAAAAAGATTTAGTAGTAATTTTAAGGTTGTTTTTTTTAAAGTGATAAAAAAATTGAAAATTTCTTGTTTCTTTATCATTTATCTTCATTATTTAAAGACTTATTATGGATAGAAATACAACTTACTTCTTAATTCAGTACAGAAGTACAGAATACATTTCCCAAGCTATCTGCAAGGTTCTGAAGAAACGATAAGCTCCTAAACAAGTATGTTTTTGATTTATACTTTTTAGACGTGCCCCCACACCTCAATTCTTCCAAATTTCAAAACATTTTTGACTTTTAATATTGTTATTTAAAGTTAATTTATGCATTTTTTTTTTTTTAATATAAGCATTACTTTCGCTTAGCCTAAGAGAAAATGCTCTAATCGTCAAGAAATTCAAACTTCAGATTTTTCTGAATCTCCATGTGAATCCATCACTGAATCCATAAATTTTTTTGGAAATATGCCTGCCTTTCTGTGAACATAAAAACACTTTGAGCTAAACAGATGAAATTTGGCAAACACACAAACTTTGTAAATTTCTAATAAATATTGAATTGAATGTATTCTGAGGAAGTCTGTCTGCCCGGCTGGCCGAATATAACTTTACATGATTGTTGCAAAATATAGAGAATTAGAAGTATAACAATTTGCTTGATACAAAGCAAAAAACTTTGAACTGTAGATATTTGACAGATTTTGAGCTAAATTCGTAGGGTGGATGATCTTTTGTCGGTCTCTACTTTCACAAGCATATAAACGCAATGTCTCAAAAATGTAAGACTTTATAATAAGATATAAATTTGGTGTGTGACTTTATGACAACAATGCTAATATTGTGTCAAATTAATCGGTCGTAAAAATGGTGTTCAAAATGCAAATTCAGTTTTCTGGTACTTGATTACTTACCGCATGTCAACAACTAATCGACAAAGATCACACGCTAACAGTTTTTGGCATGCGGTTAATAATGCATAAATACATCTATTAAAGAGTATGAGAAAGTTTGGCTGAGACTACTCTCACTGTTTTTATTACTTTTTAAAAAAATTGATTCCGAATGTAATTACAAAATATTTATTTAGAAATTAAAATAAAAGCAATACAATGTATCTGGTTTAGGAAGTTTGGGAAGAGGGCCCCTACATCCTCATTGCATGTAAGATAGATGCCTATAGGGCTTCTTTACAAGTTCGCTGCCACAACTTACGCCTGATATTCGGACCATCTATCTAATTAGCAGACCCCTTCTTTGCTATCTCTTAACTATAGAAGAGAAGGGATCATCCAATAAGATTGATGGTCTGGTACAATTACATATTATCTGTAATTTACAGGCGCGTAATCCTGCAGTCAATGTGTTGATTAGATGCATCTTTCTTCTAATCCAGTGGATGCAGCAGCATTAAAGTGAATTCAGAAGAAGAGAGTTAAAAACTGGCAGCCAAATGAATCAAAATGAAGCTCAACTCAATGCAGTTGATCTCAATAGGCAACGAGTATTGTACACAAAGTACCTTTCTTTTTGAATAGGAGCACTTCCGTGCATGCTAAACGCACTCGAAGCTGTTTAGTGACGCAAGGATTGGAGGGGGATTAGCAGTTCGTGCGCGGGAAGTCCAGAGCCCGATGTCCGTGGACGGACATCCAAGGGAAGGGTGGATGTTTCGGTTTCTGCGCAAATTCATCCGAATCGATCTATTCACCCTTTCATCCCCACCCGGAATGCACTTTGGGACGTGGGCAGAAAATAGGAACATCCTCTGTGAACCCCTTGCTCACTCTCTTCTTGCAAACGACCACCAAGACAATGGTCATCGAAGAGCATCGACCGGGCCTCCTTCTAGCGTTTCGAATCCCCTCGTTCACAACAATACTATGTATGCAATGCGAAAATTCTTTACAACACTGGCTGGTGGGAGAGCGGTGGGGTGGTGGCTCGTAGTAGTATACTACTTTGACCCTCACCTTGTCTTGTTGCGAGTAGCGATGCACGGTCCGCCAGTCGTAGAACCTGTTTCGGCTGATGGCGCCAAAACCGTCATTGGCAAAAGACCCCCCCCCCCTCCGGTCTTTTATTCCATGCTTTTTTTTATGCAGCTTTTCTTCTTTTCTATTGATCTGCTTTAAAAGGCAAAAGTACAGTAGTTTGTTGATTGGCACCAGATTTTACTTATCATTATGTAAAGAAAAGGAGATATCTTTATTACTTAAAAATAAAATCGTTTGCTTATTTTGATTAGCAAATGATTTTATTCCTATCTTTTTGTCTACCTCCTTTTTTTTTTCCTTATAAAAATATATTTCCTTTTCTTTTTTTCCTCTCTTCTTTTTATAAATTTGTTTTAAAATTTCACCGGGTCAGACATTTTAAACGTTTTAGCTGCCACTTTCCTAGGTGTTCATTATTATTAGGAAACAAATGTTTTAGAATTCATAATTTTCTTTATCAAACGATTTTATTACATTTTTTTATTTTCGGAAAAGAACGTCTTATCCAATAAGCTAATTGGACTGTAGCCCAGGGGCGTTGTTCATTGAAAGGTGCCTAAACATTTAATATGTTGAATTTAGTTTAATTTTGAATCACTAATAATGTAAATTAGTATTAGGAAAAACCGATCGTCACCAAGTGTAAATAATATAAGCGTTTTATGTATAAAAGGTAAAAAATTAAAAAGTAGGAGTTAAATCAATTTTACTGAAGAATTTATCACAAACAAATATATCAATGAAATAAATAATTCGCAAAATATTGCATAAGCTGCAGAATGTTTATGCACATATAGCTATTGTTACATTAATTTATATATTCTATTGTGAGAATATATAAATTTCGTTTAGTTAAATAATAATTATCCTACACTATAAATACTGATGCATTTGCACTTTTATATAAAATAAATATGCAGTAATAGAAGAAAAAATGCTATACTATCAGCATTTAAATTAATCATTTATAGAATAAAGAGTGCAAGAAGCTTCCTTGCAAAATTGCATTTTAAAAAAAGACATCGATTTGTAAATTGCAAATGAAATAAATCACCCCTCAATCGTTTCATTAAGACGGTATTCTTGTTGAGCTGTTGGCATCAAAATTTTTATTTTGAGCTCTACTAATAAAGGACCAAATTATTCCAGTCTAGTATACTCAAATTTGTTAAGCCGGCCTTTTCTTCATTCCTACTTTCTCGGATAGGAAGTGTAGAGAAAATATTGTAATCATCAAAAAATTAAAATTATACATATATTTTTAGAAAATCGTACTCTTTTGCATACAATTGAGCATAAATGTTAAGCATTTTTTTATTTTCTCACATATGATGTAATATCATTTAACTTATTAGTAGCTTTTTTGAAATTACAAGTACAGTACACTCCCGATTATCCGCGGAATTGGGTGGCGCGGCAGCCGCGGATAACAAAAATCGCGGATAATCCGAATAAAGCTAAAAACGGGTATAGCAAAAAAGAAAACAGTCATTCCAACTTTGAAAAATCGTTTTATGTACAATAAAACGTAAAATAAACAGCAGGAAATGTTTAACTAGCGCTTAATATTTTAGTATATCACTCAAAGCTAACCTAAAATGCATTTTGTTAATGAAAACAGAAAAGTGCTTTGTATTTACGAGAGGTGTCAAGGATACACAGAAAAATTAATACATATGTACTGTTTTAATACTGTAATGTATTATGTAATTACAAAAGCATAACTGTAAAACTACACCTTTTTGAAGAAATCAGTCAAAAAAAAAAAAAAAAAAAACCTTCGTGTGGCAGGCGCGGATAACCCGCCCGCGGATAATCGGGAGTCTACTGTATTTGTTATATTATAAATATTTCAAATTTAACTCAAAATATAAAAACATAAGGAAGATTTTAAGGAATGAAATAGTTAATTTTTTTGTTTGTACATTGTACATTTGGAAATTCATTTCAGTGTTATAAGCATCTTTTTATTTTCGTTTTTAAATTTATTTATATTTTTAATAGCGCTTCCAATTCTCATTTCTGTTTTCTTAATAGTTCCAATTTTAAGAATGGTACGTAGTTTATATCTAACTATTTTTCTTAATTCCATTTTTATAACACATAAAAACAAATTATGTAATTTCTCTAATAAAATCCTGCTTAGTTATTCAGATTTCTTTTGAACAATTTGAACTAATTCGTACTTCGAATTCATTTATTAAAATAACAATAATAATAAAAAAAGATGTCAATACAGATTTCGAACAAAATTAATAATGATATCGCAGACAGAGACGTACCTACATAAAATTGCGCTCAGGGCAAATACCATAATAACGTCTCTTGCGATTTGTTAAACTAATCCTCATAACGCACCCTTCTTCCAAAAAAAAAAAAAGTGTTATGGCGATTGGGAGTTGATATTAGGCCTAAATAATTATATATGAATTTTTTTTAACTAATAAGCCCTAACAGCTGGTCGCAACATCTTAATTATTCGAAAAAATTAATTAAATTATTTATAAAAAATAAATATTATGAAAGTTATAAAGGCAATTATTAAAAAAATATTGTTAAAATGTGCTTCCAATGTCTTTATTTAATTTCAAAGTAACATTCTTAATTTTTGTTTAATATTTAAGATCAGTTAATCTTTTTTTAAAAAAGATTTTAGCCAGTATTCTTTACTTTTTTTATATTTTCTATGATTGTGGCATATATTGCTGATTGTTTTTTAACATTTAAATCGAGGAAAAATAAGTTTTCGAATATTTAGAGCTTATTTTGCTTAAAATCAATGCAATTCAAAGGCCCTTTCGAAAAATTCGTTTCCAAGCGCCATGCCAACATTATGGGCAGAAAAAAAAAGTCGAGCATTTTTTTTTGATGTGAACTTAACAGTGAAATAAATTGAATCAGGTGTTAAAAAGCAACAGAAATATCCAATTAGTAGCTAGTTACTCTATCCATACCTTTTCCATCGCATATGGTTTTTTTTCTTTTAATGTATAATTTCTAAGCTCAGCCATTTTATTATTGATGAAATTTATTCATGATTCTTCTCATTCAGTTTTTAGCAATTCTAAACAATCCAACATTTTAAAACACTAATCGGTCTTTTGCTTTGTTATGTAAATAGAGATATGACCTTCCGAGTTTAGTTATATAACATCCAAGTTGAGTCTAGTTTATCGAATATTACTCACATGATTCGCTTATATCATTGAGATATATTTGTCATCGCTAATTAATCAAAAAAGTATTTTCAAAAACATTCGTGGCTCGGTTGGGTATGCAGAAACGATGTTTGCGTACGGAATTCAATTAGTGGTTTGAATGTAGGAATTAAACGAAGTAGCAAAATATATAGGAATATTAAAAAGAGTGGGAAAAATTCATTCTAGCTATTAAGAAGTTTTATTTTAGTTCTAAGGAAAAAGAGTGAAAAAAATGTACTTTTTATTAAATGTAATTATATTATTCCACAATTTTGCGCCAGTTGGCTATTCTGTCTGCCCCACCCCAGTTACGCCACTGCCACTGAACTCAATGAAAGCTGTCTAGGTTACTCACTAATAATGAATAAACAGTTTTATAAAATTTCAATTTACAGATTTGTCAAATTAAATTAGGCAGCGAAGCGTTTAAATGATAAAGTGACAAGCACTTGAATTTAAACAAAGGGGTCTTTTTTTTTTCTTTCTTTCCGATTCTTTTTGAAATGAAAAAAATTGTCAATCTCTTCTAAAAATAAAGAAGAATGTGTCTGTGCTTTTGTGCTGGCGTAGGCATGCCAGACGATTCGATCTAGAGCTATCAAATTTACTTTGGAGAGCAAAAATCTCCATTTCAAAGCATCTTTTTTTTTTTTTTTCCTTGAAATTCTTGTTTGAAATTCCGATATCTTGGCGTTTTTCCGCGATTAAATTTTGAAATATTATTGTACAAAAACAAGTTTTTACATCGTTTCAAAATTTAAGAAGATAATCTTAGTATTGGTATAAATTCATTGGATGTGTAATTTTTTTTCTAAATTTTGAAATTTTTTTAAAAGCATATTTTCAACTATAACTTAAAATAATGCATTTATTCGTTGCAGATTTAAATCGTTTCTATTGTCATATTAAATATTTAATGAAATTTCTAAATTAATTATTTAATAAAATTGTTGAATTAAATTTTAACGATATTTAAATACTGTTTTATGAAATATATAATGACGTGATTTTCTTTTATTACTGAAAGTGAAAGAATGATCATATCCGCCGAAATAATGCGATAAATAAGAAAGTAAAACTACAATATAACGAAAAGCAACATATAATTAAAAGATATATTACCCGCACATTTTCTTGATATTATGGGACTTCATTCTATTTAAAATATTCAAAATAAAAAGAGAAATGTCCAAGTTAATAAAATAACAAGGCGGCTCTAATGCTTATTTTATTTTTGGAAACATTTATTTTCGGAGAAATCATGTAGAAAATTAAAATCATGCACAAAAAATATTTGACAATTAATTCAATTATTTTAAACACAATCACTATGTTTGACGAATCAGCTGATCGCCAGAGATAATTAGTAAAGGAAATAAAAAAAGATTTTATGGGTATAATTAAATATATATAATTCCTAAAAAGAACACTTTAATTTTTAAAATTCTAATTGTAAATGTGAGCTACTAAAAATGAATGATTTTCTTAAACATATACTTCATCACTGGCCAGAACTGTTTCAATAACTAAAAATTAATTTTAAAGCAAGAGTAAGTTTTTTTTTAGTTTTTTTAAAAATAATATAACGTTTTGTTCCTGTGCATCGTATCCAAAAAATTAAGTGACAGTCTGTAATAATGGCTGAAATTTATTCTTTTTTTGTAATTACTTTTGTAGGGTTGCAAATTGGTAAATGTATCCAAAAAAAATTTTATTGCTAGATCTTTTTATGACAGATTCTTCCACTTTCTCTATTTTCCATTCTCATTTTTATATATATAAAAAAATCAATGTTTTAAAAACAAATTTTGTTACTTTTTATTATAAATTTATGATTCGAAAAAAAAAAGTAGACATTTCTTTTGTTCAATCCCAGCCACAGGCTTTTTTTTCTGATTATATCTTAAAGCAATTGAATAGTCTTGGGGGTCATTCTATGTAAGAGCAGGTAGATATAGAATTCGCGGTCGTATTTATAACTTCAGAAATCTGAAATCTTTTCCTTATTTTTTATTAGTTAAGTAGCTCAAAATCTTACCAATCTACTCTAATTGTCATTCAAACACCTATAAAATATTGTACGAAGCATATCAACTTATAACTCTACGCGAAACTTTAACTGAACATGATTCCATGGGAAGTAGAAGCATCGGCAATGTATAACGGACAAATGATTCGATTGCAGTGCTCGAATGAACGTTAGAGGAATATCAACAGTAAATCACTTATTTTTACAGTTTTAAGTAATTTATTTCATGGATTTCAACGTATCTACAGCTATCAAGAAAAACGCTGCGTAATGCACTTTCAAAATGCGATTAACTTCAGCTCATTGAATAATTAGGCTTGCAGATTACACAAGCCATGTTGGGAGTTCATTGGCGCTCTTGGGGAATTTTCTCCTGCTGTTTGGCGAGTTTTAGTGTGCACGAGCAGAAGGCAGAGTAAAGCAACCCTGTATTTTCTACTACATCTATCCATAGATGTTGTATGTTGCTCCTTACGCACTATTTTGACAGACGGAGCGGTGAATGTGTCGGTGGAAGAGAGAGAACTGAGGATCTCCGAGAGACTATGTTCTCTAAGCATCGTATTAGGGAATTTTTATTTGTCAATTCTGAACTCTGGGTAGTTCAGTAATAAAATTAGGATCTTCTCATAACGAATGCAAGAGCTTTTATAAATTAAAAAATATACAATGTCGGGCCAACAATCGCAGCGAGTGCGAAAAAACGTTTCTCCCGGTGGTACCGCTACAAAGCAGGGTCCTATCAGGGCTATAGTTCCATTGTCTTTAATGCAGACTTGTAGTCCTACGAGATGTCTAAAGAGCAGCCCTTCGAATTCACCACCGGTCACTTGGTCAAGCGATGGAACAAAAGTCAAAACACGGCTGTCGCCTGACAATAGGATATCGCCCGAATCCCAGTCCACTTCATCGCCAGGTTGTAGAGGTGAGAAAATACTTTTTTGTTTTTTATTATTTAATTAACATCAAAATGCACTGGTAAAAAAATCATTTTCATACATTGTTTTTGCATGTTTGCACTCTGATCAGATACAACTAAAAAAAAATCTGAGTTCCAGTAAAATTAAGCTTTCTAACTGTTGTACATTTATACAATTTTATGATAATGAATCGATATTTAAATATTCATCAATTTAACACACTGTCGTGAAGTTTTGATAAAGATCCAAACATAACTGTGTATAAAAATCAACGTCCATTTAATGATCTTCAAGCTGGACGCCATATTTGTTGGATGCGTTACCAAGATTTCCTTTTACTAGAAAATCTTAAAATAATTACTAATTTATTTCGTAATCATCAAATCTACATTCTAGAAGTTACAGCTTTTGTTTCAAATACGATTTAAATTCTTGAAGAATTTGATTTTAATAGTATCGAATTGTATTGACTGTTTACACTTATGTTTTTTTCATAATTGACTCCGTGCAAAAAAAAATTCCTTAAAAATATGAAATAATTATCCACCTTTGTCATTTTATAAGTTAGTTTATGTAAAATATAATTTCTGTAAAAATTTACTGATTGTCAATGCACTAAATTCTGTTGTGCATATATAAATAATTATTTTTGTAGCAAACTGACCAGAATATGTAGACACAAATAATATTTTATTTTTAAACTTTTACAGCGATGTTCATATATTTAATAAACATTTACTTTATAATTATATGATATTGTAGATTACTAGTTTTTTGTATAATTTCTTTGTTCCTTTTTAAGATCAGCCATATTTAAATCTTGATTTACCAACATAAACAGAAAAAAAAAAAATGTGGTTTTACAATTTAAATTTAAAAACACATTTTGATTAATTTCTATTATGGATTTAATATTGAAAAAATGCTGTTTCTTAAATTTCTTATAGTTTTTGTTTCAGTTTAATAAATTTAGTTATTATAGTTGTAGCTTGATATAGGAATAGAAATAAAAACAATTCACTTTTTATTTATATTAAAATAAATAAAGATATAATTGTTACCTAAATATATTGTAATAACTGTCAAAATTATATTTCTTTTAATTCGAATTTTAGGAGTATTTTATAAAATTCTAAGGAAATTCTGCCATGTTTTTTATATTATGTGAATTTAATTCACTACAATATTAATATAGAAAAATATTTTTGAAATCCTTTAGAGAGGTAAATTGCACATTTAAATAAAATTCCAAATTTTCATGTGTAGAAATTTAAATTTATTGCTTTATATTTATTATTTGTGTAATTATTTTAAAATGACTGGGAACAAAGATTTTGAATATATGTGTGAAAATTGTAACATTGCTTTTTGTTTCCTTTTTCTCCACTAAAATAATTATTTCTTGAAATGCATGAATTTTAAAATCTATTCTTATCATAAAATTGATAAAGATGAATGAGAATAAGTGGCACTTTTATAAATAGAAAATAAAAGTTTATTGTGTAATAAGCATGTCTTTTAGATTCATAAAAGGTTTTCATTGTTTATATTTTGGTCTAAAAATTAAGCCGCTATTCTGACATTGTATGATTTTTTCCCCAGGAAATAATATTGTTTAAAAATTAAGCATATCATTTTTATTTGAAAAAATTATTAATTTTATTTGTCTTTTTATTATTTAATTAATACCAATTAGTTACGAGCTTACTGACATTTATTTTGATCAATTATTTGATCTTCTTTTCTCTGTTTATTATTGCCACTTTTCCAGTTTTGATAAAATGTGTGTTGCAAACTAATTCTCAAATCAGGGTCATATATTATCTATTTTTGAATAGCTAAAAATAATGCAAGTTAAATATTTCATCCTTTATTGTTTTTAAGATCAATTTTAACTAGTTAAGGTTATGTCTCAAAATATAAAAAGCAGAAAATTAATTTATAGATATTTTAGTTTATTTATTTTTGCAATTACTTTCATGTGAATTTATAATTTGATATTGCTGTTCATTGCAAACCTTTGATCATTAATTTGAGTCAGGAATAATTAAGTAAATAAATGATAAAATTTTGAAATTTTCTCATTTTATGAAAAGAAATATTGATATATTCTTCAGAATATATAGAGGTAAGTATTGATGTATTATGAAGGATGATCAATTACAATAATAATGAAATAAGATTAAGATTAGACAATCAATAAAGATAATTTAAAATGTCTATTTAATTAAATGGAATGAAACTGCTCTGTGAATTTGTTTTCCTTCCTTTTGTATGTGGCTTTATAACCCATATATCCTATCTGATGAGAACTTGCATAAAATATTTGCTCTCTTTAATTCATGTTGTTCATGTTTAGCTTACAAATTTATGACTCCCTTCTCCTACTTTACATTAATAAAAATGCACATTAAATATAATGTAACATTACCCTTTTCGTTTTGAGAACACAGTATTAAGATCTTCTTTGTCATATTTAAATTAAATTAACAAATTAATAGGTTTCCGTTACTAGAAGCACTGGAATTCATGTTTGTGCAATTTTGTTCTTTTGAAAGCTTACCGTGAGGAAGGATCATTACAGGTTATAACCAGTCCCTATTGAAAAATATGATAGGCATCACCTCTAATATAATTTTTTTTAATTATACAGAGCAATTTACTCTTAACTTTGGAATTGAACTTAAAAAGTATCTATATTTAAATTGTAACCACTTGAGAGAGGCGACAGATAAATATATATGCTCTTCATTTTGTAAAGAATTGTTACTGTATTTTGAATATACAGAATTATATCAGCTTTCATAGCATAAGTATCAAGACCATGGATCAAAAATAAGGAATTAATATTAGGTGTTTTTTTTTTTTTTTTTTGCAAAAATAAAGAATTAACATATCTTTTTTTTGCAGATTAAATGTTTTAGGTATATATTCAATGAATGTTTTACTGAATTTAGCACTTTGAGTGAGGACAAAAATCGATGCATATTTCATCTTCTTAATACTAAACTTTCATTACTAAGTTGTAATTGCATTAATTTAAGAAAGTTATTCATTTTATATATGCACTTACTTAGATTAAGAGATGAAATACATTTTCAAAAATATTATAATATTAATTCATAAATAAAGGTGATGTAGTAGAATTCCGTCAATGTTCTTATTTTTTTCAAGAATATGGATAGAAATGTAGGTAACAAACTTTCGTTATTTGTACCAGCATGGAAGAATAAATAAAAACCTTATAGTAATTTTAAGAATAGTAACTTATAAATTTTGAAAATTTTTTGAAACTTCAAGAATTCTGTTTTTGAATATATTATTTAAGAGGAGATTTCATAATATAATAGGATCCTATAAATTGTATGTAAAATATCAATTCAATTTTGATCCAACAGCTAATTTCGAAATCATTAGATAAATATATACTTTAAGATATACTTCCAATTGGAAAAATAGTTTGTAAGTATACAATTATACTGCTGAAAAAATTATATAGTCTAACTTTTTATACAACCTCCATAATCTTATTTATCTTTCTAGACACTCTATTATAAAAAAAGTTTCATCACTCTGCAATTTTAATTGACCAAAGTATTTCATTATTTTTATCTGGCTGTTTCAAGCACGAGTGCCTGCTGATTGGCATTTCTTCCATGAAGCACTTGCGGAATAGTTTTAATAATATAAAATAGTGATATTCAAAGCTAAATAGTTCAATTGGTTTTAAACAAAGAAGAATAAAAAGAAGCCTTTTGTTTTGAAATTTTTCATGCATTCATTTGATTAAATAGATTACAAGACTAATTAGTAGAAGGCTAAAAAGATTAAGATTTTAAGATTTTTTCAGCTTTAAACTTATTGATACAAGTTCTAAAATCTAAACTTTATGACGCATTTTTCAATTATAAATAAAGGCTTATCTCTAATAATTTAGAAATTAACTTTTGGGCCATGATAAGGACATCTAGCATGCATTGCCCGGTATCATTGTACACTGATGATAAAATTACTGATGCTGATAACTATTTTTAAAGTATCAGCTATCAAATCATTAAAAATTATTGAATGCACTTATGAAATTCTTCATTGAAAACTTTTAAAAATATTACTTTAAGTAAAAAATATTAAAAGTTTCTTTAGGAGTGGGGGGTGGAGGGCTTTTATAGTTTCTCTCTTGCTTTTTTAGGTTTTATACATGCCTCATTTTTTACAAAATTATATTTTAGAGCTTATCCTGAATTTATTATGTAATAAATTTTGCAAATTTTAAGCAGCAATTTTGTAAGGTGACTTCCTAATTTTGGTTTTATAATTATGTATTATTATTTTTTTAATTTTTCCAATATGATGTGCACCGAGTTTCTCTGCAAGAATTGGATCTTAAAGGTGCTTGCTGATTCTGCTGAATTATTATTTATTATTGTCTCTTTTATAGTTAATTATGTAATTAAATTGAAAATAATATTTTTATAGTTTCTTCCATTTGATGAATTTTTTATAATGTATAGGCATACTAATTTGCATTGTATATTTGTATTTATTATAAGAACTGTCTTTTTTCTTATTATTATGCTATTATTTGAATTAAAAGCTTTTATGAAATTTCTTTCGTGACTGATTAGATTTTGATTGTTATGCATGTTTTTTAAAACTTGCACAAACAAAAGTTTTTCAGATGAAGTAAAAATAATATTAGTTAAAATCAGTTAAGATTTAAGTAAAGAAAAAGTGAAGTTTAAAAAGAAAATACTCATAGGGAATTCATTGTTCAGCTTTGAAAGGAAGAAGCATTGGTCCATTTATAAGTGAATAATAAAATGAGATTGTGAATGCATGAAATAAGTATATAAGTAGCAAGTACTGGAATTAGATCTGTTTTCATTTTGCATATTTATCATTTGCAGAGATAATTAAAGGTTGAAATTATTTTTAGATTATTATATTGTTCATTTGAGTTCTCTTATTTATTTTATAAGATACTTTTTCTTTTCCAAAACACATATTATTCTATTTTTTACTTACGGTGTACCTTTTCTCTGTATATCTTTTATGGAGGATTTAAACTGAGATTAATAATATTATTAAAATAAAATTGCATAGTTGGGAGTGTGAAGAATAATACATATTTGTGGAATAGAACAACTTATGGGTTAATGAACAACTTTTAATTGTCTTGTAAAAAGCTAAATTTACTTATTTAATCCCTCTCCTCTCACGAGAAGTTAGCTTAATCAGGAAAAAACTTCTAGATAACTGAATGTTATTTCCTAATTTTTATTAGCTCCATTTTTTTTAAAATTTCATTTTCTATACATTATTAGGTGAAATTTAAAAAGTTATATAACTAATATTAATGTCTTTAATATGATGTTAACAAAGAGTTAATTAATAATAGAACTGTTTATCTTGCAAGTATTTTTTTAAAAAATGAGAGAATCTTATTTTGTTAGAATAACTTACAGAATGGTTAAATAATTGGTTTTCTTTTGGCATTTTAAAACTATATTTTAATGATAAATTTAATGAAGCCAAGAAATGAATATGTAGCTTAGATAATTATTAAAAATTTGTTTGTATAGTTGCAGATTTTGTTATGTAGCCTGCTGTATTTGAAAATAAATGGACCTTTTTGCAATCCATTTTGGGCAAGATTTTGTTGATGATGTTTAAAGGAAGTTAATTTCGTTTTGTTAACTTTGCACTGCAGATAGTTGCATACCTGCTTAAGAATTCATTTATAGAACCTATTATTTTTTTAGGATAATTTCTAGGTCAGGTTGTTTTGAATAAAATTTTTTATATCACACTATTGAGAAACTATAGAATTTTTCTTAGCATCTGCATCTATCCTACTGATAAATATTCAAGCTGCTGAAGATTAAGAGTTGTTAAGTTTAACTTTTTTAATACGACATTGCTGTAGGTTTTGTAGATGTATTATACATTAAAGATGAAATAGCTCTAGTTTTTGTTTTGCAATTATCATTGCCGTTTCCCAAAGCTTTATCGTCGTTGTTTCCTTTAAATGACATGCGTTAAGCGCGCGCACACACATACACACTGTATATTTTTAATAGTAGTGGAGATAGAGACAACAATTTAATAGTAATTGCAATTAACTTGTTTAAGTATTTGCATAAAAAAACGTTTTGGCAAATTCAACATGCAATATTTTGATATAACAGTGGCAGTATGTTGCACCAAGTTTAATGTACGAATTAGCAGCTGTATTTGGAAGCTTTGTTCCGTTACACGGCTGAATGATCGCATTTGTATGCAGTGCCTTTAGTAGCAAAAGTAAGACAATCCGAGTTAACTCGAATCAGTGGAGGCGTCTCGAAATAATATTATAAACAGTGTCAGTAAATTAGAGCAGAAATATGTTTTTGATTTATATTATTTCAACGACGAAAAAATATTAGACAGCAAAGTAAAAGTTTCTCATCAGAATTAAATATTATTAAATTCATCAGCTAAATTTAAATGTACAAAAAAATGTATCATTTAGAACTATTATTGGCAATAATCGTTTTTGCTTGTTACCTCCATGCAAATGCTCTGTCGATAGTTATATATATATATATATATATATATATATATATATATATATATATATATATATATATTAGTTATAACAATAAGGATTTTTTTTTGTATGTGGTATTTTGATGTAAAAAAGAAAATGAGATGTTGTGTATATAAATCTCGGCATTATTTCGCCTGTTACTTTTATACGCATATACACTGCATGGATATTTCAATTGAATTGGTCAAAGAAAAGGAATTGTATGATCCGAGGAACGCTGTTAGACTGGTATTTCAAACAAACAAAAACAAAAAAGATGGGGGAGGGGATGGTGGTCGCAAATGTGCCATTTTTTGTATACACTCATTTCATTGGGCTTTTCTTTATTTTAAAAAAAATGCCACCCCCAAAATGCGTTTTTTCCCCAAAAAAATTCTACAAAGAAAAAAAGCAACTTTTTTTCGCAATCATTACGAATATTTCTGATGATCTGGTTTCGATATGCGATCGCATGTCTAACCAGATGTGAAATAAAAGTTAAGTGATTTTTTTTTTTTTTTTTAAACTAGAACAAAGGAAAGGTTGTTTCTCATTTGCTGTTTTTCATAGCTTGTATATTTGAAAAAGATTGTAGAGTAGCAGCACGAGGAACTGGAATTGTTCCATATCACGAATATAAAACATATTTAAAGTATTATGTAAAATAATTAGTATTTGTCCACATTCCTGTGGATGCGGAGACAGGTGGCTCGGATATTTTTGATGTTTTAAAAACAAAGTAACGCACGTTTAAGTCTTTTTTTTTTTTTTTTTTTTTTTTTTAATTTCCTGTAGTTTTCAGTTTTAACTTAGAATCTAGGTTACGTATAGATCTAATGTATTTGGAAATTCGTTTGCTCGCACACACACACATATATCAGAATTAAGAAGAAAGTTCGTATTTCCCAATTAGTGTCATTTTTTTTTTTTCGTTTAAAGTATATGTGTTATATAATTTTGCGGTTAAATTACTCTCATATATATTTAAGCTTCTGCATATCTTAAGTTCTCCTTCTTTTGTAATTTGTCGAAATTAGATTTTTCATTTTGTATTCGTCAAACTGTTCTCCGTTAATGCTATAAAGCCATTTCAATCTGTTATTTCCTTTCTACTTTAATATTATTTTTTTAAATATTTAAACCGAATGTGAGCATGCGAAAAATTGCGCGTTTTTTACAGGCTCGTCTTTCTAACCTTGGCATCGCAAATGTGAAGGGCAAAGCATAAGAAACGTGTCCTCCATTACTGAATGCGGAGAGTTGTTAGAACCATCTTCTGCTGTAGGGGAGGAGAGAGAAATCGGAATATCTTTTTCCTGTGTTTTTTACTACTCCCTGCGCCGGAGTGGCAATAAGAGGCTTCTTCGGCGCATTTCGGAACACACCTGGGTTTCACCATCAGAGATCACGCTCTTGAACTTCGGCTTCGTGGAGGAAGGTTTTATGTCATAGGCAGGCATTTTCCCTCAATTCGCGTGCTTTGCTTGAGTTTCTGATGAAACAGTTTTGCCATCGCGGGGTGGGTGGGGGGACCGCTGCATTCGACGTGTAGTATATTCGTGATTTGAAGTTGGATCGTTTTTAGCGTTGGTGTAGACGTCTTTCTAAGGCATTTCCACTCAGAAGGTGACCATATTTTATTTATATTCAAAATCATGAATGGTGGAAAAATTAAATATTTTGCATTCGAGAGGCATTGGATATGGAGGAGAGGGGGGAAGGTTATAAAAACTCTGAGGTCAAAAAATTGACTTCAATAAATATAATTGTAAAAATACAATTATATTTATTGTTTTTTCTAAACGCACTAAAATGAACTGTTTTATGCAGTGAATAATTTTCCAAATTTTTTTCCTCTAGTACAAAATTGAGTTCATTTATTTTTCTAAGTACAAATTACTTTTTTTGAAAGAATTTCATCGTTTGGATTCAACATAATAGAAGAAAATCCAACTACTCGGGAAAACTTTCGTATGCAAAGAAATTTTTCTCTTTATTGAGCTTTATTATTTCTTTATTTTTAATTCGATATTTCTTCAGGTATAAAAAATTCACTCCTTCCACTGCATGATTACTTTTCGCATGCCCAACAGTACATGTTTTTTTTTGGGGGGGGGAGTGGAATCTTATTAAGTTTTGATAAACAAATGAATATAATTAACACTAGTCACCTTCGACGACCAGTTCATCATTTTATTAGCCTTATTTTAGCAATGGTAGTTGACTTTAATGAAGCACATCTTATCATATTAAATGAAAGTACAGTATATTTTACAATAAATAAGGAGTTTACTGAATGATTAACTAAATATATAGAAAGTAGCAAATCAGCCTAAATTCTTGATGCTAAGGCGTCTGTCAAAGCTTTATTTTGAGATGTCCTTTAAAAATGGAGGCGAAGAAAGGCTGGCGACAATTGATGTTGTATCAAAAACGTTGTGAACTTTCAAATGAAAGAAGAAATGACAAAATTTGCAGCGTGGTTGGAGCCGGACAAACTTTTTTTTTTATCTGCATAGACAATGCGCAATACAGTAGGGGTCTTTTGAAATTTGTCTCGAGAGTGGGTCCAGTTTTTTTTCCTTATTATTTTAAATATATAGATATATATATATATTTAAAAAACATTTTAGCGGAAGATTTCAGTTAGCATACTAAGTTATTTTTGTTTGCTAATATTGAAGAACGGATTGGTGAAAGACTTTTGGAAATTCTAGTTTTAGAAACTGTTATAAAGCTTCTTTTTTTTAAAAAAAAATCTAAAACCATCTGTAGAACATTACCTATTAATTGGAAAAAAAATATGGAAAAAAAAATTCAAACAGGAATCAGAAATGAAATACTTAGAACAAGTGTAAAAAAATCAAACTGAGACGGAGATGTAAGTGGTATTTGCGATTCGAATATTTTAGATGGAAATTTTCATTTTTTAATTCATTGACTATTGTATTCACTGACAGACATAAATCCAAAAATGATTTTTTGTCCCTATTTAGGGAAGTTTAAAAATGGAATCTATACCTTAAAGTCGGTATTTTTTTAACGGTGTCAATACTTTTTCTTGGACAATAGTTAGTATTGTAGTATGAGAAAATAAAACCCGTTAAAAACAGTTTTAAGAGTTCTTAAGGTACCACATCTCTTGGCAATGAAAAGTTCACGCACCGAACAAGCGAAGTGGCATTGGAGAGTGCGGTATCGGCAAAATTTGTGTTTGGCATGATTTTTAAGTGCCTCGTGCTCTGACTGTCATCGCGTGCCGCCAGAATGCTGCTTTTTTTTGCAACTTTATGCTCAGTAAAAATAAAAACGTGCTTCTAATCATCTCGGGAGGGAAAAGGGCATTATTATCGTCTGTTTTGTATCCAGGAGAAGACCGATTCAGTCAGTGTTCGAAGGAGCCTACCTCTGAATCGACCACCCTTCTATCGATTAGGCGCACACACTACTCTACTCGCGTAGTAATGAAGGGGATGGGGATAGGGGGCAGGTTCACCTTGAACGAACTTGGAGCCCTTGAACGGACGGACTTCCTGACTCCCCTCTAACCCTTCTTGTAGAAGTCCACTTATTTCAATCTCAATTTGGAATTTTTTTTTTTTTTTATCTGTCATGTATTGCTTGTCTTAATATAAATATTTAGAATTTAATCTGTACGAAAACGTCAGTCCATTTATGTCTTCTAGAGATTTTCTTTCTAACAAAAAACTGATGAAGTTGGAATATTTGGGTTCTTAAAAATGACCTGCTTATACAATGATTCATTGTGTAGTATTGTTCGAAATAGTTTTAATTGTTCATTAGTATTATCTCGAAATTTACATTTCTTTCTTGTATACGAGGTATGAAAATAAAGTATTACAGTCATTAAAAAAAATTAACCCTGGAGATTTTAACAAATTATCATTTATCTTATATCTTCCACTTGGCTTTTCTGTAAATACAAAACTCAAAAATACAATGATTTATAAAGATAAAATTTGGTCTTGATTATTTTTTTCTCTTAAAATTGCAAATTTATAGTATATTTCTATCCAAATCCGTCCAAAAGAAAGAAGTATGTCTATTCGTCAACATGAATTCAATAACTAGTACAATAAATGAGGACAACCGATATTATAATTCTGCATTGAATTTTGGACCAGTGTCTTTCGATTTCTCAAAAACGAAACAAGCCAGAAGAATGAGATTTAGTATGTGATCTTGACATCAAAATTATTAATCTGTATCAAAGTTTGGCCTCATTTGGCCTGGAAATTGAAGTCCATATTATGTTCTACTCTTCTTTGTAATACGGTATTTAATACAAAAAGCGCCATTTTGTGTACATATACGAGAAAGCAGGTGATTAATATATATAAAATGCTTAATAAATGAAAGGAAATAGTAATTTTGAATGAAATTGATGCAAAAGGAAACATTTCAAAAGTTGGAAGAATATTTCAGTGATTAGTATTTACTAAAAAGCAATTCCTATTTTTAAACCAACGAGAAAGAACCGACCGAAGGTTTACGATTCAGAACACCCTCTCGGCGTATGGAAGAATCTAGAATATGAGAAGGGGGGAATCAGGAAAAAGGAGCTTAACATATGAATGAAGAGCATATGCGGGCTTTCTGCAAGATGCCATGTATATGTGTGTTTCCTAACTGGTTACCCCAGTTTTCATGATAGGCCTCTTCAGCCATCAATTTTAATTGAATTGTGGAAATAGAAATTACTTTCACTAATCGCTTTTGGCGATTATTTGGCAGATTATTGATTTCTTAAATGATTGTATGAAGTTCATGATAATTATCTAACTGTGACGGATAAGTACATTTTAGCGTATGTTAAACATTCTGTTTTAATGTCCGTTTCTTTTACATTTTATTTTCTTTGACCGAATGGAATGCCTGCTCTTTCCAAAACATTTAATAACATTGTTCAGCCCCATTAATTAGCGAAACATTGAATTAAAAACAGCAATAAAATTATTCAATGAAGCTGTCTAAAACATTCGTATAATCATTTGATTACATTTCACTGTTGCCATTCAACTATAAGTATTAAGAACGATATCTGTGCCATGTACGTTAGCGTTTTATATACCGAGATTATATGATTCAAGCTGATGAATTTTGTATCTATTACACCCATGACATGCTCTTCATTATTAAAATGTTATTGCGAAATATATAACATGAAATTTCAGTTGTTTTAAGTTGTTTGAGAGGTATTATTACACTCTGTCATCTGTTTAATATATTATTAAAAAAATCTTATTGTGAAATGCACACAAAATAAATGATAATAATAAAGATGTAGCAGATAAAGATTTTTTACATACATTTAACTTCTCAGACTTTGAACAAGTATTAGTAATTGTCTGAAAAGAAATTAGAAATTTATATATATATATATATATATATATATATATATATATATATATATATATATATATATATATATATATATATATATATATATATATATATATGGCATTTTATCGCTTAATTAATAAGCTGCACCCAATCTACGACAGTTGGAAATTTAATAATGAACCGTATAATTTTAGCTATACAACATTAATTTTTATAAACTTGAAACGTTTGTAATCTTTCAGCGTAACCACTAATATTGTGTAAAACTTGCTTCAAGTGATTTGAAAGTCATTCTAAGATGGATATGTAGTATGTTTTTAAAAATCTCCGATTTAGTTCGATAGTGAATGGTTCAAGGTGGCTCTTGCTTTCTTGTAATTAAATCTAAATTGCAAAAATTCTAAATACAGATAGAGCAACTCTTGAGTCCCAGCGAACAAAGGATAGGAGTATAAAAAAAGTCATTGTTAATATCTCACTGTATCAAGGATTTTTAAAGCTATACGTCTCTTCATCTGAATCAACATAAATGATACTTTTTATATTATTCTACGATTTTCGCATCATTACAAGGAGTTAGAAAGAGAATTAATAAACGGAAGGAAATGGAATTAATCGCGCATACATAATTTCGTATAAATTTCAAATTATGGTGTCAAGACTACATATTAAATCTCTTTTTTGAGGAATAACCTTCATATACACTCGTTGGATCAATCTACAACTATGTTTATTGTGATGTTTTTCGTTATTATATTCATTAGTAGTCAACACACATTGTTTTTTTCCGGGTTTTTGCCTGATTCTTGGAGATTCATCGAGATCTGGTAGTCGAATTTTTGAACGATTACAAGACTTTTTATGTGTATATACGAGAAATTAAAATTGTTTGAGATTCTGAGCTGGTTCTTTACTAAATTTGTTTCTCATATGCAATACGAATTATTTAGGAGCCTGTTGTTTTCGCATTCAACACTGCGTAGTGAACTGCTTTTGGGGCAAGTTGATCTTTCATAGAGAGACAGCTTTCGAATTCATGCTTCAGCGATTCTGTGTCTGTTCATTAGTTTCCGTTGTCTGAAATGGGCCCTTTTGGGATTTGACATACAGGAAGTAAAAGCTGTTATCAACTGAAGTTTCACTTCATTTGGTGAAGCTCAAGGAAAACTTGCGGTTACCGTTTGTTTCTTCTGCATCACGTGCATCCCATCATACTCGGTGTGATTTAAAGGTTTAAAAAAATCAGAATCGGGTGATAAATGAGACTTTTTCAGGTCTGATGGTAACAAGAACATAAAACGAGCGAAGAGAGAGAAAACGCTTGAATTTTGTTTTAATGAGAGGAAATGCCCGAGACGAACCAGTTTTGTTATAAATTAGGAATAATTTGCCCCAATTTAATTTTTAAGTGTTCTATGCAAAGGAAAATTGTTCTCAAAAATGTTAATAGCTTAATATATAATGACTCAATAAATTAAAATCATTGCTCATAAAGCCAGTTAGTTATTTAGTCATGTCAACTTTCAGTGTTAATGCATATATATGTTGTTAAGCGCCATAAATGGTTGAAACGGTGAAAGTAAATCCATCAGGTTATTCGTTTCTTTCCTTTACATTGAGTGATACTCATGATGGAGGCTACTTTCCGTCTTCCTCGCATAATTTCTGATGTTTCAGTATTAGTTTGCTGCTATACTGCAACTAGACTTTATAAAAGAAAATGCTTGTGAAGAGTTTTAACTTTTCATTAAAAATGCTCAGCTGATGATCTTTAAATTAAAGCTCCTTTATTGTACCAAATTAAACATGTTATTAACCACGGGAATGTTAGTTCTTTTTTTCTTTTTTTTTTCGGCATTGAGATATTATTTAAAAAATGTAAATATTAAAACATTTCAGGCTTTATTAATTTTGTTTTCGATTTTTTCCCTTTTAATATTGTTCTTTGCATTTTGGTTTTTAGACCGCCATTATGAGCCTGAAATAGTTTGAAAGTAGAGTCCCCAGGCAAATAATTGCGAATTCTACTAAAAATCCATGTGCACGATGTTAACGTCCTTCGATGGTAGGTTTTTTCGTTCTTTTCGAAGGAGGTTTTATGGTCTAAAAAGAAGTTTTATGAATATATTTAGTATTGAATATAATTTTACAAAAGTATTTCTGATGTGTGATATGACGATGATAAGTCCACACCACATTTTTGCAAATTGTGGAAAAGTACATATATTTTCTAATCTTATCGCAATCGATCAAAAATTGACTCGCAACCTATTAGTTGATTGTAATCTACAATATGGGATTTTTTGGTATGGATTCTTTTACCAACGAATTATTCAATGTTGAAATCCTGCACGTAAGTTAGAAAATTTTTATGATCAACTAATTATACATAACAAAGAAAAAAATTACAGAATATCTTTGTTGATGAAAAGCATAACAAATTGGATATCGTCATTAGAAATAAATGTCTTCCACTTTTGCACCCCGAAGAAAGCTATCTCTTTCAAGTCGCCGGCGAATAAATTCCTCAATTCCTTACAAGTAAATGCCCCAATTTGTCAAACCCAGGTGGCATCGCCTTGACAAATGCGATCTCATTTCGAATGTAAACCAGTGGTTTGAAAAATTGCATGTTCTTCTTCCTTCCTGCTGTGTGTTTTATTTGTGCTGGTGCACAAAGGCGAGCTATTTGTTATCTGCTCTGTGTCTAAACATTTGGACGCGCGATTTAACTGGCGACTTGCCTAATTCGAGCGGAGTTGGCGGAGGAGGGAGATGAGGATGGAATTATTCATTATTTCTCGTTGGAGATGGATCGTGTTCGAACCAGCGTACTTTCTTCGTCACGAAGACGATTAGTTGGACATCCCCAGGCAAAGCTGATCGTGCTGCTTTGGTTAAGTGCATTGCTTTAGTTTGTAATTATGATTAAGGTGTTATTTCAGCACAAATATACTTCTTTCTTTCTTTTCTTTTCTTTCTTTTTTTTTTTTTTTATAATTTCAACTGGGAAATGGAGATGGTAGTCTTTTTGAATGAGGAGAAAGTGGTTTGCGTTGATGTTTGTTACGGACCAGTTTCATTGATATTGGCGAAGAATCTGCGACTGTTTTTCTTGGCGTTTCTAGCAGTCGGATCTTGTGTGTAATTCATTTTAATGTGCGTAATTAATTATCCAAATTGATTTTTATATTGAGATGATAACTGGTGATTCAAAATAATTAGTATACGCTACAGCCGACAACTTGTATTACTTTATGCAAGGATAAGGTCCAGAATTTGGTTCAGATAAATTCGTTCACTTTCGTTTGGTAGATTGCAGTGATTATGCTAAGCGATTTCTTGGAAATTTCTACAAATCTCCGATTATGGACCCTTAACCACCTCTCGCTTTAACGTGCGCAAAGCTTTATATGCATATATATCTTGTGAACTCGATTATTAGAGTAATCTTCATTGGATAAACTGGCAAGGGCAAATTTCTGCAAAATAATTAGCTAATTATAATGAAGCATTTTTTATATTAAACATTTTTTTTATATCTGCCTCCAATTAAATGCTAAGAATCGACAAACCTACAAGTAGATAAATGCAGCGCAATATACATTGAAGTTTTGTTCTTAGCTTGCCAGAAAGGAGATGTTCTCACGGTAGAGTCATGGCTGTAAGACGGGTGGGATGTAAAATTCGTCTTGTACTGTATTATGCATCATGTATATGAGTAATATACCTTCATTTATCTAAAGTAACCTGAAATCTATTTGCGCATTCCGGTTTGTCTACGGAATTTTCATGCCATTTACTAGTTTGTAATACGATTAGGAATGGCTGAATTCTGAGGAGTATACCGATATTGTTCATGACATGCAAAATCTAGTATTAGAACTTTGATTCAAATATAAATTTAATAAAAACAATTTTTAAAAACTACTCTTGTATTAATTATTAAAAACAATTTTAAAAAAGCTATTTTCTATTATATATCTTTCATTTTATATTTCGTCACTTAAGAATCTTATGTAATCGTGGCATAATTTTTTTGCCCATTCATTGGTATAGAATTAAAATTAACTTTGTCGAATAATAACTGAAATAATTAAATTCTGGAAGTATTTAACTAATGTACTGTCATCAACTATGCCGCAATATACTGTATTCGGAATTCTGGCTCTTGAGGAAAGGAGTGAAAATTCGGTTACAAAATTCGTAAATCGAAGCTGAATAAAAATGTAAAAAGAAATTGTGTACCACGGACGAATGGATGTAACCATTGATCTTAAAACGCTCTGTTTACTTGTGATTAATTTGTTTACTGACTATTCATTCATATTTGTAAAGTATTTGTGCGAGTCTTTATCACCAGTTTTTGTAAATAAATGATTATATACATATATAATATAAATGCGCGATCAAAGTTTATTTTGTGGCCGAGGCGGCTTAGAGAGTAAAATTATTTCCGATCATCAGTGATCGACGCGAATCTTTTCTTCTACTCTATCTTCATTGCAATTCTTCATGCCACCAAATGTTTTAAGGAAACATATGAAGCCAACAGCACATGCGAAAAAATAGGTTAAAAAGAAAAGATGGAAGCTATCTCTTCGAGATCCAATTGAGATAATTCGAGGAATTCAGTCCAGACCAACGCGGAGTTCTCTCGCCGTTCATTTAACTTCCCTCCTGCTTCCTCTTTTACTTTTATTCATTCCTTCTCCCCCTTAGCATCATTTCAGTGATTTATTGGGACCAACGCAACGCTCACGACTGCACATTTTTGTTGTAGCATTCCGTCATTAAGACTCTTTTCTCTCATTATGACTAAAATTCAAGAGTTTATTTTTTTCTTTTATAATTATCGAAGTTTCATTTATCCGAGATGGCATTTTTGTTTGCGGCATTTCCATCCTTTCGCTGTGCTGACTCATCGCATATGAACAATTAGTTTTACTTTTTCGTTGCGAATTCCTCGCTTTCGCCTTTCCTTTTTTTGCAAATTAAAAGTAAAGCTCTTATCATCTTCCCATTAAATGTTGTTTTTTATGTACATATATGCATATTTCTAAACGGTACCTGCCAATTAAGGATTTAATTGGGAGAAGCTTTTAGCTTTTATTCTTTTTTAATTTGCTATTTTTTTTTGTCCTTATTTGGTTTAGAGACATAAATGCTATTTTACTAATTTTTTTTATGCATTTTGCTTGGGATTTGAAATACTGTCAGTAAAAAAGAAATGGTTTACCGAATTGATTGTGAAATATACATTAAACAGTATTCGAATACTTCTTTTTTAAGGCAACTAGTTTCTTTGTGATTATCAGCAATATATGCACATCTGATGATATTTGCAAACCGTCTATTAGTTAAATAATGGTTCTCTCCCCGACAACCTTCATGATCTTACACCTTTTCAAATCGGCGACCCTTCGTAGTGTGCATCTTCTATATAATTATTCTCATTATTGATCTCTACAAGGTTCACGAAGTCATTGTTTTTCATTATCAGCGGTGATCCTGGCAAGAGATATGTGGAGTTTTGAAGTCACGCACAAGTCTCCGGTCCCATGTTTGTATTTTTTATGAGGGGAACTCAATGGAAACATCCATGTCTTTTTATATGCATACGATTTATGCCACAAAAGTCATCAGAACGCTTTGCGGCCTGACACTGATACAGTTTGTATCAGGATATTTTCAACAATTGTTCTTATGAAGTTGTACACAGAAAGATGAGTGGTTGTTACGCCTCTTAATTCTTAAGAATAAACATCTTACTCCTCGTTTGAAGAAATAAATAAGAGGTATCTCCTGACGCATGCGCAAAAGCGCGGAGAATTTCCGAATCCGATGAACAGTAATAGTGTGTTCCTCCGATACCTTCGATTTCTCTCCGCCTTTTGGGAAAAAGTTGAGCAGAAATGTCGCTAATTATTTGTTCAGCAGGAAGTAATATTTATATATAATACATATTATTGAAGCAGTTTCGTGGCCGATGAGAGAAGACACTTTTGTCATTTTAAAAACTTAACTTTATTCCATCCCGGTGGGCATAATTTATGTACAGGCAAGAAGCGACGAGGTACGTCAATTCACAGCACGACACAGGAGCGAAAAGAGAAAAGAGCAACAGAAATATTTTTCCAGATGATATATACCACGAGATGCTGATAGGGATTTCTTCACACTTGTCAATTTAGGTAAGGGGAAAACATGTAAATGTTAAAAAAAAGAAGAAATAAATTGAGTAACTTGACAAATTTTTATCCCTTCACTCGGAGTGTCAGAACTTGCCGATTTCGGCAGCTTTACAAAGCTCGTGTAGCATTAATAATTAAATAAAAAAAGTGGAATTGGATCAGGAAATGAGAACTCTTTGGAATTAAGTTAATATGGGTTAAATTAAGATAAAAATAAGGAAATTAATTAAGATTTAATTTAGATTTGGAGATATCATTACATTCATATGTAATATGTATACTATCCTACTGCTAATACTGTACTTTATACCGCTAATCGCATTTCTGACGTTGCTAAAGGCTTGTTCAACACAAATCGGGCGCTTGTGAAGGGCTTTGCACTTCTTGGAATAACCCAACTTCAACTTTAATGTGATGCATCTAGGAAGATTGACGGATTTCTGATTAGAAATTTGCCCAGAGCCGTTAAGCTAGCTGTAGATGTATCATAGGCTGTCCGAGAAAAATGTTTTTGTATAGTAAATATTATATTAGGACTACGGAGCCTTTTTGCTTTAATTTATTAAAATCATTATTATGTAAATTAAAGCATAATTAATTACTTTATTTATTATCAATTTATTTCTTATTATTGGAATGTTGACTATTCATTTTAGTTGGTTATGTTACAATCAATTTGATAACTCTTGAAAAATAATTTTTGATATTATGTAGCTTTAAAATTTATTTCTTCATGACAGTAATTAAATGCGTTTATTTTAAAATAAAAATAATAATTTTTTGATTTATTTTTCTGAGGTTTTGTTGATTTGATTATATTCCCCCATTATATAATATTAAAAAAAAATCTATATTTTTAATACATTACTAAAACAAATCATTGAAAGTTAAAAATGCACTGAAACATGACAACCAAACTGACCGGTTATTAAAAATGAGGCTTCATAATGCGCGCTGCCTGGAGCTGCGAAATGTTCAAATCCGCTACTGAGGATAAAGACCAATGTAATCTCTCCTTAGTTGGTAATCGTTGATACGTACATGATATTTGTGTATGATCGGGACAATTTTTTTAAAAATTTACTTTAAAGGATTTTCTGATTACATATGTAGACATGGACGAAAGGATCCGAGATAGGCATAGCGAATGTTCCTACAGATGTCTTTTATGAGTGTTAAGTAATAATTATTTTTAACCTAATGTTATCAATTCGTTAATGATAGAATTCCCCTATTATTCAGAAACTGAAACTTGTCAAGGTACATGTTGCTCGATTCTGTCTCAGTCAGGAAGTTTCAATTTTCTGAGCAGAAGTTTGTGTTTGTCACGAATTTCCGTCTGAAGTCACGATTTTTACTCTTTTCTTTCTAGCCGCAGTAAGTACACTCTCGGAATTCAGGGTTGGGAAATTTTTTTTTCTGTTCATATCAATACTAGCGTGCAGTGTATATCTTATAGAGACCATGTCGGAGACATAATAAGTCGTAAAATTTATAATTTTTCAATAGTTTCTTACATAAATTATAGTAATCACCTATGCTTAGGTTTTTTTTTTTTTTTTTTTTTTTTTTTTTTTTTGTGTGTGTGTGTGTGTGTTGAAGATTATCATTTCAATGGTTTGGTAAAACGTTTATAAGAAAATAACCTTTGTAAATATTTGATTTCAGAAGGTTTGATTTTGAACGTGTTTGTCCTCTCTTGATTCTGTTTCCTGGATTAAAAACTAAAATTTCGAAAACTGTAGAATTAATTTAATTTAATGTTAGAATTTGATTTTACTTCTAAAAGCGTAAAATAAATACTTCAAGTCGGTTTCAAAGCCTATGTGCTTCCCAATCTCACACGCACACACACAAACAAAACAAAACAAAAAAAACTTGAATAATTGATCATTTTTATTATTCGGTGACCTTAGCTGAGTTGTAAATGAATCAAAGCTGTCCACAAGATGTAGAACACTTACCACTCATAGATTTTTTTTTTTTAATTGCAAGGCAGTTTATGAAAATTAGGATTTATACAAAACCTGACTTTTTAAAAAACCGGTTTTCAAATTCAATATTTCCGAAAAACCGGTTTTAGCCAGTTTTTGAATTTTTGTCAAAAAAAAAAAAAATAGAATAAAGAAAAATATTTAATTTAATTTATATAATATAACAAAACAATATCAAAGTCAAAATATAAAAATCAATAAATTAAGAATTAAATATTACATACACAAAACAATGAAAACTCAAACAAAAATTTCAAATAATATTTATATTATTTTCACATTTTAATTTCTTCTAAGAAAATAGGATTTTAAAAAGCATAAAATATCCACTGAACGGTGTCTAAGTCTTGTTCTTATTTTGGACACAATAGTGTCTGAAAAAGAAAATACTCGTTCACTAACTATTAAGCTTGATTTTATAGTTTTCATGACATCAAATAACAAATCTAAGTTTTTTGTTCTTTTATTCGTTACCTCAAATAATGAAAATTCAGCTTTCAGTGTCTTTGGATTTGTAAGTTTTTTTTTTCCATTGTTTTCAAAAAACTTATGAATTTATTTTTCTATGGCTTCTTTTAAAAAAAGCATTATTCTGATGAGTAGTTTCTTCGATTTACTCTTCATCAGAATCGTTTTACACATAAGAATTTGGAAATGTTCTAGACAATATCTTTCCAGATAACTTAATAATTTCGTTTTTTGAAACTAAAGTAAGTACACAAGACTTCTTCGCTGAACTAGGAATGTTTTGTGGATATTCTAAATGCAGCAAAAGAGTTGCTAATTCTACTTGTTTTCTTTCTTGAATTCGTTCTTCTTGAACTCTTATAATAATTTCAAACTTATTTCAGTATTTAAATTTTTTTAATTCATTTAACAGAAATTCAAATATACCTTCACTTGTTAATAAATTGGCATCTCGTCGCCCTACCTCCTTCAGCTGCTAGACGAATCGATACCAACCAATAAAATTCTTTTTTTTTTTTTTTTTTTTTTTTTTGAAGAGGAATATTCAGGCGTTCCGGTAAACCGATTTTCTTACTTTAAAAACCTGTTTTCAGATGTGAAAATTTACTTTAAAAAATCGCTTTTTTATAAAACCGGGTTTGAAAAACCGTCAAACCTAATGAAAATCTGCATTTTTGGAAATGCGTAAAAGGTCTGTTCGCTGGAAGTCTTTGGCTGAGCTTCAGTTGCTCACTGTACATATGGGTATGATGAAAACCTATATCTGGCTAATACCAAGAGTATTTCGAATTTCGAAGGTGTTTTTTTAATTATTATTAATGAATGAATTAATATATATGGGATTACTATGGATGAACAACTTACAAAATTTGCATTTATTTTACAATGGAACTCGGCTAATTAATTTTTTTCTGGCCTCGTTAATTTCCTATTTAACAATGCTAACTGGACCTAGTTTTGTTTCATTCTCATTTTTAAATGAGTCGAATTTTCGTTTGGATCCCTCCAACTTCATTTATTCGCCAATTTTATCTTATTTGGCGAATAAATTTTCGTCATTATTAATTAATTGCATAATTTATCGAATTTATTTTAATTTCAAGTTGTGTACATGCACGGAAAGAAATATTCATATAGCATTGCAGGCCATATTGCATATTTTTTTTCTCCCACAACAAGCCAGCAATATTGTTTTTTCTCATATACTTCTGTAGCTGTGTTAAAATTCGTACGAATGAGGAGAACGGACTATGTACATATGCATTTGGGCTTCTATATTTTTATCCGATTAGGACCAAAATTTTCAAACCTCCAATTTTGAAGTAGGGTCTCATTCGAAGCCTAACCTAATATATTGCGTTTCAGTTATCCCGTTCATATATTCACGAACAAAAAAGGAATTTTTGCACTGATTTGGCTCAAAATTTAATGCTCGCCAACAGTTCTGGTTTTTAAAAAAATGCTGTGTCAGATTTCATCCGCGTAGTTGGTTGAGTTTTTAAGTAATATGTTTCATTTCATTTACACGCAGACTCCACGTCAAAAGCTTTTTCCCAAGATATTTTTAAAATCTGTAGTTTTGATGTTAACACATTGCGTACGGGTACGAAAATTAGACTCATTTAAAAATGAGAATGAAACAAAACTAGGTATTAGATTTCTCGTTTTCAGCAAGCCGAACGTTGTGGCCGAGTCACGAGATATCTCGTTTTCATGTTTTTTCGGCTAAATCGATACATAATCAACCAAAGGCAAATATTTAACACATTAAGGGCCTCAAAGAAATCGGCAAGACATACGCCTCGGACAGTACGTTTTTGGACAAACTTATATGTTCTAAAATCATCGTAACTTTGTTATTTATGTAGGAGTATCAGACGAGACACGCAACACGAAAAAACTCGTGAGCGGTCCTTTACAGATGATGGGTCTCGAAACACGAGAAATTTCGTGAGCGATCCTTAATGTCTTAAAACAAGATACTGCTTGCAAATCGTACCGAACACCATTGCACAAGAAAATATGCTTTATCAAATATCACACTCTAAAGCATTACTCAAATCTGTGAAATAAATAATTGTTAAAATGTAAAAAAAATTTTTATAATAAATACATGTATAAAATACATAGTAATATTTAAGAACACTTTATGTAAATGTAATACCAAATGCAAATTAAAAATGTGCATCCTATTGCTTGCCAAACATGCTTCTAGAGAGTTCAAAAATGTGCTGGTCATGGGAGCGCACCGGACACCGTACGCAATATGTTAACAGCTATTATTTCAGAAATGTATTTTTCAGACTCGGGGACGTTTAAAACGTAGATTCGTGAATTTCGTGCTTGAATGCTTACAACACTTTTCTATACAGAGTTTACAAGAAAGTAAAAAGTAGTTTCAATTAAAATGGGTTATTTCTTTATTAGCTATGATGTGCTCTCATTCCCTAACGTGTTATATTCATCATCCCCCCCCCCTTTCTACAGCTCTAATCTGTTAACGATTAGAAGCTATTATTTGCCGAACCGGTTGTAATGATGTGCGGATATATGAATAGCAGGTCACAGTACGGTTAATCGTGTTTTCTCGAATTCCCCCCGTGCAATTATTTCTCCTGCGAGAGTTTTCTTTTCTTCACGAATTACAGAAACATTTCGTGCACGTTTTCGGATTGTAATTCAATTTTTCTGCGCTCTCTGGATGGATGTGAAATGCGATTTTTGCTTTTTCTTTGTCTGGAGGAAAATATATAATGAAATAAATTCTCTGAAGTGGAAACTGCTTTTATGGCAAAAATTTTTAGTCCTTCCACTCAGCTGCGGAGAATTTTTCTTGTGATAAATAAATGTAAATGGATCCATTTAATATGTTTACTTCATGTATTTAAATTTCTGTTTTTATTCTGTTTTAAAATATTATGCGATGCAGTTTTATATTAACTGTAACCGTAATTTTCTGCACAAAAAAAAAATTGCAAGAAAAGGAACCGAGAGTAATAGTATCAAATGAGTAATGTATTTGTAGAGACGTGAGAATTTTTATTTTTGTATTAAGTTCTCAGAAATAACGAGGTTTTTCTCTCATGAACTTAATTTTATGAACGGCATGAAAATCTATGTAGTAATGATAGAAAAAAAAAAGAAGTTATTTTCGAAATTGTATATAAATTGTAATTTATCTCTCCGGAATTTGAACATTTTCAGGATTCATTATAAAAAGACTTTTTGTTTTAGAATTTCTTTTTGAATAAATTTCTCTTTGATATCGCTCTAGAGCTCTTTTCAATTTCCATGTAAATTATAGTATATAAAGTTAACCTTAAATAAACGTGGTTTCCCTAAGAAACACCAATATCATTGAATCTTCGATGCTGAAATAATTAATTTCTAATTCTAGAGGAGAAAAATTTCTAAATTATCAACGCTTCTTCATTAACTTTAATTGTCTTTAAATGAGAGCAGTTGCCTTCGAATTTTCGCCTTCCTTTATAATGATATTATCTTGAGACCCATATCTCATAGTTTTTGCTGAAATCTGAGATGTGATAATTGAATTTACGTGTGTATCGAAAATGAGTTGTAGTGAATTTTATTCTCACATAAATCATCCATTTCAATCCCTAACCAACATTATTTGCGAATAAAAGCGAACATTATTTTTAGTACCAGATTTTTGAAATTGCCTCATTTGATTTATCTAAAATTTAATTGCTCGGTATTAACCAATCGATGGTCACCTCATGGGAAATGAATCTGTTGATTGGATAAGCTCCTCTGAAGTAGCTGTAGAAATGGTCTAAAATATTGTATTCAAAGATTCCTAACTCGGTCAATTTTGGTTTCAATAGAGGTGGAGTTTTATGTTTACAATATTAGTATGCGCTACTATTTTGTTAATTATAACTAAAAGATCGGATTCTTGTATAAAAGCTCATATTTTGTAACGGTTTCCTCCTTATATTTATTGACTAAATCAACGTGAGGTATCATTTTTTACGTAATTTAAAGCATTTTCAAACTGAAATGAAACGGCTCTCTTGACGGTTTAGAAATTCGTTATTGGCAATTAGAATGGATGCGGAATATATACTATTATAAACTGAGAGAGAGCGTTTAAAAATATTTTTTAAAACGTGTTTTAAATTTTCAAAAAAACAAACAAACAAACAAAACCTTCTTTTATTACGAGGCAGTTTAACTTATTAAAATAATTTTATTTTCAATTCGTGTCATTTTTATCTTGCATTTTGGAATTTTTTTTATAAAAATCCTAAAAGCAGTTGACGCGTGAGTTTTCATGCTCATTCATATAAATTTTTCAGCTTTATGATGTAACTGAATTTCGCTTGAAAGTTGTTAAAATGTGGGTCATTTATGCTGAATGCAATAAAAATGTTTGCAGAAATGCAAATCAAAAACAGTTCGTTCGTAAAAAATATTTTCAATTAAATATTATAATAAATAATTTATACTTAAATTATACAAGTTTTTTCCATAAAATCTCATTCTTATCTCTTTAATCGAATTAATTTGACTCATTTCAATAAAAATAATTGGAAAGTGAATGGCCTTAATTTATATATATCTTTAATTTTTCTTTGTATTTGTATTTCATGAAATAGTTTATTGTTGAGATTATAAGAGCCACAATCTAGTCAAGTCCAATTCTGTTCCGAATCGCAGCATGTCATGTGTCAACGCCGATTAACCCTATATTTCGCTTGCCTCTGAGCCACGAGTCATTTTGGGATATTCTTTTATCTCCAGTTGGTATTTTCATTCAATGCCATTTAGTTTCCCAAAATGAATGTGTTCTCCGGCTTTCCTGTTGACGAATCTCTCTATTGTATAATAGCGAGCCGTGATTTACATCCACTATCGGGCTTTGTTTCCTGTGATGATCTAACTTTTTCCTTCGGTTACAAAGCAGTTTTTCATTTCCTTTCAATACAAATTCGCAATGTTTAATGGACTTTTTTTCTTCCTTGTATACAAAGAGAAAGTATTGTAATCGTCGAACTTTGAAAATGTGACGACCTTTTGACGAATCTCCACCTTTTAGACGTTCCTGAATCCGAAAACACACATTTTTGGAACCATCTCTGTCTGTGAACAAACACTATTAACGCATAGAAGTCTTGAGTATGGCAGATGAAATTTGATGTATGAGCTTCACACAAAATGTGTAGTTTTCTGTCAAATTTTGAATGAAAACCATTCTAAAGACGTCTGTCCGAATACAAGTGGAGGTAACTACAGAACCTAAAAAGCTAGATAAATAAAATTTGCTACCCAAATTTAACATTTAAATTGTAGGTTCTTACTAAATTTTAAATCAAATCCGTCAAATGTTTAACCATCTGTCGGTCTGTACTTTCGCAAGCTTGTTATTGTGATGAATGAAATTTAGTATGTGATCTTCTGACTACCTTGATACTCCTATATTAAATCTTATTTTCATTTGCTCTGAAAATTGGTGTCTTAAATGCGTATTTGTCTTTTTGGTTCTTGTGTATTGAATGCTAGAGTTTAATTCTGGCATTCAATACTGGCAATTCTCACTGGAGTGAGTGGCTTAAGGTCGCTCACTAGATTCAGGAAAATATTAGAATCACTCCAAAGATAAATATTTTGTAACCATTGCTCGTCAGTGTACTTAATAACCAAATACCGGATTTCTTACTGTACTTCAAAGTGCACATCTTTCTTGGGCATGACTCATGATATTCACGGCCTTGAGCAAGATCCCTCATTTTGTGAGGGGGAGGGATAACACATTTATTAGAAAATAGGTAAGAAAGTTTCCGAAAAACTACTTCCGCTGCTTTATTAATACCACTGTTGGAATGCTTTTTTTTATATGCTTTAACAATGCCCTGAACTTAATATGCTATCTGGAAATAGAGTGTTATATAAATTATTATGCTCAGAATGTAACATTCGGTTGAATATAGAAATGCCAAATTTGATACCTAGTACTTTTTAGGATCACCTAGTACTTTTTAGGTACTTTTAGATATTAACTACGAATATGCTTTACAAAATTTAAATTCTATTTTTAATGAATTAAAAATGGATCGAAATGTTATTTTTTTTCTCCATCCTATAAGTTTGAAACATATAACCATACAAACACTTTTAAAAAATTGCTTTTTAGTGATACAATTTTATTTTCCTCCTTTGTATAAATGTTTCAAAATTAATTTTAATTATAGTTTTTAAAAATTAGTTAGTTGTTAAATAGAAATTTGAACTTACTTAACAGTTTCGCCATATCTTTCGCTCCCTTACTTTTGCCAATAATAACCCTTTGCATTCGAATAGTAACTCTCTCATCATTAAGATGGTGCATCACTTTGCCATTTCATTTATTTATTTAATTTTGATTGTTAAAAATACTTACGGAGCAGCAAGATGCAAATTGAGTAAATGGGAGGATTCAACTTAAAATAATTATATATATTTATTTTTCAAAGCAATAAGCAATTCTTTTTATGAGGTGAATAATTATACTTGGAATTACTTTTCCGCGGGCAAAAGATTAATATTATGATGAAGAAGAATTATTCAGTTGGAACACAAGCTTCAAAATAAGATTTTTCACTTTGCTTTTATTAACATATTTTTTTTTTTTTTGCGTGGCATTCTTTATGTCAATTCTTCTTCATGAGCGCGACAGTCCCGAATGGAACCTGGTCTTTTTTAGAATCCATATCGTACTGGTCTTTGTTCTTGACTTTCTGTAAATTGGATGATGTAAAATTCGTTACTCGCAAAAAATCACCTGGCTTGATAGCGGTTGCTGCTATTGTGACAGATGACACAATAATTCTGAACTAGAGATTCGACATTTTTTAAAAAAATTCCTTTGTGTGCTTCATTTATGAGAAAATAATCAATCCGCTTCTTTGAAATGGTAAAGTTTTATTATATGTATTCAAGCTAATTCAATCTGAAAATTTTCATTTTACATTCCAAACTCCATGTCATCATTTATAAAAACTGAGTACGAATTTTCATATGAAGACGAATGAATGCAATGAATTAAAATTGCATTGAGACTATTTTTCTTGGATTAAAAAAGAAAATTTGGTTTTAAGGTGTATGTACACACTTGAAACTACGAAAATTGTTCAAAATATCGAATATTTTTTTATTGCTTAATAATGTTGTTTGATCCTTTAGCTTTCAAACGATACCAAGATGTTGTCAATATTCGAAATATTTCTCGAGTTATAATTATTTTTCTTGAGGAGCTTTCATTAAAAACTCTAGTTGCGGTGTTTTTAAAACTCATTTTATGAAGAATGGCATTTTTCCACTTTGTTGCTTCATTCAAACAATCATAACTCAACAAGAAATGAACCAAATACAGTTATTTATATATCAAAATAATTTGTATGAAATAGCGGATGTTTTGTGCCTCAATCAAAGTTCTATTTATAGAAATAAATTTTTTATAGCTATTTAAAAGTTAAAATGACAGAAAAAATCTCGCTTTTTCTATTCATTGTTGATAAAAAAATTGTTTAAAAAAAAACTATACATTTTTATAACTTGATTGAGGCAGACAACATGAAGACTAATATTAGGCATCATTTCCAACTAGAATTATGTGTCTGTGCAAATTAGAATTTAAGATATCATGTTTCAAACAATAGGCTAATTAGCTCATTAAATATTATTTAATTAATTAATAATTAGTATAATATTTTTTTTTCTCACTGAAATGAGTTTACACATATGTTAATGACCTACTGTAAAAAAACTGGACTTTTAAAGTCAAAATTAAAAAAAAAAAATCTTCAAGTGTGTACGTACACCTTAGTATGCAATAAATTAACTCCTCAGCATTCGTATACCTTTTTTGGCGGATTGCAAATTTATCTTTCTTGGTATGTTCGATCAGTCTCTCTCATATCATTCTGATTCAGTCTAGTGTAATAATTATTATCGGTGTGTTTTTTAATCATTGCGCTACAACTTTCTCGCTTTACTGAATTGCCGGTCTGTCAGGGGTGAAAGTTGAGTATTCGATGTTCTGCTTGCGTGATTCTTCTGCCTTCTTTGATCTTTTTAGGTCACTCGAACGCTGAGGTTTGTTTGGGATGCATCTCTTCTTGTCCGATACTTTCGTGCCAGGTCATTGCATTTCTTCTACGCTGTGAAGGGGCTTTCCGCAAATTTCGGAATCGATGATAAAGAGGCATGCTCTTCCTCTTTAAATCTTTCAATTTATTGTCCGGTCCATTTAATATCAAATGAAATAAGGAAATTGTCTGTGACCTTTTCGTCGATACATTAATTAAATTATTTGCAGAAACAAAATCACGGAAAATAAATTTCTCATAGCATATTTTAAATTGGAAAAATTTAATTTAATTTTCCTACAAAAAATACTAGTTCTCATATAGCTTAATAAACAAATTTGTGAGAGGGCCGCAGCAGATACCGTGATTTTCAAGTGAATTTGGCGCACATTAAACCTGAAGTCGTTGGCCAAATATCCTCTTGTTGGTAGTTGCTGAAGTGTGAAGAGGGAAATGCAAACTCAGATGTTGTCCTCATCATCTTACCTTCATTCAAAATAACGGAGCCCTTGCCAAAATAATCCTCACGCGTTTCCAGACGGGACGTTAGTATAATTAAAACCTTTATTTTGAATAAAATAAATTTAACATTTCTTATATGTTTTTTAATATGTAAATAATCTTATATGTTTTTTTAGATAACAAACCATATGTATTTACTTGTATTTATGGGAACAGTGATGCTGGTAGTTTAAATAAAAGCAACAGCTCACTAGAAAATGCGGGGCTTCAAATGAAAGTCGCATTAGAATTTGCATAAATTGGTCCGGCAGTACGAGTTTCTTAAATCGCGGTTTCCTGTATCGCTAAGCATATCTCTTACGTTGTACAAAAGTCAACAATATTGTAATTGTCATAAAATTCAATATCGAGATTTTGATGAAATTCCTCAAAATTCCCATCTTCTTATATCTGAAAAGGAAGGGAAAAAAAAACCTTTCTTGTAATTATGTTTGTCTGTGAACAACATCACTGAAAAGCACATAAAATAAGACTGAAAATTAGTAAAAAATCCTTTGATTGAAGGATATCAATTTGCCTGTGAACAACACATCAGAATTGTAGATCAGCATCAGATTTTAGATCAAACCCTCAAACGCCTTTCATGGCATTGACATATAATTGTTATTAAATATTATAATTAGTTACGAAATATTATTTGGCGTGAGTTTAGCATTTTTACTGAATCTATCGTATGATCCTTGGCTAATTTTTTTGGCGATTATTCCCTGGCATGCGGTTAATAGTATCAAAAAATTGAATTTGCGCTTTAGATGCTTTTTTCCCACTCAATTGAAACCAAAATTTGACACAGAGCTATAATAGTAGTCACAAAATTACATATCAAATTTGATATAGTTAAATCATTGCATTTTTTTTTTAGTTATCCCGTATACATTCTTCTTAAAGTAAGATCGACCGCTGATCAACCTTAGACCGTCTTTGATACAGAGTTAGTTGGATTTGGCGCACTATTTGTTACTGTTTACATCATAGATGCTAAATCGGAGTACTGAATTTTATCCATCTCTTTTCATTTTGCAATTACTGTGTTAATTTATATTCGGTCAGACAGACTTCCTGTGAATAGAGTTTGCAGAAAACTTGATAGAAATCTACAAATTTGGTCTAAAGAAAGTATACCAAATTTCATCCGTCTGGTGCAAAGCGTTTTTGAATTATCTTTGTCACGGGCAGACAGACAGGCGTTTTCCAAAAATGTATTTTCCGAACTCGGGGTGATCTAAAACGTAGGGATTCATCGAAATCTCGAGTTGGAGTTTTTTTGACGATGGCAATACTTTATCCGTTCTTCGTTTACGAGAAAGAGGGGTAGGGGGAGACTGCGTAGATGTAGATCTATCTCAAGTTTTGGTTAGAATCAGGTAAAAAGGGAGACATGGGGGAAATACATTTTAGATATTTTAATTATAAATTTCTGTGCACAAAATGCACCGTATTATGTTGGTGTACCTGATAATCGGGCGTAGAATACTCCCGCTGGTATCAACCAACGACTGCAGAGCATTTTCATCGCCATCAGCTCATCCCCCCCCCCTTCTGTATGAAATGCTCTTCAGCCGTGTAGTGACAAGCTATCAGGTCATTTGTAATTAATGATCCCGTCAACAGAGGGTGTTTTTTTAGAATTCATTATGGACATTCGAACCTCTACTCCGAAACATCGTAACATGATATTGATTTAGGTTCTGTCTTTATATTATTTTTTTTAAAAAAATTCTTTTAATTATAACACCGGTAATGCGCACACGAAGAATTCAAAATAACATCACAAGCGTGCGCGTATTAATTTTATAACTAAAACAGCAAAATTTGAAAAATGTAATTAAATGTTTTTTTTTTTAATGCTAAATTTGGAAAGGAGGCTATAAGGAAATGAAATTGATGTAAAATTTCTTTTTATGCTGTAATATGTTCCAAAATTATTGAGCAAGAAAAAACCTGCCATTTCAATGGACTTTATAAAAATATATTTAAAATTTTGGGAACTTTTAGTGATTGTTTACAATGCAAAAGATAATTATTTACTAAATTTAATAAGTCTTAAGTGCAACGGTGTCTGGTCAGTCGATTTTTACTTGAAATTTTGTATGTTAGAAATTTTTTTTTGACGAAGATACACGATTTTAACATTTAAACCAATTGATTTTCAGCTAATTGATTAATTCAAATTTTAATTCTATGTGTGGGCGCCATCTGGTACGGAAAATTTTATATTATTTATAAAATAAGTTATGAATTACAGAATGAAATATATAAAGTAATTAAAATTTTAGCACACATTAATAAAGATGTATTTTTGAAAACTGTTTTTAAGAAATTTATTTTTTCTGTCTTTTATTAAAACTAATCAGTTTGGCGTTCGCTTTATTCATGTTATTTCGTTGTCCGAATTAATTTCTTTGCCTTAAAAAATAGATTTTACCGCCTACAATGCAAAGTTGTTTTATTAATAATATTTATATTCTTGAAACATAAACTTGAGGGTGGGGGGATCCGCTAAAGATAGTGACTGAAATCTTAGGTGATGAGTTACATGAGTATTTTTATTTTAATTCCTTTAAATATGAATACATGATGAATAAAATGATTTTTTTTTTCCCAGTTAACAGTTTTTAATTTTTGTAATAACCGATTCTTATTCCAGACGATTTTCAATTTTTTTCCCCTGTTAAGAATATTGAATTATTCGATTCTTCATAATTTAAACTCAAATTATTTACTAATTCTGATTCTCTGTATACTGTAGGAGTAAAAACCCCTTTATAAATGCCAAACTTGCTTAAAGGCAACTTTTATGTTAGACACGATTAGGATCAAAGATATGAATTTGTTGCCAAATGGGAAGTTAAAAATAAATTTTGCAGGCGTGGGAGTCTTCAGTCATTTATTTTCCTTAATATACTTGTGACAGCAAAATCTTTGCATAAATATTATTATTAACTCTATTAATTTCGATATTGACTTTTATCTTGTCTTTCGGTCGAATTTTTATCACTTGGTGAATATTCTTCAGCTCATTGACATCCTATTATTGCTGATTCTGGCGATTGCGAGGCCATCCGACGTGGGAATCCTTACTTCACTGCTTACTCGCAAATTACAAAGCTGAATCCACTCGGAAGCTCCCCTAATTCCCCTCCCACCCCTCCTCTTCAGTGGGGAGGAACCCGTTGCCCGAGCAACCCGGATTTTTTTCCCGGAGTGGTCGAGATCCAGGCACGTGGGTTCATTCACTCTTTCGAATCTGGGAAAAGCGCGTTTCTGGCGACGGAGAGATATTAAGTTCTTTTCGTTCGTCGCCACACTGAAAAGTACTATCAAAATAAGATGCTGCTGCTGTATTGCTCTTTATTATTATTATCCTTCAGTCGGGCAATGTGACATTGCAAAACGTTGCCTAGCAGCTGTCGTGGTACAGTACTGCCACAAACCTATAATCAACTATTAGTTCTTTTTTTATTATCTTTTTTTATATGTGCAACCGTTTTTTACCTTCGAAACCATATATAAAAAAAGCTGATTTGACATTGCTGTATTGATTAATGATTATCAATGCTACTTTCCAGTTCTTTCATTTGTGAGTATGTGACTTCAGATTTCACACATTTAACCTTTTAGGTCGTAATTACTGAAGCAATTACCTTAGATTACAATTAAACATTTTCTTATAATTGTTTAATCATTTTGTGAAAATTATGTTATAAAAAAATTAACCATATTTATGTTATGACGACTACAAAAAAATATCTCATTCGATTGTTTGCTATATTTTTCGATCAAAAAATGGTTGTTGTGAATGCTTTATAATTAAATAGTATAGACTGCCTACTAAATATGCGGCCCTAATGTTGCAAATAAGCAAACCAGGATTTAAAAAAATTCGAACACGCATTAATATTATAGATACTCACATTCTATTCCTCATCATTTCATGCCATTAAAAGCAATCTTATTATATTACTCTTACTCTTATAATTTCTGATCTCTTGGTACAGGCTAGTACTATGCAAATGCTTGTCATATACTTTGATTAGCAAGAATGTTCACTTCGGGACTTTTTCTCATATTACTTAACAAAGATGTTAAAGGTTATATCATAAAATTTAAACCTTGATCAAAAAAGTATATGAGCGCTTTGTGTTTCAATAGTGTAGTGAAGAAAACCGAATATGTATTTTGGGCGCCTTTTCGTGTTTCGTCCGATTGGAACCGAAATTTGAAACAGAACTACAGTTTTAATAGTAAAATTACGTATTGGATTCAATTTATCTAAGCTGTTGCGTATTTAGGTGGCGCGTTTACATGTCTGTCAAAATAAGAGTGACAGACGATCAAGATGGCCATTTAAGAGTCTGCATTTTAGATGCCATATATGTAACAGAATTTTATCCACCCATCTTCATTTTACCATTATTCTTAAGAAAACTGTGTTATATTGCATTTATTGTGTTCTTACTTTTGAATGTGTTCTTACTTTGTGTTCTTACTTTTGAATTGATAACAAAAAACTTCTTGTGAATGGATTTTTGTACAAAATTTGACAGGAATCTATAAATTCAGTACTACATCTTATTGCAAATCACATGCCAAATTTTATTTGTTTATCTCAAGTCGTTTTGAGATCATGGTAATCACGCACAGAATACCTAAAAGGTATTTTTGGACTCGGCGAGTCATTAAATACTAGAACTTGAAAATTTCGTCAAAATCGCGGATTCGAAATGATAGCAATATTTTCTCTTTGCATATTCTTTTAGAGAAAATAAAAGTTTATTACCTATTAGAATGTATTACAGAAAAGTCTTGTGATAAAAATATTTGAACATTTTAAGATACATTTAATAAAATCTAATCTAGCGTATTGTCGGAATCATAAATTTATGTGCACTATTCAGTATGAATATATACATTTTTAAAATAAACATTTTCTCAAAATAAATAAATAAGTAAAATAAAATATAATAAAATCTCATTCATACTTAAATATTGCTACGAACATTCAATTTAATAGACATTTTTCTGATGTTGTAGCTTTGGATGTAGTTTAGAATCTGGAGTGAAGTTTTTTTAAAGGAAAAATAATTTTATAACGAATGGGTAACCTTTTATAAAAACAAGCTTTAAAAAAGTATCTCTAAGTCTGTATTTTATTTATTTATTTTTCAAAATAAGGATTCAGCGAGAAATTATTCTTTTCTGTAATCTGATCTATTTTTACTTTATGTAATTAAAATCCCTGGCGTTTTATTTCTTCGAAACCAGAAGCCCTTTATGTGCATATTGATGTTTTTCTATCCAAAAGATTGGTTTTGACAGCAAAAAACAATACATAAAAAAAGGTAGTTGGATCATTGTCTCTACATCCGGGCTTTTCTTTTTTTCACGTGAGAAGGCAGGGGAGAATTCCAAATCCGTACCGCTGAAGACCTACTCAGGGAGCCCATACAAAGGATTCTTTAGTGTCATTGAAGTTCAGCTCTTGCGGTGTTTCTCCCATATACTCGTATTTTTCGGTTCCTTGCCTCTAATATAAAGCTTCGCTTAGCATTAATGAATACTTGCTTACTCTGCCTCTGAAACTGTTCTACTCGGGGGATTATCTTTCTACACCGCCTTCTCCGTTTCAACATCATCATGCCGTTTACTTAAATTTAATGGATTCGTCCGGGAATAATTGTGAGCATAGAATTGCAAACTTGAAAAAAAATGCAAAATGGTTTTTAGGGATAAATATGTGGCTCATTGAATGTTTTGGCACAAAAGAAAGACTGTCAAATATTGTATTTTGAGGGAAATTTGCTTTGTAGGGGAGTTTTCTTTCGTCTACTACAAAATCGTCCAATATTATACATACAATAATACCCCAAATTTACGGGATAGGTGTGAGATCGACAAAAATATGTCTAAATCGGAGTTTAACTTTCCACGTAGATATGTATGAATTTTAATTAGAGGCAAGGAAGAGAGAGAATCATAGGAAATCGCTATTTGGAAGAAAAATTAAGATGGATTGTAAAATAAAACCTCACTTTGCTTTTCTTTAATAGTTTTGACTGAGAATACTCCATTAGATCGAAACTTTACTGAGATTCTTTCAAAAAACACAGAATCAATTAATTGTGTTACAATTTATATGCTTTTCGTTTTTATTCTGTGTTTGCTTAGGTCAAATTTCCGCTATTTTAGATGTTTGAAATGAAAAAGACACTCAAATTTTCTGGTTGTATTGAAAGAGAAAAAATAGTTGGGCAGAGTCAGTAGAAACCAAAAATGATCAGTTGATAATGTGTTCGACGAACTGTTTGATTACTGCTGTCAAACATTTTGCTATTTTGTACATATCTGTTCTCACTTACTGGATGACTTACTTTTGTTCCTAAAAGTTATACCCCAAATTTGTAAGACTTTTGTATCAGTATACCAAGTTACTACCCCACAATTTCTTTATTTTTTCTGATGTATCTCTCCATTTCTGATATCCTCTGTGGAATGTATCATTACTTTTTGCCCCTTTCACCATCTCATTTTTCTGTGAAGAGCTATGCTATAGGAAATATATGGATTCATAGATTTGACCTGTTGTTTTGTAATTGGGCTTTTCCTATGGTGTTTAGTTTATTTTCATGCATAAATACTGGTGATCCAGTACCATTTTATGAGTTAACACCTGTTATATTATCTTCGATGGTAGTCCTGGGACAGCGGCGTTGTATAATAACTTCAGTAATGTCTTCCCGATGCGATATTGGATAATACTTAGAGGTAATGGCTTTTCCCTCCTCTAAATTTCTGTTAGGTATTCTTATGCAGCATTGTTACGCCCTTGTCATTTCATCAATAAGTGAAACAATTTGTGCGGTATTGACCATCCAGTATATGTCATAAAAGTTAATACTAAACTTACTGCAAGCGATCAAATAACCGTTTTCCAGTGGGGATTTCAATTAATCAGTGAAATACCGGTACATTTAGTGTTGTTTTTCTTTTTAAGTTTGTAATTATTAATTTGTGTTTTTCTTAATGTGTAATTCAAAATTCATTAATCTGCCAACGACTTACTTGTTCATTTATCTTGAAGACAACACGTTATTTAAAATAAAAATGTTAGTACTGTCATCTGAATTTCATTTTTCTTCTTATTCTACGCCCTCTATTCACTCTCGAAGTCTTTGCAACATTTTGAAAGAGGGGGGGGGGATTCCAATTCTTTAAACAGTTTATTTCTTCTTTTTTGTTACTGCTAGATCACTTTAGATGATAGTCCGCCAAACTGTTTTTGTTTAGAAAAATGAAATTTCTGGCATTTTTGATACTCTTAACCGTAATGCCTGTACGATGCTGGCTTATAATTTTTCTAGGTTAAAATTATTCGTAGATATTATAATGAGATGCAATATATATATATATATATATATATATATATATATATATATATATATATATATATATATATATATATATATATATATATATATATATATATATAGATATGCAATGTGTGTGCGTATATATATATAAATGATAATAGTCGGATTTTTCAATTGAATTTTATTGATCTGATTTTTTTTAAAAAAGATACGCAGGTACATGAAATTACCCTCCCCCTTCCCATCTCTTTTTCTACCGTAGTGTAAAAGCCTAATTTGTATTTCTACTAGACACGTCCTTGACGGCAATACAGTTTTAATTCGTTATGAAGATACGAAACGCAGATAAGCATATTCCAGTTTAAGCCATAATTGCAACGTTATCTAAATTCGTCAATTGACTGACCAATGAATTTCGAATTCAGGTTAGCCAATGACTAATTAAGGTTATCTGCTGATGGCCCTTGATTACGTGAAACCATCTGTTTCCCCTGACCTTTATTGTTTGATGAAATCGGATCCATCACCCTTCTCCTATTATTATCTCCAGCCTTTAAAAAAAAAAGCAGCATATACGCCTCTCGAGAATTTGGTAATTAAAATGGATGGGTTCGCAAATGAATGGCTCGTTAAATATTCTCTGCGATATTGTCCCACCTATTGCCCCCGCAGTTTTATTCATCCCTAAAGCTGCTATTGTTGGAGAAGTCAAGAAAAATATGCAAAAGCCGTTCGTTCGCGCTGAAGATGGGAGTGCTGCTACCATCCCCCCTTCTCTTAAATGTGTATGATGTGAGGCGTTTCTCTCTCTCTCTCTCTTTGATTTTCTGCGGCCCCCTTTCTCCCCATATAAGGGCCAACAGTGACAGCTGTTGAAAAGGTCAGAGGATAATAACAGGTGATATACGATTGTTGGAGACCCTGGTTGTGAAATGGGCATTTTCTCTTTTCTTTTTCTTTTTTTCAAGTATTTGAGAGCACAAAGCATGTCAGCCCACGCAGCATTCTTAATTTCAAAAAGGAATTTTGTTTAAAAGTCTGTTTATTTTTTTGTAGACTTAGAAATATTTGTATTCTTTTTTTCGAATCTGAACATATAAATAATTGCAGAAATCTGTTTTTTTTTTTAATTCCTTCATTTGTTAATTTTTAAACCTTCGTTTGAAACGGATGATTTCTGGGATCGCTTAATTATATTTTGTAATCCCTACAGGAAAGCATTCAGTACTGGTTTCGCCCAAGTTTAGCTTTCCATCAAGGTGTGAATGCGACGTAACGAAGTTTTGGCTTCAGTTATCCATCGTCAGTGACTGGAATCTACGCTTTCTATCTCTCAGATTATCATCAATATAATTAATTAAATCTTATATATAAAACGCTAATTTACTTGGCACAGAAATCGCTCTTATTACTTTTTGTCGAATGGCAGCAGTCAAATGTAAACAAACCATCATTACTTCATTGAACGTTTTTACAGCTGCATTGAGTTCAATGCTTCGCGGAGTCAATTAATGGAGCTGCAAGATATTATTAGAAATGCTCTAGAGATAGTCCGCCATGTCACCAAAAAGTACATTTAGTCTGAAAAGAAGATATAAAAGAAATCAAGAAATAGGTTTTAAGCAGAAAGTTTAATTAAGCGGGAAAATGAACTTAATCGCCTGTAAATGTCTTGCTCGCGGAAATTGTTCAGATCTTCCAAAGCAATTTTCATGCAAAAGTGGTCTATTGTATTAGCTGAAGGCTCAAAAAGTTGCCTTTTAAATGATATAAATTTCCTTTTTGTAGAATTTTTCTCTTAATTTCAATATTTTTAATTCAGTTTGCTAAAATGTATGTAATATTGTGCTATGATGGAATTCAAATCCATCTATCAAAAGCATTTAATCTCGGGTTATGCCAATATTCCAATATTAACTTTGTCGTAAGATTTTCACTTCCGCCCTAATTTCGACATGCATATACTTTGGGTATAAGCTGGTTCACTTAAACTCATGTTTTTCAGTCGTATCATATAACATCTTGAAATGTTTTTTTAAATACATCTCATAAATCATTTGACAGTCTGAAGAGTTATTTAAGTCTGGGCAAACGAAGGCTGCTAGTATATTAATATATTGTATATGAAAAAAACAGCGTGTGAACTGAGAAATAGCCATATTTGATATCAGGTGTATTTTGCCGCTTTAAACGAAAGATCAAACGCAGTGCTGGATTTCCGACTCGCAGATGCTTAGGGCCGCTGTGCGAAATGAGGGCTTTAAGTAGTTCGATTTAAAAAAAAATGCTATTAGATTAATTGGTAAACATATAAATTAGTAAGGGAAAAAAACAAATTTTATGAATGATAAATTATTAGATTAATATTGAATTATAAATTGAAAGTTAAACATCTTTAATGAATGTCTCGCATAATGAACAAAACTAAATATAAAAAAGTGACTCGCTAAACGAGCGATGTTTCGCCGAACGTGTGACGAGGAGACACCATGGCATTTCATGCTGGGCTGACTTGTATCGGTCTGTGTTGAGCACTTGTTTTAAGAAAACCTTTATATGTAGAAGAAAGATGTTGTGGTAAGATAGCAGGTACATACATCTGCGAAGCCTTAATCGACAAGATTTTGTTTCTGGCCAAGATTGTGGGGCTAGATTTGTATATTAACAGCATCGTTGATCTGGTGGAAGAACATACCGAGAACATTCGAATAACTCATGGAGATGCATTCTGTGTCGCATTAAAACGTTGGAGGAAATCCGGTTTGGAGATGAAGAAATAATAGGCGCAACATTCTCCCTTTGAAATAAAGATGCTGGAAGCAAGGGAAATTATTGCATATGTTGAGAAGCATCGCCCTGTTAAGACAGCAGCCATGTGCGTTGCAAATTCATTTAAAGATAATTCTGTGTTTCATTTTCGTCAATTTCTGAAGCGTAGCCAAATATCTGTTTACATTTTTTTTTTCTTTTTTTTTTTGTTAGAAGGCATGCATATAAATAATAAAATAAGTTATTATAAATGTGTTGGAATATTTTTTTTTCGTAATGGAGTGCATTGTTCTATTTTACATGGATTCCTATGGGGAAAAAAATTATTTCACTTGGCGAGTGTTTCGCTTAAGTGAAGTTTCACTATATTAGGGTTAATTGTTCTTCACCAAGTGCTATAGACCAGGGTCCTATCTATTTTATTTAATACACTTAATTATGACAGTATTTAAAACTGCTATTAAAACAAAAATTATTGCAGTAAAGTAATATTGCGTGGAAATGTACATGCTTCGCAGTCATGAAAAATAAAAACACGTGCTTTAAAATAAAAAATTCTATTCAATAATGAATATTTTGTGAAATTAAAACGGTGAAGCGAAGTCAACTATTAGTTTTTGATCAAATTTATTAAAAGAAGTTTCTCATAATATTATCATCTAGGACCGCAGAATGCCGCCGTCTATCAAACGCGAATGTTTTTACACCCACATATGAATTTAAATTTGATAAAGCGCTTAATCATTCATTTGTGTAAAGATTTAGCATAGCAAAAATCACTCTTTCGAGCAGATCGCAAATGTCTACCACCCACGTTTGATTTACATTTGAAATTGTATGTGCTTTCTCCTCCTACACTTTTGAAACTCTTACCTGCTTTATCATTTACTTTTGAATTTTCCAAATTATTTTATTTTATTTTGGTAAAATATATTTTTTGAAAATTTTTAAAGAGTTATTGGATTTGTAACTACCATTTCTTACTGTCTCCTAGTGTTTTATAATTGCATTTTCGAGTTAATGGAAAATAAGGTTATTCTTTAAAAGAACACACACACACACACACAATATATATATATATATATATATATATATATATATATATATATATATATATATATATATATATATATATATATATATATATATATATATATATATAATAAGCCAAAGCTAGTAACCCCGAAATTTTCTCGTATACTCCTAATAAAGTCCTTTTTCCCTCACATAAAAATTATGGGCATTGGACTAGGCGCGGGCATATTGAGTGCTCATATTTTTATCTTCAGAATCCTGCATGTGAACGATTAATGCTTCGGAATATGAGAAAGAAAACCGAGTACACATTTTGGGCACCTTTTTTACCTGACCTAATGAAACCAAAATTTGCCATTTAACTACAGTTTTTGTAACGAGATTACACGCCAAATTTCATTTATATAAGTCACCTGGCTTTTGAGTTACCGTATTTTCATTTAATCAGATGTACAGACAAAAAAGACAATCAACCCGTTGACTGATTTGATTTGTGTCTACTCTTTAGACGTTGTAAATTCAATTGTACATTGAATTTTATACACCTAGTTTTTAACGGTTTGTATTCATTGATGTTCGCTTGTTCGGAATCAAAGTGCTTGTGGATGGATTGCGTCTAAAATTTTAAAGGAACTTTCAAATGTGATGCGATGACCACATACCAAACTTCATGCGTCTAGCCCAGAGTGTTTGAATTATGGTATTTATGGACAGACCAACAGAATTCCAAAAATATATTTTCCGACCTCAGAAAGATCTGCAATGTGCAGATTCGTCAAAATCTCCGAAACAGATTTACAATACATTATACTATATACTTCTGTAGGAATTTTATTGTACTTAATAAAGTTCTAAAATAGGAATACCCATATCTGTACAATATTTTATGATATTGCTTCTGCCCTTAACCCACTAGCAGATATTCATTTGTTTTATATTAGAAAAGTGGATTTTATTGCTGAAAACCTTACGCCGGACACTGCACGCCGGTCATTCAGGATTCAGCAGGTATTTTAATCGAGCGTTAAAGATTAATGAAAATATAAGATGGAGGTAAATGCTCCCCTGCAGAAATCTTTAATTACTCCACCGACATTTTCTCCTTTCCCTAAAAATTTTCTTTGCGACGGCCAGGCACAAAGGGGTGAATGTTTGAGAGCCCTTTTGCATTTGAAATGCGCGAAATGATTTGAAAAGCGAGCACGCGATAACCGCGTTAAGATGTCGGCTCTGCCGAAATAATTTTTGAATTTATAATGCTAGTCCCGGAGAGTGAAGCCGCGCCTCTGTTTCTGCCCTGCGTGATTTCGATTAGAGAAACTGATAAAAGGGCTTTAGCACTACCGCTTCTTTCAAAATTGTGGATGGAACTGTCGCATAAGTTTGTGGTTATTAATCTTTGAGTTAAAATGCGCCTTCTGGTACCATCGTGAAATGATTGATAATTTTATTGACAGGGTGGCTACAAAATAATCTAGTTCTTTAGAGAAATAAGATTTAATTTTAATTACCATAAAGCAATTTAACTCTCTAACTCTGTGGTTAATAAGTTTCTGTTAGTGTAGACGATTCTTTACATCAACTTTATATTAAAAAAAAAAAAAAAAAAAACATTTGTATTTGTAATTAATTAGACTTATGAATTCAAAGTTTAAGTTGTTCATTTAAAAACAAAGAGAGAAAGTATTTTAATAATGAAAAAAAGATTCAAGATTTTCACGCATTTCCACGTTTTAGAATATGAAAAGGCCATTTTTGTACTTCAAAAACCTCAGCATAACTGAACAGATGAAACTGAAGAAGTAAACCGTATGTAATTTTTCACCGTAAGTGATTTCCATGAAATTTCAAACGAAATTCGAAATTATCCATGTGCTTATGAGCTATCCAGTGAATGATTAAATGAATGAAATTTGGTATGTTATTTGTACCGTAATTGTGAATATACGTCCAATTTTGGACACATTTGGTAAAAGAAGGCGCTCAAAATGTATAGTGGATTTTCCTTATTGTGATACAAATTACGAATCGCACCGTATTGGGTTGATAAAAGATTAAGTCCTTCCCTGGTTAAACATCTTTGGTTATTCCAATCTTTATTTGTTTTGCTTCGTTACTTGCCGTTTTAAACAAAAATTCCTACTAGAGAATCAAAAAATGAACTTCTTTTTTTTTTTGGTCTCAAAGCTATCTCAAGCTTTATTGAATAAGCTGGAATTTGCTAGAAAAAAAATTAATAGGAGTGGTATTCCGAAACTTTCTCGCGTGCTCTTTTATAACGATGTCCTTTCTCTCCCTACGTATAAAAGTATAGACCTTGGTCAAGGCCGTAAATACTACTCTCACCCTAGACTTGTGTGTTTTGTAGTATTGAAAAAAAATCAGTGCAGTTGCCATTGGCTATAGGAAACCGGTAAGATGGCATTGGCGAACAATAGCTACATAAAAATCTTCAACTTTGAAGCGATCTTTTTCTTTTATACGATTAATAGCTGGCACGCGGTTATTTCACAGGTACCAAAAGATGGAATGCGTACTTTGAGCAGATTGGAAACAAAATTTGACGCAGAACTTCAATTTTATTCACACACACATATATACCACATATTATTTAACAAATTTCATCCATCCACTCATTTATTTAAGTCATTGCATTTTTCAGTAATCGCATTTACATGCATACGGAAGTACAGATCTACAGACAATAATTCTCCTGACAGATTTGGTACGATTCTACATTTTAAATACTTAATTGGGTATATCAAATTTTTATCTATCTAGCTTTTTTTGCTTTTGTAGTTATCGTCTCCACTTGTGCTCAGCAGGCGGGCAAACAGATGTGCTGTGAAGGGATTTTGTACAAAATAAATGTGCTAGAAATCTACAAATTTGGCATACATTTCGCCCGTCTAACTTAAAAGGATTTTGGCATTATCAGGTTCACTGACAATAACAAATTTGATTTCAAATGTGTTTTTCGGAGTCAGGGAGATCTGAAGCGTGAACATTCATAAATATCTCGAATTTGAATTGCTTTGACGTTTACAGTAATTTCTTATACTTCGTATATGAGAAAATAAAATATATTGGTTCAGACCAAGTCGTGTTTCATATGAATTTCATTTGAAACATTGATAAAAGTAAGTAAAAGGGGGGGGGGGATATTGAGTTTTCTTAAATGGAATTATTATTATTATTTTTAAATTTCTATTCTGTTCAAGCGTGCAGCATTTGCAATTCGCATGGCATGACGTCTTTGCAAAATAAACGACAATAGTGTTTTCTCATATGCATACGGATAATGCGCGCTTCATGTTTAGCTTCGTAATATAATGAAGGGATTTGAGTGCGCGTTTGGATCTTTACCTTGTAACTGATTAGATCCAAAATTTGACGCAGATTTAAAATTTTGATATCAAAACCACTTAGAATTTTTTGTTTTTGTTTATTTATTTAGCTTGTTGCTCTATGTTTACTGTGCAGGTGTAATTTAAAACATTACTTCCTTTTAATCTGACGATGTGCTTTGGTTGACATTAATTTCAAAATTAATGCTATTAATATAGTTAGCGAACAGTTGGTTGCCGAAGATGGAATATAATTGCAATGATTAAAAGTATGCAGCATTATTTTAAAAGATGATTAATAACAAGTGAATATATAGAACTACGAATATATGATGTTTTCAGGAAGCTTCCAATATTAAATACTGAAATAAACTATTCAGTATTAAATATTGGACAACTTATTGCTCTTGCCATAATGAAATTCCAAAAAGCTGCTATACCCTTAAAAAAAAAAACGATACTGGTTGCTGCTATTATAATAATTTTGGCGATTTTGGGTCTTGGATGCACAGAAATGATTACGTTAAATCGCTCATGCTTGGCGCGAAGTGCTCTCATAAGCAATTTTCATTGATTTTTAGATGTTTTTACAAATTTCTCTGAATTTTGTAATAAAAATTCCCTGATTTCTCAGTTCTGTCTCCCATTTCTGTTAAGAATTCCAGGAACTTCAGGCACGTTTGAACCGTCACTATTCGCTGTAGACTCTTCACTGTAAGAAACTGCTCTAAAGCATTTTTACTGATGTTTTACATTTAACTCTCTATGACTTTATCTTTGCTGGAGCCATTTTTAATTGTTATCAATAATTGCGTTTTGCTCTTTTTTTATCTCAGCCCCGTCCTCTGCAGGTACGGCTCCCCATTCGATTAACCTTCAGAAAATTTAATAAGCTCTTAGCATGCCTATTTACACGAAATTCAGCTTTTCGCCGGCGGAATGGTAATTATTGCCGAGAGAGTGTGGAAAAGCAGCAATGCTACAGGTAGATCGAGAATCTTGTGCAAATTATACTTTTATGCAAATCGCACCCCCACCCCCTCCGGCTGCGTAATTGCCTTTTGTGTTTTCGCCCAGTGCGTTGCTATAGTGATTTCCCTTTTATTGGGAAGTGGCTTCTTTTTAATATTTCTTACACACAATCGTGCCTTTGTTATCGGAGGGTTATGCACCCGTTTCATGCGTGTACCTTTTTGGCGAGCGAGTATGCATGTGGTTTGGGGGGGATGGGTGAACGTGTTTTGTGTGAATGTATTTTCCTCTATTCTGTTTCTGGTAGCTGAAGCGAATGACTTTTTGCCTATCCAGTGATTTCACTTCCCTTTCTCATCTATAGCTTTTTATGTGAAAACAAAACCTCTCCCTAAGTTATTAAAAAATTCCTTTTGTTGAATTATTGTGGACTAAACAGATCCATTAATTATCTATTTCTGCTGGTGCAAATCCTTCTTGAGTGGCTAGCATTCTTGATCTAATATCAAACAATATGATGGACCACCCAAATTCAATCTAAATGATTATAAAAAAGATGCTAATTTATTCAGTTTCTCTACGAATACAGAATGTTCGCAAACACCACTAATCTTTCATTAAGATCTCTGGAAAAAATGGCTATTTAGCTTATTTAATTTCTGCAAAAATCTTAATACACTACTTGAATTAGGTTTGGTAAAGTCCGAAAGAAGGAGCACTCACAACCATATTTCTCCAAAGTTATAGACTCTCTTGCTCCTAAATTTCCTGTGTAAAATTTATGTTTTTGGAAAACAGAAGATACCAAAGTTGCAGTGGGAATAATACAATTCCAAAAGAACAATCTAGGTTTCAAGCTTACCAGTCTATTATTCATTGACTCCTTAAAGTTATCAGTTATATCATCTAGGGACTGATTAGGTTCAACATTTGTGGGATTTTTTTAATATCCAGAGAACTTGTGGCATGGTAGTTTCATTTAAAAACAATGCAACTAAATTTTCTTGAATATCTTATCGAAAAAGCACTTCTTTATAGAATGAATTTTTAAGGTAGTTGTACAAGATGAAATCTCCGGCTTTTGAAAATGCAAACAGCAATGCTTCTGGGAAACATTCTCAATCCCATAATCTGTATTCATAGCAGATTTCCTTAATCAGTTGAAAGTCAAAAGTTGAACTATTCTTGCTTGAAGATGATTCAGATGTCTTGGCCTAAGAAAACATTCTCAAATTCATTATAAGAATTCTATAATATCTGTACCTTATTTAAGTGAGTAATTGCTGTAAACACAGATAAGACAAAAAGCATAATATTCCGAAAAAAAAAAAAAAAAAAAAAAACATACGAACAATCCGTACCAACTGGAACGTTTTGAAGAAACAGTCGAGTAGATAGATAACTGAAGTAAAGTATCTCGGCCTGATCATTGATAATGAGTTTATTTTCAGACAGCGCGTCACCTACTTAACCTATTTGCCGTGGAAATTCGTGCAACACATGTCGAGATGCTTTTGCCACAGAATCACCAAAGATACGTTACACAAGTCAGCAAGCAATTGTCGCAAAGGTTGTTCGCAACCCGTCGACTGAGATAGTTTGCTAATTATCACAGTTTACAGGAGGTTGTCTTAGGTTGGAAATCAATTCATTTAGAAAATACAAATCTTTCTTCTGTAAATTTTTTGCCACCGCAAACGTTAAAAGAAAACTGACCGCCCTTAATAACCAATCTACTTTCTCTGCCAGCCATATTAGTGGTATTTTATCTAATGGTGAGTGTCAGCTATCTATGATGAACCAAGATTAAAAAAAAAAGCATTATTTTAAAATAAAATAAAATAAAACTCAAACAATAAAAATAGAGTATTATGATTAAGTAACAATGTCTGCAAGTTGACAAAATCGGTTTATTTATTAAGGCTGGAAGCTCTACCAAAGTTTTATTTTGTGATATTTCTCGAAACTTTTGGACTGTGGCGATCATTGGTGGCTTATCAAGAGTTATGAACATTCATATGGATTAAAAATTTTCGAAATCACCATAATGGTCGTGTTTGGATAACTTATCCGTTTCTTCTCCCCTAGTTGTGTATAATAAAATATTATTTTTTTTTAATTTCTCTCTCTCAAAAAAAATTAAAAATGGTGGAGAGCAGACGACTTTTGATGACCATACCGGGTAAAAAACACTTATGTACACTCAAATAGGCAGAATATATGTAAACAATTACTCTTCTTCAAGCTGGTTTCTTTGGCCAATGGTCATATAAGCAGCGTTTATTTGGGAATTACGAACTGAAAAAAATAAGAATAATTGAAATCTTCAGAATAATTCAATCCTGATTAATTCAAAATTCTTTGACCATTTCCGTGAGCATATAAACATTTGTAGTGCGCATACAAAAATTCTGTCCGGACCCGCTCCCTCCCCCCCTTCTCATTCTAATGCATTGATTACCAACCAAATTGCATTCACAGATTCATTCACAATTTGCATTCAATAGATACAAATTTCACCATTTAGCAGCCAAATAGTCAAACTCACTTACTAACCACAAGTTACTGACCGCCCCACTTTGTGGTAGCATCCTGGGTAATATGAATGATGCTCATTACATCACTGAGGCGGAATTGAGCCCTAATGGCCACTGATCATCCGTTCTCTTTGGAGATACAGCCCGCCATCGAAGTAGAGGTAACTCGATTTCACGCCATTACTGAACCCATCAGGGAGGTGAGAACTAAACACCATAACGGAAGCCTTTCACCCCTATATCTGGACTACCCTTTGGTGGGGTTAACAGAGTTACTAAATTAATATAGGTTATTTTCAAAAATGAAAACTAATATCTTCTGCTAATTTACAATTGAAATTCTTATGGTGTGTAAGTTTCCTCCGTAAAATAGCTTAAATACTAGTTATCAAAACAACGCAATTCTCTCCTCCTGCATACTCAACTAAATTGATCTTAATCTGAAGTAACCATTGTTAATGTCTGAGTATAGCACCGGGAATCTATCTTGGTATATAATCTAGGGCAGACGTTCCTCTGCGCAGATCGACACCTGTTTTAATCAGAATGGGTGCGAGTGTATTCCCTAATCGGTGCTCCAGCCGAAGGTCAACTCTTTGCAGTTCAGCGAAGCGGGCTATCTGCCAACTTTTTCTACCGCTGCGGAAGTGAAAGCTCAAGCTTGTTTGTTTTTCCCCCAGTCCGAATGAAAGATTGGTGTTGTGTTCATTGGGTGTACTCGCACACTCTGCGCAACCGGCATTTCTCTCGAAATATCCCCGTGGAAAATCTGCCTTTTTTTTTTTTTTTTTTTTTTTGGAAAGTAGCGATTTTTTTTTCTTTCAGAATTTATCCAATTGTAGCACACAAGGATAGTGTCTTAATTTTTTCATGCAACATATAAAGATAAATAAATTAAATGGCTTCTTTTTTTTTAGATTTAGTTTTTAATTTTGTCGAATTTGTTTTCTTCTCACTGAATGCAGATGTATTTTTGTATGCGACATTAACTTATCCAAATGAAATTTCTTTATCTTTGAGAAATGTTAGTTAACAATCAAAACGTTTTTAAGTAATAATAATAATAATAATATTTTTCATAAAAATATTTTAAAAAATACTAAAACATTCCGTTACATCCATAATTCTGTCCACGGTTACCTAGTAGTAAGATCACGAAAGCGGGGCTGGAGGACTCCAGGTTCGAAATCCGATTCCATTTAAAATCTGTATGTATGCGGGCCTGTTGCACATTAATTAAATCCGCCGTTGTGTGTTGAACATCATCTCATCACTTTAGTGAGGAGTCTCATTTTGAGAGGAAGGAAGTGCAGCTCGGGTATCGTCCTCGCTATCTGACCGGGGCTCGAAATTACGAGCGCAGTCTGAAAATACACCATATGTTGTGGTTGCAACGGGATGTTAACATAACTAAACATACACGTACAACTATTTTCAACAACAGTTTCTTGTTGAAATTTATTCATAATTTTAAAAATATGCTACGTGGATCAAATGTATATGATGATTTTCTAATTATAAAATAACCGTGAGCATTTTGTCACATATTTGTAAGAAGTGACTTTTATTGTCAAACTCCATTTCATTTCTAGAAGCAAAATTCAAATTTTGTTTATTATGTAAAGTCACTGAAAAAATTTCTACATCTTGTAGAGAACGAGTATTTCCTTTCTCTTCAGCAAATTATCTTATCGCCTCCTCTGTTTTGATTGCAGGTGTTTTATCAATAATATCTCATGACTTAGAGAAATTGTCAACTGTTATTAAATTCGTCAATCGGAGACTTAAAAATACCAATTAGAAATGATACTACAGCAAAACGTGTACCTATGAAGCAGTTGTTGTTACTTTTAATTTTCGTGATGCATCTGATAAAGGAAGAGTTAATCTTTTCTTTCTTTTTTTTTTCTCCTGTTCATGGCTTATACTGTATACATATACAGCATTTTCATTGTTTAGTATGCTATAATTAATATACTTAAATAATTATTTCAGTCGTTAATTTATGCCTCTATACATGTATTATGTTATACATGTATTCGAGATTTTCATGAAGTATTTGAGACAAATGATAGCAAACCTGTTTAATATCTGCTGTGTACCTTACATGTTAAAATATCTCACGATTTTCGAAAATACCTTTTTGCTTTTCGTCTCATCGTACATCTTTCTACTTAGTTTGTTCCTAATCCACGTCAATATAGAATATATATATATATAATTAGACAAGTATGATGCTTTCACAAATATACTATTACGTTTTTTCCCTCTTAAATTAATTCATTTCGTGAGTAAACCTTGTAAACTTATCAATTTATAATTTTTCTTGTTAAGTAGAGCATGCTTTTAAACGGATCAATCTGATCATGTATAGAGGCAGGCTTCACTTTCAGTCATTCAGATAAAAGGATTTTTAAGTAGATTTCTTATGAGAAATAAAAATGTTGCGCTGTAAAATCTACAACAAACATACAAAACACCTTTATACAAAGATGATCAGTTGTAGTGGTTCCCATGGCTCCACACTTTGCCTATGCTATTTTGCGATAATTTTAGAATGAATTTCAATTCCAGAAGGATTTTTTATAGGGAGAATACATTTACTCTGAATTCGTAGATGGACCATTCCATTAAAAAGGACGGAAATGGTAGGATTGTTGCTGATAGAAAGTTGTCTAGGAGCCTCATCATAACGAGTCGCTTTTCGATAGCTGCCAATCTCTTAGAAACGAAGGGTTGAATCATTTCGACACTTTTTACTGCCTTGCTTATGAAGTATGGAATAAGCATTGTAATGGGAAAACAATACGAACTCGAGATGTTTGCAAATCTCCATGTTTTAGACCTCCCCGAGTTAAAAAAACATTTTTGGTAAATGTATTGTGACAAAGATAGCCCAAACGCTTTGAACTAGATGGATGACATTTGGTATATGAATTTTACACCAAATGTGTAGATTTCTTTCAATAAGAAAATTCTGTTCAATCTGTCCGGCTGTTCGAACATAAGTTAACACGAAAACAACAAAACGAAGAGAGCTAGATGGATAAAATTGGGTGTCTAGATTCAACCTCTATAGTGTAGACACCTATTACATTTTGAGCCAAAACCAACGAGGCGTGTTAATGCAATAATTCGAAAGTGTGATGGCTTAAATATATCAAATTTGATATGTGATTGCTATTGTAGTTCTATATATGTTTTGGTTTCTGTCGGTTCGGGGAAAAATGTGTTTAAAACTCAAATTCACCTTTATTAGAGTGTATGCAAGAATGTTTGTGGGGAGGACACTCCCGCTGCTTAATTTAAGACATAAATTCACGTTTGGAAACATTCTCGCCGATCTTCATTCAGTTAAATAATTTATGAAATGAGGGGTGGGTAGTTCCTCTGCTTTCTGACTTGTGAGCAGCATTTTCTTGAGGCTGCATTTCATGCAATATTAATGAAAAACCAATAATAAATGAGTCATTTAAAAGGTCAATAATGGATATAGGATTCAAATGCTACAGTCGAAGTTTCATTTCTTGTCATTGCTGAATGACATCAAATCTATTTAATGTAAGAGTGATTAAAACATGATAGCTATTTTGTAATATTACGTTTAATAATATATTATAATGAAAAGCTTATTATTAATAAATATATTTGTATGGTTATAAAAAAATTCGCGTGATTGACTTCGATCTCTTTCCCCGTTCAGGTATTGAGATATCAAGAAGTATTTACGAACCTATTTTTATCCTTTTCCGCCATTTCAGTCACTGTTTTGCCGATTTAATCCGATGGGTATGCTTCCGCCCACTTCTGTCAGGATCCTGCGATTTCTCATCTCTTTAAATTTAGACCAGTATCTTTCCTAGGGCCAGAGGGGGGCCCGAAGTCGGAAGGGAATTCCACTTTTGTTTACCGTGCGGAACCGGGGGATTACCGAGAAAGTGTGTTTAAATTAAGCAAGTCGTCGCATTCTCTGCCAAATATGCAGGAGGAAAAGTGGCAGACGGCGGGCCGCCAGGTTTGTTTCCGAGCTATGCGCAGGTAGAGTAGCCTTCACCTTCACACCCTGTGCCAATCGGCTGGCTGCTGGAAAAGAGCCCTCTTGGCGGACTGCCTCGACCTCTGTGTTGTCTCTTGCCTTTGTGCGCGAGATTTAACCCTTTCTGCCGGAGCTGGGACCACAATACCACGTGTGGAATGGATGGACCATGGGTAAGTTCGCTGTCAAATTGTCCGGTTGCAGTCGTGGTTATGTGACAATAGAGAGTTTGCCGAATAGATGAGAGACTGTTTGTATGGCATTCGTGATGTCATCGGTGTGCGGGAAGAAATTCATCGTAGTGCTTGTATTGGATTTTTCTGCATTCCCGCTAAGTTCCCAGTTACAAACTTATTTACTTTCCAGTTCCTAATTTAGTAATTACCAAGTAACGAAAAAAACAACAAAAAAACAGTAAAATTCTCTTACCTTTACTTTCTTGTTGCATGATTTTTTTTTATAGTTTTGATTTTTTTTAATAGCTGTTGTTTATTTGTCAATGAATTTTGTCTTGATTTACTTTGGTTAATTTTATATTTTCTTTAACACTTTGAATGTCAAACTAATTTCTCATGGCTTGCCTGTCAGGCCAACATGAAATTTCTTACTATGCGCTGAATATTTTAGTTTAATATTAATTACAAATTAATTTGTGTAATCATTCATAATGTATTTATTTTACTGAGTTCACAGTGATCCTCATGGCGCTAAAATGTCATGTTATATATTATTTTCTGTATTGCATTAATTTTTTCACACCATTTTAGTAATTATGATAATATTGAAAATTTTAAAAACTTTGAAAATTTACTCGAATTATGCGTTTCTGGTAATCTTGGCTTCACCGGTTACCAGTGACTCTCGTGGCGCTGGTAATTGGCGAACACTCGGTGTCGGACATCAGTGACCCCCATGGCATTCAACGAATTAAACAAAGATACGATTTTAATGTAGTTTTCATTTGAAATGTTTCTACTATCACTATTGACTAAGCCAGTACGATTAAACTTTTCTTTTACGGCATTCAACTCTAATAAGCCTACGAATTAGTTTATACGAGAATTCTATAAAAATACCATTATGACTTGTTTGGAGTTATTTATTGCTTATTAGTTTAGGAAATATCCATTATGTCTTCTTTTTTTTTTTAAAGTAATTTTGTGATTTAACCGTGTAAGTATAAGTCATCGATGGCTTGTATTCAAAAATTAGTTTAAGAATCATAGCTGTTTCCTATGGATTATGGTGCGGGGGTGGTGAAAAGGAAGGAACGCTTCAAAGTTTTTTGTTCTTGCAATTGGTTGTCAAATAATAGAAAATGCTGATTTTATATGCTTTTTACAGTCTTCATTTTTGTTTTTGTTAGTTTTAATTATTTATATAGTCACAATTGCAAAAAATTGCAATTCTCATGTAGAGTAATCTTATTCTCCAGTTCTCCTTTTCACGTAAATTTACTTGCTTATGGAAACTTTTGCTTAAATTGCTTTCATAATTGATGTAGAACACTTTGCAGCTGTAGCAGTGATTCAAATTTGAAACCAACATCTACTTCAAATCTTCAAAATATATTCCAAATGCTTAAGTTATTCGTTCCAAATCAAACGAAGTTATACACGTGTCAATTAATAATTGCTTGACAGTAAATTAGAGGATATCCATCCAGATGTTCGGTCGTCATTATATGGATTTTGAAATAAAGCTTGTTTTGTGTGCAGATGTTTAAAGATGTGCTTTTTTTAAAGCGAATCTAATCATATAAAACCTGTCCGTATAAATAATTTGAACTCTAAAACGAAATCCTAGCATTTTATCACATTCATATAGGAAGGAAGTTATACTTTACATTTTTGCTTTGTATTACTTATTTATTAATTTTTCGAAAGTTTGTTGAATAACTATCAGTGACTATTTAGTTTTTTTTTTTTTTTTTTATATTCTGTTATATTAATAAATAATAAAATCGATAGCAATTAAAAAATCTGTTTTTTTTTAATTGAAAGTGGAAGACGGGATAAAAATTTTAGCGTCTTTTCGGGGAAAAAAAATTAAAATTTAAAAAATTAAAAAAAAATTGAAATGTGCTTTGAATATGTGAAAAAAAAAAAAGATTTTAATCTTTTAAAGCGATGCCTTCCTGAGCACATATAAGGTAGGCGGCAAAGTGCTTACGCATGACCTAATAATAACCGATGACATCATTTCAGTGATTGTAATCTCGCAAGACAAAAGTTTTCTTCTCTCAGCGCATTCATCCAACTTTCAACTTGACCTAGTGACAAACGATTTTCTAATTTTTTGTGGGTTTGCCCATTTTCCATCGAGCTTCTCTTTTTCCGTAAGTGGAATTGAACCGCAGTGTGTCCAAATCTTAATATGCATGAAAAGACAGACGTCAAGTACGTTTTATTTTCTTTGCACATATGATTTTAAGTATGTTTCTACTTGGCTTTATGCGTCAGCTACTTGACAGTTTGAAATCTTTTCAGGTTTTATTTCTTATCGTATTTAGATTAGCTAAAAGGTCATTAAGAGTCTGTTTTTTCAAGAGATAAGCGTGACCCAATTTAAATCCTTCCACTCCTCTCTCCAAGATACTTTCGGTTTTTTTTTTTTTTTTAAATGCGTAGATGTTGCTCTATCTAGTTCTGATTAGTTAAATGTATATTTAGTTTTGGATATATTTTTTATCTAAGTCAAAAGAGTTTTTTAAAAAGCATTTGCATTCTCTCTTATAGGCTAGAACACTGTGAATATCTTTTATTTCGCGTTGTTTTTTGTTATGAAACCAGTTATATCGCTCTCAAACAAACATTACAAGAATAAATAACATTGTTGCAAATTGTCTTTAAAAGCAATTTCGAAAAATTTACAAAAAGAGGGAAAGTTGTATCGGAATAAAATTAATATCATTGAAGAACTTTTTTTATTGGTAAAATGCTGGGGGGAAAAAGTTTTTGTATATTTTATTGCATGGTTATTGCAACAAGGTTAATAACCATGGGTTCTCAGATCCCAAGGTTATTAACCTTGTTGGTTAGATCAGTCTATTGAATCGTATATCTTCGAAACAGAATGACTTATTCTTTGTTTTTACTGTATGGATATAAAATATCACCCTCCCCCAGCAATCTGTTACAAAATTACATGATTCATTCCTACCCCAATCCTGAAATTGTAGTATCTTTACTTATAATAAAGATGAATGTATGTTGGCACTCTACAGGCCAGACCCTTTGACCTACAGCTGCTAAATTTGGTACATTGAATACCTTGAAGGGTGAGAATGTGCACCTCGGAGCGATTTTCTTTCTTTTGAAATTTTAATCAGAATTTTAAATTGAAAATGAAGCTGAATTTAGGCGTTTCTCAGCGAAAATTTAAGAACATTATTATACAAGAAATATTACTACACAAAAATGAATTTTACACCTGTTTAAAACTTTTTTTAGATTCTTTTTAATCATACCAATTTAACAATTCGTGGGAATTTTTGCTGAGTTTTGGTAATATTTTTTTGCCCTAATTTCTAACTAGATTGCATTGTTAGTTTAAATTTCAAACCATTTTCATTGTTTCATCAGTTATTTAATCGCTTGATTTTCTTCTATTTTTGAAAGCCAAGGAAGAAGGATCTGTTTAATATCTATGTAGTTTACATGAAGGATTAAAAAAAAAAAAAAAAAAAAAGTGAAGTTAACAATATAGCGAAATTTAGATGAACCGGACTTTTATGTTTTTAATAGAGCTGTGATGTTACGGGTGTTGTCTCCAATAGAAAGGCTCATGCATACAATAAATAAAACTCAAGTAAGAATTAAAATAACACGACTTTAATGTCGAACATTTTGGTGGAATTATGGACATAAAGTTATGTCTAAACAGTTTATCTGAAAACAGATATAATCAATATTTCTGACGAACCAGTGGTCGCCTGAGGCGACTAGTTTGAAATAAAAATTCCAGTTTTTTTATGATTAGTGCGTATGCATCAGTACCCCTTAAGTTCAAATCTTCTTTTCATAAAGAATGTTGCATGGTTTTATCTGATTGTGATTTCATTTGACGGTTGCTGTCTGTGAAAAGTTTAAAAAAAATTATTACCGAGAGTAAGTCCAAACGAACGTTAAATCGAACCGAATGGACTCATTTGTATCAGCAGGTACAATAGGAAAGGTGAGAGGGCAGTGACCAAAAGTATGACATATGGTCAACCAGACGCTCGGAACGCCCCGTTTTGGGAACGTGATTGTATTGCATAGCGAGGAAAGGTTTGCGTGACAGTCAAAACTCAAATTCCTGCAGTGATAAGGCCGCAAAGCTTGAAAGTATTAATTGGATGACGCATGGGGAGAGATTTTATGTTATTTTCTCCCTTTCTTAATTGAGAGTTTGGGACTAATTAAAGCATCGCAAACGCTCTTTGTGTGTGTGTGTGTGTGTGTGTGTGTGTGGTGGGACATTTTATTTAGATTTATAACTAAGCAGTTAAATTTAAAAATAAAAAATGCTTTGTCATTCTGTCTCTTAAAAAAAATGTTCTAAAATAAATGCTTAAAATGGTCAATTGTTTTTTAAAAATTATGCAAAAAGCTAAATTTATAAATGAAACCGAATAATTTTTTGGAGGTGACATAATGATTGCAATTACAGATATTGTCAACTATAAATATTAATTCAGATAAAGAATCTTGCATACGAACTTTCCAAAAGTTTTTCTTTTAGTGTCGAATATTTCATAATTTTATTTTTCAATTGCGTGATTAATTTAATTAGTAATAAACTGTGCTTAAGTTATACAGTTATTCGTCAACGAAGAATCTAATATTGATACCAACAAGATGTAACACTGGTGGATATTTGTAAAAAAATGGGGATAGTTAAGAAAGAAATTATTATAAGTTGTTTCGAAACTATTCTGATATGACCGACTGCTTGGATTAAAATGTATTAAAAACTACTGTTTTTTATGAATGATATACTGTCATATGTATTTTATTCTTTAAAAGTTTGCTGTTATATCTTAAAAAATTTATTTTTTTTATTACAAATTAATTTTTACTCGGACAGTAGTAGTTGCATAGATAGATTTCTCCGACAGCGTAATTCAGTAACATAATTACTTTACAAATGCAAAAAGAAATTTTTTTCTGAAATAAAGAAATCAGGAAACATAACGCATCTTTTATTGTTATGTATAGTTGTTTGCAACTATTATACAAAATTTTAATTTTACATCTTTTAGGTCGAAGAATTTTCTGTAACATTTTTAATGAGAAATCTCTATTTTTACAAAAACGTATTTTAGTATTGAATTAGGTTTTTCTCTAACCTGTGTATGCCACTAATTATTTCTTATCTATTGAATGCAATATTTCAAATTTTGTACCACGAATCATTTATTCTAACGTACTATAAATTCAATATATTTTACAAAATGAAGTTATAATCTTATAAAAGGTTTTCTTGTGTTAAATTTTCGAAGTTCTTAAATTTCTCTCCCATATATATCTATACTTATATAAAGCTCAGTGTGTGTGTGTGTGTGTTGGCGCTCTACAGGCCAGGCCATTTGATCTACAGCTATCAAATTTGGTACATGTACCCTTTAGAGGTCGGGAATGTGCACCTGAGGTCCCTTTTTTTGAATTTTTAATTAGAATTTTAATTATTAATTTAAAATTAACTTTCCGCCAAAACATCTTCCATTTTGCCCACAGCCAAATGAGTAAAGCTTCAGGGTTTTTTTATTTTCCCCCAACAGTAATGAGGCTAGGGTTAACATTTTTCGGCTGATTATTTCAAACGATTCTGTTTATTTTCTTAATGTTTTATGCATTTAAAATTAAACATTGTTAATTAATCTGTCTTTCAGATTCATTCTGAAGTACTTTTGAATTAAAAATAACACAGAGTAAAGGAAATTAAAAATGTTTAATCTGCATATCGTTACCTCAACTGGCGTAGAAAAATTAACGCATTTGAGTTACCGTAACTGGCGTTGAAAATTCACGCATGCGCATTGTGTTCTGATTGTTGACAATATTATCAACGGATGATTCTTGATTTAAATTATTTTTTAGATTAGTTGCTTTAAATTATTTTTAGGTTAGTTGCATGCTTTTGTAATTAAATTGTATTTATGTTAGTTATATATTTTTTGTATATGCTTATAGTTTTAAGTACATCGTTTCTTAAGTAATTTTTTTAAACCTGTTTTCGACCGATTATTTTAAACGATTCATTTTATTTTCTTAGTGTTTGATGCATTTAAAATTAAACTTTGTTAATGAATCGATCTGTTCATGATGAATCTGAGAAAAATTTTATTGACAAATTCTTGAGATATTACATAAATTAAGAAAGATATTCTTTAGTGCTCATAAAGTTTAAGCGCTCAGTGACTCTATTATCAGTAATCATAGTATTAAAAAAAAATGCTTTGTTTCAGTAAAAAATATTATTATATTAATTGCAGTTTAGTCATTTCCATTTTAATTTTAAGCATAAATTCTACCGGAGCTAACAGAAAATTAGAGAGATACATATTACGTTATGACTGAAGGCCTTTATACTATTATGAGTGAATTATATGACTGTCAAAATTTGAAGTTGTAAAATATTATGATGAAGAATCAATTAAAGTAGGAATTGCGTAAAATATTTAATTATTAAAATTTAAACGAACATTAAGATTGGCGAACCAACTGGTCGCCAAAGGCGGCTAGTATATATTATATATATTGGAAATTGAGCTTCTTTCGCAGTTTTTTGTAAAATCGTGTTTTTTTAAAAAATTTTATTTATTTATTTATTTATTTTTTTTTGAGAAAATATTATATATAAGAATCACATACTGATTACATACGAATATTTTTCTCATCTTACATCCATTAACGTCATCTCACAAAATTTTGTGGTAACATTAAATTATTATCTTATGGTAACAATGCAAGTACCACAAAAATTTACGAGATGGCGCTATATGACATTGTGAGAATGAGAACAGATAGAAAAGGGATCTAATAGTTAGTTATAATTTGTGTGTGTGAAATCGCGTGTCCCTCCCCACCATAGGAAAGACACTTATATAGATAAACGTAAGAAGCAAAACCTTATCTAAATATATAATTTGATCCAAATCGTTTGAGCCGTTTCCGAGATGCACAAATATATATATATATATATATATATATATATATATATATATATATATATATATATATATATATATATATATATATATATATAATACAAGAGTTGCTCGTTTAAAGTTATAAGATATATATTCTTGATTTCTTTTGAGATGTGAAGAATTCATGATCATGGAGAGGAGTGGGGTCCATTTATAATTTTATTATGATTTCACTGTTGGAACCCTTGTGGAAATTGCTTGAATAATTACTTTTTTTTTACTTACTATAGCAAATAAAGGGGGAGGGGGAGGAGTAAGGTTGTTCATTTCATTATATTTGATTATTGGGAGAAAGAGGGGCTGTTGGTAAGTTGGATGTGTGGACTTATTGAGAAAGGCTGTCATCCTTATCACCTGACAATGTTTCAAAATTGCGAAATCTATCCCAAAATAATTTATGTAATTTTCAACAGAGATGCTAATCTACAATTCACTTTGAATGTATTAACCCTTTTTTTTGCATGATTTTTTTGTGAAAAAAATGAAGTTGATGTAATTTATACTCTAGATTATACGAAAAATGTTTAAAAAATCCTAGTATAAATATAATACTAGGATTTTTAGTATATAATATTAGTAATATAAAATAATTTTAAACCAATTGGATTGAAATATCCATCATCAAGCAAATTACTGTTAAGCTCAGTACAAAGTCTTCAGTGTTCCTCTCTTCTAAATTTCTCCACTCCGTATCGCTTGTATTAGCAAAGAAAAAAAAGAGATCTCAGATGAGTTATAAAAAAAATTCAAGAAATCGCACCTTTCTTCCAATCACAACAAACAGCGGAATGCCAGGTTCAATCCCGCTATAATGATTGTGACATTTGATTTTTTTTTTTTTTTTGACAGCTACTATGTTACTTATTACGCAACAGTCGTGGAAAAAAAAAAGTTCCCAGCAACAATTCATTTACAGTACACCTGTTTTGAGTACCATTTTTTGTTCACTCAATGTTATGGTGGAAATCATGCAAAGAAGGGTTCACTCTTCCCATTGAGTGAAACCTTTCGTAATTCAACTTTATTTTCTCATTGATCTGTCATGATTGAATGAATGGAGTTCTGATCATTCCTTCTCTCAAGTGTTTACTTTTTCGTATACGAAGAAATATTGTTATGAAGCTATTGCAAAGAGAAAGGTAAAACAAATCCGAGCTCGAAACTTGACGTTTCAGGCCTCCCTGAGTCCGAGAAACATATTTTTGGAATATCCCTCTTTGTCATAAAAATGCTTTCAGCTAAAAGGGTGACATTTGGTATGTAATTTTTACATCCGTTTTGTAGATTTCTATTCAATTCGAAATGAAATCGATACACAGGAAATTGATCTGATGATGCAAATGCATGAACATATGAACTACAAAATCTAAATCAGTGACATTGAAAGCACACTTTTATCATGCAAAGTGTAAATATTTAACACATTTTTAACGTAATCTGTCAGCGGATGGAGTATCAGTCCGTCTGCGTATTCGCATGTAACGTTGTAGCTGAAAAAATGCAGCGACTTAAAATAATGAAATTTTTTTGTTAATTCTTACTAAAATTATCAAAGGGTCGAAGAGGAAAAGAGGCTCTGTTCTCTCTACTGTGTTACAAAATACAAAAAGCTCATATGTGAAGCTGCGAAAATAAAATTTTGACCATTTGTGGTGTCCGTGGCTTTCATCAAGGTCTACAGTTTTTATATTGGGGAAAGAGCTAAATAAAAAAATTTTTTAAGGAATATAGGAGAAAGCTCCGGCGAGACCTCCCCTGCTGGTTATTCTCCTATTTCTTGCTTAAGCATTGCTCACAAATTGAATTTTGTTCCCTATTTTATGTATGCGCAGACGGGGACTTGCATAAGCATTGCGTGCGAAATCATTCCCATCGACATCTGTTTCGCCATTTCGTTACTCACGTCCGAGAATTGTTTAATCATCCGCATTGGCATGGCACGGTGCATGCCGATTGTTAATTGTCTGACATACAGGCACGGTGTGCATTGCATATCATCTGATTGTTATGTTCGATAATAGAGTGAAGAAAATCTCTTATCTGACAGGCGAACCTGTCAAAATACGAGATGAGTTCTGACAATAGATTTTCATTAAAAATATGTGTATGGGGAGGATGAAAGAAATTCTTAAATACCACTCGTAAGAAAAATGTTTTCCCTGCAATGTATTGTGATGGAAAATACTAACATTTGTGTGTGGTTGGGGGGCTTTTTCTAGCATAATTTATTATTTGTGCCAAATATGCAGATTAAAAAAAGAGAATAAAAAAAAATGTGCTGTTTTTCATTTTGATGTTAAGATTCCATAAGATAAAAATTCAGTTTTTTTTTTAAAAGCACAATTAGGCTTAAGCATTAATATTTTCTTATTGTGTGTTTCACTTTTCGTAAAAAAAAAAAAAAAACAAAAAAAAAAGCAATCGTTATATCAGATGGTTATACAGCATGATGTGATTATTCGTTTATGGCTTTAAATTATTCGAGAAAACCAGATTTCTTCCCTTATCCATTCTGGTGATATTTTATGTTGCAATTCTTTTATTCCCGATTAAAAAAAGCAAGAAATAACATTAGATCTTTTTTTAAATTTACAAAATATTTGTTATTCACCAGATTCTCTTAAGCACTGTATCCTTGTGTCGAATTTTAATATTTTTAAACTTAAATGTAATGAATTAAATTATTGGTAGATGTTATAATTCGATGCAAACATTATGTTGAATCCATAAACATCTGAAGTATCCTATTTACCTGCAGCATATTTCCCAATTGCAAAAGGGCCCTTTAATTAAGTAAAAAGGTGAATGAAGATGTTAATAAAGTTGTGTATCATTATGAAAAGTAAAATTTTTAAAAAATGACTATATTACTATTTGTAATAATAGTTGGAAGTTTTAATTTTATCTGTGTGTATAATTTTGTATAAGATAGAATATTTCTAATATAATTAAGTCATACAGTACCACAACCTGGATTGCCTTCGGTTTTGTGAAACTTTTCATTTTTGAAGGTCATTTCCATCTAGAGACGCCTATTTTTCTTTTTCTTTTAGTGCGTATTTTAATTTTATTTCATCTTTCTTTCTGTGTTTCGTTCATTTTCTTGTAATATTTGAGATTCATGAAAGTGACGTATTTATTTTAACCCTTTGATCACCTACCAGTATGTCGTAAGTGCCCCACTGTTCAGATTCACAAATTAAATTTAAATAATTAAGACATTAAATTCTATGCAGAAATTCACATAATAATGAAATATTTCAAGAGCTCTATGAATTCTTAGTTGAACCAACATATTCCGCTACTTCTAACTATTTTCGAAGTGTTGCGGTCCATCTAGTTGTGTAGGTCTACAATATTTATTATAACTTAATAATAAATACGGAATATGTGCTTATCTACATAACTACAAACATAATAATAATAGCCAAAAATATAATAATATTAATTGATACATTTAATTTCAAACATTTCAAAATACATTTAAAACAAATAATTTTCATCTAAAATTAGTTATAGTTAGTGAAAGACTGAGGCTACATACTGTCCGCCAATCTTGAATATTTCGGTATATAATTATTAACTGCTAATCCTGCATTGAATTTTAAGTTTTCGTCAGTGGGATGGCAACTTGTTCTTAAGGGAGCCTTAATTATATTAGTCTGAATGAGTCTTAATTATACTCATCGTTGAAAATGCAGATTCACACAGGTAGGAAGAGCCAAAGATCGACGTTAAATAATATGTAACTTTTTCTAAATTAGGATACTTTACTTCGTCCATTAGATTCCAGGAGTTATTCTTAGGTTCTGAATTAGGTGCTTTTAAAATTATGCCATTTGAAGGAGAAAAACTACCTTTTCCTCAAGAGAATATAAAGTTCCATAAATATGCTTCTTTTAGTATGCTCGTCTTAGGTCTTAGTAAAGGTGGTCACCCCAAAATATCTTGGTGGTTCACCGGTCGATCTCGATCAACTTAATGCCCATCTCTTATCTAATTAGATATTAGGATAAACTAAACAGTCAAAAGGTTAATATAACTAATACTTAGAAGTAAGTTCCCATCGTCGCTGACGTGTTATATAAACCGCAGTCGTTATATCGATCTCTCACCTTAGTGTGTACCTTTCTTCCACCTGCAGTACAAATATATAATCATTTTACTTTATGAATAACATCAGTGGTTTGATTCGTAACATTCATTTAATGAGGTTTGATTTGTTTTAGTTAAAATAGCTTTAAGATATATCTAAGCTTTCCAGAAGTGTATCTTCGTCCTTTACATTGATGAAAATTGCGTTATCATATTATTGTGCTCAATTTTTGCCCTTCCACCTTACATAGATCAAAACGAGCGCAATATGGCGGTTTCAAGTAACTTGGGCATCGTACTGCAGCGCGCGTAGATTCCATGTGTGTGTATGCCCTGGTTTTTTATATATATATAAAGAGGGGAGGAAAAAAAAGAAAAGCAATATGACAGAATTCTGGCTTGGCGCCAAGGGCCGTGAGTACTCACGGGCAACGTTCCAAAAAAGAAAAAGGAAAAAAAAAAGATCTGGGGAAAAGAAGCAGAGGGAGAGGAAAGAAAAAAAACCGTTTAGCTGTCAAAAAACGCCAACTGAGGTATCGACTAGAGTAAAAGCTGCTGTTATTTTACTAAGTATCGAAAATGGGCTGAAGGGAATTAGATTCTGCCGTGGGCGATTCTGAATGAATCGTTTCGTAATAAAGGGATAGGCTTTTGCTAGCAGGATCGAAGAGAATAAAAGGAAAAAAAGAATCCTCTGTGAGCTTTTAAAATTAAGAAGTAAAGAATAGCACGTTTTGATGAATGTTTCTTTGGTTTCATTAATATCTCTTAACTAGCGACCTGATGTGTAACGAGCTAAATAAAAATAAAACAATGCTTTTCATTTAAAAATAGAAACTGTTTTATTTTCTGTTTTTTGAAGAGTTGAGTTTATTTTTTGTGTTGTGAATTTTATATGATCATTTTTATTTTTACCTAATTTAATTTGGAGTTCTGGAATTTATTTCCTTTAAACACATAATATACGGAATTGTGATGAACCCAAGGAAAAAAAATCTTATGATATTTTACGAGTTAACAGTTTCTGATTTTTTATATTTTTTGTTTTTCAAATCGAATGATATATTATTAATGTAAATGTAGACATTTTTGAAGATATTCGTATCGTTTCTAAGTGCATTGAAATTTCCTTTATTGTAATCATCTAATGATTTCTAAAATCTATGGAAGAAATAAACGATTAGATTGATGTTTTAGATTATTTATAAGTTGGTTTCTAGTCTGTGACCATTTCTGAGCGAAAAGTTGAAAATACCACCGGCGAGATTCCACTCGTAGAAAGCGAGCATTATATTAACGGTTGGGTTTTCAATTACTTCAAAACAAGGGATAATCGTAATAAAGACTGCAATTATTGCAAAGGATAAAAAAATTATTAATTTTGCATAAGATCAAGAATAAGCTCTGAAGTTTGAGAGTGAATGTAAAAGTTGTGCTTTAAAGTTGTGGTGTATATAAAGGATTGTGTAGAAAATAGTATTTGTCTATGTATTGTATTTTAATTTTGTTGATTTAGACTTGCTATCATGAAGTTTATTTGCACTTTTTTTTATATCAGTGAAGCTGTCTGCAAAAAGTTTCGATTACTTGATTATTTAGAAAAGAATTATATTTAATCATATTCTGATTTTATTACCAGACTTACCATTGGTCCTAATATTTATTTGAGTAAAATTTGTATATAATAAATGTACCATGGTGAAAGTGTTCATCCAAAAAACATAATAAATATTCTGTGAAGTCTGCTTATTAAAGACCATACAATAATGGAAATTTCCAGCTATCCTAGCCATCTCAGATAAGATTCCTATACATCATCTTTAAAATCTTTATAAATGTTTCATATAATGTTTTCATTTTTGTGTCATTAATTATTCTTTTAATCATTGCTCGAATGAGGAGGAATTATATGAAGTGTAATATATGAGAAAAGAACGAAAGGCCTTTTTTTAATATTTCAGCTGAAAAGTCCAAGACTTTGACCAAGACGCCAGTGAGTTCTTCCTCCCCTTTCATCAGGAGGACGGCTTCGGTAGACACCATCTATCTTTTAGGGCAATGGCAGAGGGATGCTTTATATCTAAGTTACTGTGGCCGTCTCATGATGGATAGAGCTACTCAGGTGAACTCACTTTTCTCTATTTTACACTAAAAATTGAACTGCTTAGTATGTTATTTCATGCAGCTTACTTTTTTTGCTTTAAAACTCGGGAATGCTTAGTATGGACTTATATGATATATTTCAGGGTGATTGTGATCCAGCGTTCGAGGGTTTCAATTCTGTTATTTACAGATTTGTGAAATAGGTCCCTTCCCCTCAAAATTTGATTTGAATGTATAATACAAAGATCAGCGATATGAATGATTATTAAATCACTTATAATTTTTTTCTTATGTTTTAATAAGTTAAATCTTGTACAAGCGATGAAAACAAGTTATTCCTATTAAGCAAATTCATATGAAATTTATAGGTTAGTAAATTCCACTTAAAACCTATTATGAAATATTTTTCCTATGATAAATATTTTAGGATGATTTAATAATGCTGAACTTCATAGGTAAATTCCCTGCATTGTTTTAAGCCATTAGCTTTCTAATAACAATTTTCCATCATTGATGCTCATGAAATTGTAATTTGCATGCTAAAATTTCATATCTGAAGGCAAAGTGAAAAGCCATTTTTTGTATTAAAATCTTATATTGCATTTCCAGCTGTTAATAAATTATATAAACACAGCTATATTCAAACTTAAAAAATCTACTCTTCAATAATGAATTAAGCAAATAAAAATAAAGAAAGCTAAACTTTTAAATCTGAACAAGTATACAACTCTAAAAAATAGTGCCAAGAAAGATAAATTTTTAAAAATCTTTTCAAAGATTATTTTTGGTTTTGCTTATTTGTTTGAAAATACATATTTACATGCATTGTTATTTATAACCTAAATTATTTGAAATTATGTAAAACTTTCATTGATAGTAATTTTCTGAATACTTAAAATCACAATCACATCTAACCTAATTATATATATATGTGTGTGTGTGGGAAAAGGCAACGACCAGCACTAATATGTGAAATATATTTATTAAGATTAAAGGAGAAAAGATAAAACATTACTACATAGAACATAAAAGATACATGAGCGTGAGCTGCACGTCTTCCAGTCTCACTGCCCAACTCTCGTCTGCCAATAATGGCAGGAAAGCATTACGATATTAATGACGTGACGCAACATGGCGCCATACAGGATACGGGATCTGTCAGCGCTTCCCACATCGGCCATCATGACAGGATAGGTGACCTCGCCTTATGGTATACAGTACAATGAAGTAAATATATAAAACAAACAGCAAATACAGGAAAATAATAATATGTAAAATTGAAATATTCACAAGATAAACAAATAAAATAGTCATACCATCCGTGACAGCATAAGTATATAGCAATACAATAGCGTGCACTGGAAATATCGAATAACTAACTAAAAATAAAAATAATATTAGTGTTGAACATATAAAAATATAATAACACAAAATAAACAGAGAAAAAAAATCAAAGTCTATATCGTCCAAATATACACACACAAAAAGAAGGAAAATAGTTCTCTTTCTCTTTAAGTAGTGTTCAGTGTTTTCTTTTGAAAAACAATTCAAGTGATATGTTCTATATTGCTGGACCATGGTTTCATATATTCTGCACAAGTTGAAGTTTTTGATGGCCCATCGAAGAAATCACACTTTTAAACATCGTATGTGTCGTTTGCTTTAATTTTGATCACTTTATATGGTCCGAGAAATTTTTGTTTCAATTTCAGACCAGGGCCAAATTGAGTGCGCTTGATTGCGACGAGATCATTCAACTGAAATTTTTGAGCATGTTTCCTACGCAGATTGTAGGTACGGCGATTTTCTTCTTGGATTTTGAGGATTTGTTGTTTTGCATCTTTACGGAGTTGATCACGCTGTTGGAGAAATGCAGACTGGATCTCTTCGTTGACAATTTCGAGGATTTTTATATCATGCTCAGATTTCATTTTAGTTCCAAACAGAATTTCGAATGGAGTAGAATTGATACTTCGTTGAAATGTAGAATTAATAATTTGCTGAACGGAAGCAACATGGCTATACCATTTCTCAGGGTTTTCTATGGATAGCTTGGAGAGTACAGATATGATAGTAGAATTAAGTCTTTCTACCTGACCGTTTGATCTAGGAAGTCCAGCTGTAATAACAATGTGGGTGATATGCTGATGTTCACAATATTCTTTGAATGACGTAGATGTGAAAGCGGTACCTCTGTCCGTAATAATCCTTGAAGGATTACCGAAAACTGATCTTTGGCATTCAAGCTTATTGAGAACTTCAGCGGTGTCGGTGGACTTGGTCGGGTAAAGCCACACAAACTTCGTAAAGGAATCGATGATTGCCAGAATATGCTTAGAAGTGCTGGGAAGAGGACCCAAATGATCAATATGGTATGTATGAAAGAGAGTATCGTCTTTGTCAAGTGGATGCAAAGTGCCATCTAATTTGCCACGTTTTCTGTTATTTAGAATGCATGTTACACAGTTGCGTATGCATCGTTCAATTTTTTCTTTCAAGTTCGGAATAAAGAATTCTTTGTTTAACATTTCCTGCGTGCGTTTTACTGCAAAATGGTTTCGTTCATGACAGGATTTAATAATGTTGGCCTGCATATCATCAGGTACGACAAATAAATCGATTCCGTCTAAGTTCTTATATAAAATGTTGTTCTTGACTATGTAGTTCTCGTAAGGTGCATTTTGAAGTAATGCTTTTATAGCTGTAATATGCTCATCTGTCTGTTGAGCTTTGAAAATTTGAAGATTGACACATTCTTGAATGATCATGCAGCATGGGCTTCGGCTAAGAGCGTCGACATGAGTCATCTTTGAACCGGTTCGATGCTCTATTTCGTAGTCAAAATCCTGAAGGTATAATGCCCATCGCGAAATGCGGGAATTCATTTCTTTTTTATTTAACGTTTTGACGAATGCATTACAGTCAGTGATAATTTTAAAGTGTGATCCGAGGATGTAAATTCGGAATTTTTTAAGAGCTTCTACAATGTCGAGTACCTCCAGTTCATAGCTGGTGTATTTTCTTTCGCTGTCAGACGTTTTCTTGGACATATAACACACTGGATGGAATTTATTATCATCTTTGGATTTATGTAGTAGGACTGCCCCCAAGCCATCAATTGACGCGTCTGTATGAATTTCAATGGGACTGCCTTGATTAAATGTAGTTAAAACGGGTTTATCAGAAAGTAACTGTTTTAAACGTAAAAACGCATTTTTTGCTGAGCTTGAAATAGAAAGGGGCTGTCTTTACGAAGAAGATCACTAAGTGGTTTTGCTATAGTAGAGTATGAGGGGATAAATTTTCTAAAGTATCCCGTAAGACCTAGAAAACGTTGTACATCTTTTGCATTTTTTAACTCAGGATAATTAAGAACGGCTTTAGTTTTGGAGGGTGAAGGGAGCAATTTGCCGTGTTCTACTACGTGGCCCAAAAATTCAATCTTACTATACAAAAATTGACATTTTTAAAGTTTATATCTAGTCCATAATCGCGAGCTACTTTTAGAACAGTGTTAAGGCGTTCGAGAGCCTCAGATTCATTATTTGCGGGAATGACGATGTCATCCATATACGGGAGGACAATGCCTTTTGCAATAAGATCACGAAAAACGGCATTTATGTATCGCATAAAGACAGGAGGACATGAACTTAAACCGAATAGCATATAACGGAATTGAAATTGACCTGTATTTGTGACGAAACTGGTGTAACAACGACTTTTTTCTTTTACCGGCACATGAAAAAATCCGTTACGCAAATCGAGAGTACTGAAAATTTTAGCATTTTGAAGACGATCTAAAATGTCATCAATTAATGGTAGTGGATAATGGTCTTTAACTAATTTACGATTTAATTTTCTATAATCTATACAGACTCTATGTTTTCCATCTTTCTTACGAACTTCGACAACTTGACTAGCATAGGGTGAAGAACATGGTTCTATAATTCTATTTTTTAACCACTCGTCTATCTGCGCATTTACTATATCACGTTTGGCAAAGGGTAAACGTCGAGGAGTGTGGAAAATTGGCTCATCGTCAGTAAGCGTTATATCAAGTGCGATGTTCGTGGTTTTAGTTTTGTTAGGTTTATAGGCTAACAAAATCTGTTCAACCTCATTGCGAGTTTGTTTAGAAATATTCTTACCTATATCAAACGTGGGAGTTTCGGCAGAAATAGCCATTATAAAACTGTCAGTTTCAACAGGATCATCAGATTTAGAAATTTTGGAAAATACAACACCGTCAGGTTTAATTGTCAAATTTGCCTGATTTATTACGTCGCAACCTATTATTAGGTCATACATAGTACAATTATTAGGTACCACAGAAATAAAAACAGGAAAACTTTGTTTGTCAATAATAATTTCAGATTCAAAGGAACCTATTATTTTAGTTTGGGAAAAACCGAATCCAGTTAGTGTCATCTTGTTATTCGTCAACGGCGGCGATCCTAGTTTAATCCATGCAGAATGTTTGAGAAGTGTCGAAAAACTACCAGTATCGACTAATCCGGAAAGTGTATTATTAAGAATAACAACCTCTTTATGCATATTCGACGGAGAATGCAATAAATGTAAAGTGTTGACATTATCACGTGGAGTAGAACTGTCATTCCGAGTAGTACGATGACGATCGGAAGATTTATGTCCGAAAAGATTACAAGAAAGATATTTAGGACCACGATTACGATTAGGGCAAGACTTTGCGATATGTCCAAAATCGTTACAGTTAAAACAACTTGTCTTACTATTAGTCGGATTACTAAGATTCGATTTTGATTCTCTTTGTTGGACAAGGATTTTATGTATTGTATCACGTCTTTGGCCGTCATTAACATATCTAGAATACGACATCTTTGAATTATTTGCGTTCATTGCACTTACGATAGTTTCGAAAATTTTATAATTTTTCTTTAAACTCAGAATAACATTTTGCACCGTAAAGAATAATTTTATCAGAAGGGGAACCCTGTATCCCATTTATTGTGTATTGAATAACAGAACATTCATCAATAAGGGTTTCAGACTGATTCGCAATTTCACGCATGGCAATAAAATATTGCATAAAAGTTTCATTCGAGCGCATTTTACGTCTTTCTAGTTGTTTATGTATTTCAATAAAAGTTACTTTATCGGAAAATTCATTAATTAATGCACTTTTAAAAGCATGATAGGAATTTAGATTTCTTTGAGAGAATAAAAAAGATTTAGCTGCGCCGGAAACTAACCTCTTTACAAAGATTAATTTTTGTTGTTCGCTTAAAGAAGGAAAAAGTGAAAAATTCTCTTCAACATCTCAAAAAAAAAAAAAAAAACTTTTAATTGAATAGGAATTATTGCCTGTGAAGTTTCTACAACTACCACAGAGATCGCGTAATAAAAAACAAAACTGAAGGTTTATTTCATTCGTCGTTTGTTTATTCGAGGGATCATTTTCGAGTGATTCCCTTTTGGGGCCAGTAATTAATGCCTGACTGTTATTTATTAATGTTTCGTCTGAAGTTACGGGGATGGGGATGGAAGAATTATTACCCCCATTACTTGATGAACTTTCAGTTTCAGAAATCTGTTGAGGAGATAAAGGTTTTTCTTCTGTTTCCGATAAAAAAAACTAGTATCTAGCGAGTTCTGAAATTCATTTAAATTTGTTAGGGCTTTAAAAATATTTTCACACAAAGCATCTTTGTCGGTCTCAGTTACTTCTAAGTGTAATAAATTAGAAACGGAGATAAAGTCGGATAAAGAAAAATTCTTCAGCAATTCTTGTTTATGTTTTTCTACATCTAAATTTTCAAAATTTCTCATTCTTTTTCGAGAAGAATGGTCAAAATTACTGTAACCTAACACAGAGTTAAGCAATTTTACTGAATTAGTTTTTGCATATTTAAGGGAGTTAGCGATTAATTGAATATCGCCTAGTTTTAAAGACATTGTAATTAAAACAGAACTAATACACATTCACTCGGGATTAAAATTTAAAGGGAGAATGAAATAAAGTAACGTACTATAAATTACAAACTTGGGAAAAAATTGCGCCTACCTGGTAGGGAGCAGTCGAATTATTCACTCTTAAATGTTCCTTTTTTTAAAGCAGCCAGTATATGTCAGCACAGTTGCACAAGAACACGAAGTAATTGAACCTTTAACGTTTTCACTTGAATCATATCCATCAAAAACGTGCACTAACGTCCATTCACCAGTCCAGTAAAACATCCACGGCAAAAATCTACTCTTATCAAAATTTTTAGCATCAATTTAACGTCTTAAATTGTACTAACGTCCACAGCTTTTTCAACAATTTGGCGGGATTTGCTAGGGGTATTCACGAGAAAGGCCGAGCCCCCAAAATGTGGGAAAAGGCAACGACCAGCATTAATATGTGAAATATATTTATTAAGATTAAAGGAGAAAAGATAAAACATTACTACATAGAACATAAAAGATACATGAGCGTGAGCTGCACGTCTTGCAGTCTCACTGCCCAACTCTCGTCTGCCAATAATGGCAGGAAAGCATTACGTGATTAATGACGTGACGCAACATGGCGCCATACAGGATACGGGATCTGTCAGCGCTTCCCCCCCCCCCACACATATATATATATAAATTGTAATAAATTCAATTCTCTAATATATCTATCTGTTGCAGTTTGTCAAAAAGAATAAAATTTTATGCATGACAATTTTTTAAAATCTGGAAAAAAATTCTCATTTGATTACTTACACAGAGTTTCTCAGATATGTAGTTTTCATTTTGTGAAGAATATTCATTTGCAATTACCATATTGAAAACAAAATTCCTGAAAGCAATTCCTGAGCAAATTCTGCTGCTTACAAATTTTGTCAAATTAAGTGTTGTAAACCACACTATTGTCCAAATCTATTTTAGAATATTTAATTTCTGGAAAATTAATATTTTCTGGAAAGTTTAAATTTGAAACTGTTGTGTTTCTTGAAAAGAAAATTCTTACATATTGAAACGAGACAAATATTTCTTGAACTTCTCTTCCCCAAAATATTGTGGGATATGGTTGAGTAATATGTGAAATTATCACTGCCATTTATTGAACAATTACTATTTTTGTGATTCTTCAGTCATTTAAAGAAATGCTTAGATGTCTTGAAAATAATTTATAATGATTTATTTTTAATTAATTTTAACTAATCATTAGTTAACTTTGAAGACATCAGTTAAGAGATTTTTTATTGATTTATTTTTACTTTTTCGTATACAGAGAGAAACTACTGTAATTGTCAAAAAATTAGAACTGAGGGGATCTGTCAAGATTTTGACAGATCTCCTCATTTCAGAGTCTTTGAGTTTAAAAACACTTTTTAAAGAAATTTAAAATGCTAACTTTGTGCTAGATATTTTTTATGCCAAATTTCTGATTTCTATCAAATTTTGAAGGAAGTCCATTCAGAAAAAGTCTGTTTGTTTAAATTTAGGTAACTGTATTCATACAAAACTTAAAGAGCTATATTTATAAAATTTAGTATATAGTTTTAAATTCTCAAGACTAGAACTATATCAAATCTTAGTTTCCAATTCCTCATAGGAATTGAATATCTGCTACTCAATACAGTGGCATGCAAATAAACACAATAATATAAAAATACAGAAATTTAAATATAAAAAATTTTGATATGTATTCTTGTTTGCTTAAATTTTTGTTCTCTATCAAATTTTGGTTTTAATCAGTCAAAAAAAATCTCTCTCTCTCTCTTTATATATAATATAAAGCTATATAACTTTCATGTCTAGAACTCAAAAAGTAAAAATTTGAGCACTGGTGGTATTTACATTCTTTAATTCTAGTGGTATTCACATTTATAGAAATATATATTATACTCATTATATATAGAATTTTTATATGAGCAGTAGGGACTAGAATCTTTACTGTGGAATAGGTCAGAGAGGCTCTGGGGTATCTGTACCAATAGTTTTATGAATAATATTATTTGTTAGTATTATATCTATTGATAAAATTTAATTTTTTAGAATAGTGCACTAATAGCTGGTTGTTGATGGATCACTTTAATAAATATTGCCTTATGCAGTCAAAACTTGGAAATATTGCATGCTGTTTGCAGACTACATTTATGACTGATCTTCTTATAATACAATGCCTGCAGATAAAAGCTCATTTTCATAACTAAGAAATATTTTGTGAATTATGCCCCCCCCCCCCCCTCCTCATGCTGGCTTTGTCAACTTACTTGTTCATCGATGTTAATTCTTGCTGAAAACTTCAATTAAGTATTTCGTGTAGCTTCTTTATAATGTTTCCTATAGCAATACATACATATAAATAATATAATAAGGTTCAAATTTTGATGGGTAGTAAGCGCGTTATATTTAAGACTCCTTACGCCCACTCTGATCATTATGGTAAATAATAAATGAAATATCATCTCTAATTTTCTGTCATTTCATCTGAAATTTGAACCTCAATTTAGAATGTAATTTCAACTGCTTCTGATTAAATTTTAATTTTAAAGATAAAAAATTCTGCAATTTTATTAAAAACATATCTTAAACAAAAACTTAAATAACATGGGAAAATAAACCATGTCCTCATTAAAGCAATGGAAGATAATTCCATGATGAAATATTTGTGTCAGTAATGAAAATATTTGAGTCTTCATTGAATTTAACAATATAAAATTTGTTGTAAAATTTACTTGAAACATTTTTAAAAATTGATTAAAAATAAACAAGAAATGTAAGGCTAGAAAATTGGTAGTATTGAAAAGATAAATTTTTCAACTTCTAAGATGATGTGAAAATCATTTTTGTGTTATAATATTTTTGGAAATTATCATAGTAAAACTGCAAAATTTCAATTTTTTAATTAATTGAAAATTTTATCAAAATTTCAAAAAATAGTTTCAAATTGCATATTCCTATTCTTCAAAATTATATATGCCATGTTTCGTAGCTTTAAATGAAAAGGTCTGTTTTGTAGAGTGCCAGCCCACACTGACACATATTCACTTTTATCTTTATTACTAGTTTGAAAAGTAGCTGAAAAGGGTACAGTTTTAGTTCTGCCATGGAAAAGATACTGAAGTGTTTATTTTTCAAATAATTATCCATTCCAACTATCCATATTTATTTGCTAAGAATATAATTGACTATTTCAATTTATGAATGTTCATTATTTTTAGCAATACCGTTATCTTTATAATCATATTGATTTAGGTAAATGTTAAATTTTGAACTGAATTAAAGTAATATTTATTTATTCAATAGCAAATGATCTATAAAATTAATTTTTTCCCTGAAAGAACAATACTTCATTGTCATAGCAGTTTTACTATTTTCAAAAGTTTAGCAACTTTGTATGTGATTTTCTTTCATTTTTATGTTAGAGAAAAGATGTATCCAATTGAAAATTCAATCATTTTATAATATTTAAAAATGTGAAAACACACTTATATTAAAATGGAAAACAAAAATAGGCAGAATGTTATGAATTTTGAATAAAGCAATATCAAGATTAATTTGACATTATTGTTAAATGTAAATAACTTTCACGATATTTCTTTTAAGCAATTGGATTAGAAATAAATTTTAAAAAGAAAATATATGCATTATGTACTTATGATTCATGATATACTTTTATAAGAACTATGAATTTTAAATGACGTGAAATTCAATGTAAAAATTTTATATTTTACTTTACATTCATTATTAAATTTTACTAAAAGCATTTTGTAAAGACAAATTAATCTCTTTCTCTATATCTATTTGTCTCTCTCTCTCTGTATGTATATATATATATATAATATAATATTATTTTTTTATTCCCTTTGCTCATTTAGTAAATAATTTAATATTTTACAGGTATTTTAATTGCTGAAATTTGAGAAAGTATTAAAGCATAAATTATTTAAAAACTTTAAACAAATGAAAAGTATCCAATTTTCCCTCGTGAAAAAAAAAAATTCATTCATAGAATTTCAAAATAATGATGTTGTAAATTCTTTTTATCAAATGAATATTAGTTGTGATAATTTTAGGAGCAATCCCATTCTTAATGAGTTTGCTGATAATTATTGCTTGCCGAAACACTTCTTCTCCCCCCCCCCTCCCCACAGCAAGCACATTATTTGAAAAATAAATTTCTGTTTTGTGTAAAAAAACTTAGTAATGAAACTTGTTAGGTTCATTTTCTTTCTTTATTTATTTTTTTAATTTAATATATTATAAAAATATACTTGAATTTTGGTACATCAAAAATTATAGATTTATTATACTAAAATATTTCTATCAAATTTACATATTAATATAGTTGCTTGTTACAAAATAAATTGAAAAAATTGGTTAACAAAAGCAGTTCTACAATTTTAGACTATATACTTTTTGAAATGTGTACCGTACGTATTTTTATCTAGGAAAATTATTTTAAGCTCCCCTTAATAATGACTTTCTTTAGTTTTGTCTCCCATCTGAACTCATTTTAGTCATCTAAACTTTTTTGTATACATGTATGTATTTAATTTTATATTAATGTAATAGATTCTATTATCCAGTCTCTCTCTCTCTCTCTCTCTCTCTCTCTCTTTAAATGATTCTTCTTAATAGGGGGAAAAATAGTAATCTACTTTGCAAGTGACTTTTTTCCCCAGATGTTTTTATTTGTGAATTGCGTTTGCGAGTAGAATGCATTTTTCATGATTATTAGTGAATAATTTTAGGGTTTTTAAATTATTTCTCTACTTTGATGCAATATCTAATTTAAAGAAAACACAACTATTGTATTTTGAAAAAACGTTTAAAAAAACTCATTTTAAATGTTAATAATGCTGATTATTTTGAAGTTTTATTGGACATTTGTTGTATTCAAAGTTTGATTAACAAAAGCTTATTTATTGCATATTATTTTCCAAACTGTAAAATATTAAAATAAATTCTTGGCTATCATTTTTAATTCTAAAATCATTTTCTAACATGGCTTTAATTTTTTAACCCTGTTTTCTTTCGCTTAAATTATGTAAATTGAATTTTTAATGAAGATATGATACCTTTTAATTAATTAAAGTTCTCTTTATTTGATATATTAAATTATCGTATTATTTGTTGGTGTTTTAATTTATTTCAAGTACACTGGTACACTTTCAAGTACACAGTGGAGGAGGGGGGGGGTCCCCCTTTTCTCTGATTATTATTGATCATGTGCTAAACATTATGATAATATTGTTTGATTATATCACTTTCTGAACTGTTTTAAAATATTTCAAGTATAAGATAGTTTCTAAAAAAATATATATATTAAAAGTAAATTTATTTTTAGACACCTGAAGAATTTGAAGAGGCTGACCGGAGAATGCCACAGAAAAAGTGTTCAGCTGCTTCAAATGAAACATTAGAAATGAAAGTGAGTTCCATTTTTATTTACAGTTATCTTTCTTTTGATGGACTAGACTTTCACCCATATCTTTCCTTAATTTTTTCATAGACAGAAAACAATTGCATTTCATTCAAGTGGATTTTTGAATTAGACATCTCTTTGCTATATTCATTTATTCAGTATCTTCTAGATAAATTGAATTATATTAACAAAAGTAGCATCTGAAGATTTAGAAGATGAATAAAAATAGCATCTTCTTTCCTTTTAGAGCTATGGATAGCAGCATAAAAATTCTTTTAAGATCAGAATTATAACAAAATAAATCAGTAATATTCCTCCTATATCTTTAAGGTATTAAATTATTAGTTTGTAAAAGATTCAAATTTATATGTGAACATATCAAAATGTTTGTTCATAAAATGATCTTCCTTCAGAATAATGCAGCATTTTCAGTTTACTTATTTTGTATTTAATATTTTTAATTTCAATAAATATTTTAAGTTTTAATAATTTAAAAGTAATAAAAGTTTATTTTTGCCATATTAGCTTGTAAATTTTAAATTTTTTCTTAATATTTTTATTTTTCTCTTATTTCTCTTATTTTATTTTCTCTTTCTTAAATTTTTCTTTTATATGCATTATATTTAGTTTAGAATAATTTTTATCAAAAATTTATAAAATTGGGCATTTTTTTTAACATTTTATATGATTAAATTTCTTCTAAGTAAATAATTGGTAAAACCAAAGATATTCATAATATATATATATATATATATATATATATATATATATATATATATATATATATATAATATATAATATTAAACATTAAAATCTGTTTAGGTTCAACCCCATTCATTGCCTTTTTTCATATTTCAAAAATTTAGTAACTTTGAAAAAGGTAACTTTCCATCTCGTACTTACTTACTTTTTTTTTTTTTTTTTTAAAGTCAGAATGCAAATTTAAGTTATTCTTATTTTTCATATAAAAAAATCATTTTTTTTTCATTACGATGTTCATTTGATTTTGCATATTAGGTTTTTAATTTAACCTGTGATTATCATTTAACCCATATTATGTTTTTATATAGGTTAAATGATAGTTAGTTAAATAGTTTGGAATTTGCTGTGTATATCTTCCCTGAAGATTCCCGAATGTGTTCATTATTAAATACATCAATATCGTATTTTTTGTTAATTTTCTGTTAATATTTCTGTTATGTTGATTAAAGTTATTGAACTCCAGAAAACCATAGTTGAAATATTATAAAATAATCAAACACTGCATATTTCAATTCAATCTAAAACTTTTTATATGTGTGTATTTTGATGTTAAAAGAATGGCCTAATCTTGTTCTTTTACTCTTAATTATTTACATTAAAAATATATTTTTGATTAAATTTCTGTATTTTTATTCTATATCAGTACATCCGCCAACGTCTGCAAAGGACCAATCATGGCAGGCCCTCGAGTGCCCACCAACGGCAGAGTCCCATTCAAGGGGACCACTCCGCCATATCATCGTCCGCCTACGGAACCTCGTCTCCGTCCATCTCCCCCCATGCCAACAATGCCAGCGCCACCTACTCCTCCTTTGCCTCTGCCTCTTCGCGCCCTCTTCCCATACCCATACCTGACATTCCCAAACAACCTCTCATACCCAGGATGAGAAGCAGTGTTGAAGGACTCAATCAGGTACATTTATCCTGTTGTACCATTTTTCTTATAAATATAAGATGAAATGCCTTTCTCGTTTGTTGAAACAAGAATCAGTGAACTCATGTAACATGGCCAAGTGGTATAGAGAAACCTTTTCCCTTGTCACTCTGTAGTTTCCAGGAATCAGCCATTGCATTTTTTTTTTCTGCGACAGAAGGCATATTTGTATTTTCATTAATCTAAAAACTAAAATTAATTAAATATGAAATAACTATCTGTATAAATAATATTGTGTAAAGATATGGATGTTGTGTTATCGTAAATCATAATAAAAATTTTTAAAAAGTAAACTAAACCTTTTTTACATAGTTAATGAAATAAAATATTAACTTAAAATAATTAATAAGCATGTTGGATAGGTAAAAATAGATGTAAAAATGTGAAACTTAATTGACCAAAAAGATGGACCTCATATTATAAACTGCTCAAGAATACAAAATGCCAAAATTTACCTCTACTTTCACCAACTTGCCTTAACATTCATTTTAATTTTTGGAAAAATTTTTTGTGAATCCACACTGTAACTATTTTCTTTTTAATATTTAATAAAAACAGTTTCTAAATACATTTTTATTAGTGTGCTAAAAAGTAAAAATTATGTTATCATTGTTTCTTGCTTTCTAATCTTAATTTATAATTCCAATAAATATTTTGAACTATTATTATTATTTTTTTTTTTTTTTTTTTTTTTTTGGAAATTCATTGCCAGGTGTTGCCATTCATGTGGAATTAAAGTAAATAATTGATAATTAATCTTTAATTTTTAATATTAAAATAACTTATTGTTATCAGTTTGCCACAATAAAAGTATGGAAATTCTGTTAATTGAGCAAGTAAAAATTCATTTGCAAAATCAGTTAAATTAATTTGTGTTAAATAAAAGGATTGAGTTGCTCTTTGTAGATGTTATTTGCCAACTATGCATATTTATAATTTTCATTTAACTAAAGGCTGGTAATTATACAGTGTGATGCATGTTGTAGTAGCTTGTAAAATAAAAATTTCTGAAGTTTAAAAGAGATTTATATAAGGAAATAATTTTTATTCCCATTGCATTTTTTCACATGATATTATAGCTAAGAATGCATATGAAAATTGGAGGTACCACAGGTTGGTTTTTAAAGAGTTGTGTACAAAGTGATATTTGTTTCTTGTAAAACCTATAGTTTTAAAAGTGACACTATTCAATTTTTAACATATTCTATGATGTATTCTGTTCAGAACATAGTTGAGATATAAATTTGTTGTTTGTTTGTTGTAAAAAAATGTTCAAAAGATTAAATTTAATCATTTTTATATTCAGAAAAGTAATAAAATGCACAATTACTTTTTTATATTATGACCCATTTTTAGGTCCTAAAAAAATATATCGATGCAAATTAATTTGATCCCCCACCCCCTTTTTTTTTCTTTTTTGAAATGTCAAAATGAAGCATTCACATAAACTGGTCATATGAAAAGACTCTTTAAGAATCAAGAATTAAGTAATTTTTTCTTTCTGTTGCGAATCACTTTGCGATAAAAAGTTTTAATAAAATAATGTAATGAAATATTAAAATTTCCATTGAAAATTATGCTGTAGAATATAGGTTAATGCCTTAACATATGTTACAAACTCAGAATAACCAAAGACAATTTTGAGAGAAACTTGAAAATGCAACACATATGTTTATATTATTAGCTTCATGTTTATAAATTAAAACAAAATCACTCAAGTTAAAGCAAACATCTAAATTAGATCATCTTAATTTTTTAAATTCGATTTGGTTTGTTCCCTCCACCCCAATTTTTAAAGTAAATTTCCCCATTTTCTAAATATTGTATATAAGAGGAGTTGAAGTGCTTGATATATGTAATATAATGGTTAATTTATTTCTAGGAAATAGAAAGAATAGTGCTAAAAGAAATATCAGGTGCTGAAGGAGATGACACTGAACGAGTAAGAAACTATTATTGTTATCGTAATTCATATAATTGTAAATTTTAAGTTTTAATGTCATAATGGTCATTTTGAAATAATGTGTGCAAAATAAATGTTTTTCATTTATAATATGAGATAATGTTAAACTTTTGTTTGCTTGTTGACAGATAATAAGCTTAAATTTTAAGAAGAAATTTAATCATTTCACTAAATTAGAATTTTATACTAAAAAATAGTACCGAATTTTAAATATAAATACAGTTTCTCTAGGTAAATAATAAATAATTGTCAAATTGTCAGGTTCTTAAATGTTTTCAATGTTTTTCTCAAAGATGAAAGTTTTGATGTTTAAGTAAAAAAAAAAAAAAAAAAATTGTATTGATTTTAACGTTTAAATAAAAAAAAAAAAATTATATTGATCATAAATTGCTGTTAAAACATTAGCATCATCCTTGGTCACTTTTTAAAATTCTTTATGAAATACTTTTTGATCAGACATTGGAACCAACACCTGAAGGCCACAGAGCACCTATTGCTGATTTGTTCCGTCATACTCAGAGTGTAAACACACAGACACCCTTTGATCGTTGTGATAGTTGTTACAGCAGCAACAGTTCTACAAGTGGCAGTAAGTCAGTATCTCCTATTGTTCCAATAATGCCTGGGCAAATGGACAGTTCAAGACCATCAAGTACAGGTACTTAATTTGGATTTGTTTCGTATAGCATGTAGGTTTTGAACATTATTGTATAATTCTTAAAGAAAGAAAAAAAATATTTAATAGATTTGTATATTAATATGTAGTAAGCTGTATCATTTTTCTTTAAATGTTTATTTATTTTTAATTTCTACTAAGTGTTTTATCTAAATGATTACTTGTTTATGATCCAAAAGTACTGTAATCCAAGACAAGTTAAAAATATTGTAAAAGCCATGAAATATATCATTCTGTTCAATTGAATGATTATACTATATTTTGAAAGTAACTGATTTATTTGATCACAATTTCATTTTGAATACCAATTTGAAGCATAATTTTGCAGTTCTTTCTTTCTTTAGTCTAAGAATGCATAAATCGGAATTTAATATTAATATGTTCCAGGGAAAAAAGGTAATAATTCATTATCTTGGAATTTAAGATATGGCAATATATCCCTCTTTATGCTGATCATCATTTTTTAAAAGATTTTGATTTTTTCCCCTGTACATTTGTATATTGTTTTTGTATAACCAAATATAACAAAATAAAACTCACATTTTACTGGCCTATTTTAATATGGAGAGTTCCTAGTTTCAAGAATGCAACAGTGATGAAATTAAACAAATATGTTGCATGATTTTTTACCATTTCAAATCTAAATTCTTTTTTAACTGTCTTAAAGAAATAATAAAGCTTAAAACATTGCTTTATTTATAGCTGGGATTATGAGAGCATTTCCTTAGTAATGTTTGCAGTTTTCTATCTTTGGTCATGAAAAGTTATCTCGGGGTTTTTGGTTTTAATTCATCATCAAGTACATGAATGCAAATTTCTTGAATAGGCTATTGGAAATTTAATGTTTCAAATTTTTTCGCCAGAAATATTAATTGCAAAGAAAAAAAAATTGAACTGCGCTTTTCTATTATCATTTGAATAATATAAATGATTTAAAAAGATTAAAATATAATCTTCTCTTAATTAATTTATTGAATGGATTTTGAAATCTTAAAACTAAATAAAAAGTAGTGATTGCATTTTTTGGAATAAAAACAGTTAAGTAGTGATGTCATACATGAAAAGGAATTTCTCAAATCTCAGAAAATGCTCAAAATTAGTGTTAGTAAATGTTGTGGAAATCTGTAAAATAAATTTTTTAAAAAATATGCGTTTTCTTCAATATTGATCTTATCAATATTTATTTTTATGAGTAGATCTGAATATTATGTAACAGTTTCCATTCTTTGTTTCAGAAGGTAGCAAAGGTGGTTCTCCTGACTTAGAAGGCACACATAAACTGGCAACCAGTCCACATATTAATAAATTTTTAGCTAGAGAACCTCCTGATGGTTGTGAAAAAGTAAAAATAGCTGAGGAAACTAGGTAATTTTTTTTAACTTAATAACTGAAGATAATACTTGAATCTTTCAGAATAAGAAACATTTTTCATATGAATATTTACTTGTATTTATATACAAATAGTTTTAATATTTTTTAGCAACAAAAATATTATTAACATATTTGGTATATCATAAACAATATTTGCTGTGAATATACAAAAATAACATTGTTAAGGCGATGGTGTTATTAAATTTTGCTACTCAAAGTGATTTGCCCACACCTGCACTATTAATATTCAACAATATCATCTGTGTACAGATGATAATCATGCAAAAGATTAAATGATAATCATGCAAAAGATTAAGTAGCTGTATTGAATAAAAATACTCTTATATGAAGATGGATTTATTTATTATTGTAGGAAACAATTGAAGCATTGCATTTATTTTTAAAACTCTGGTTGTGGAAGGGAAATATTTTAAGTTGAAATTGATACATCTTCAATAATTCTCTTAGGTGGAATTAAATTCAAGAGGAAACATTAAATTAATTTTCACTAGTAAATTTATATTTCCATTCTGCTCTGATTATAAATGTCTCATATGAAGATATCTCCCTGAGAAACACACCGATTGAGTTTAGTAGTAGTACTTTCCAAACAAAGTGATGAATTTTTATATTCTGTGTAAAAGTTTGGATGCTAAGCACTTTTAGCAGCTATATATTATCCTTGGAGGTACCCTTTGTTTGTTAATCCAAGAGAAGAAAGAATTACTTGAATGAAAATATGTTTAATTATTGCTCTTATGAATGTACAGTTTCCCTAGTGATTATTTGATTTGCTGTGCTTGAAATTAATTTGAAATTTACTTTCTCTACTATTCTAAAAGCAGTATTAATAAGACTGAGAAGTGTAAAATAATTATAGGATAAGAAAATAATAAACTTTTCTGAGCAATAGTGGTTTATCTTAATATATATAAATTACGTGTCACGTTGTTTGTCCGCGATGGACTCCTAAACTAATTAACCGATTTTAATCAAATTTGCACACCGTGTGCAGTTTGATCTAACTTAAAAGATAGGATAGCCCTTTTTTTGAATTTTTAATTAGAATTTTAATTTTTAATTAAAAACTAACTTTCTCGCCAAAAAAATCTTTTCATTTTCCCCACCGCCAAATGAGTAAGGGTTCAGTTTTTTTTTCCCAACAGTCATGAGGCTAGGCTTAAGATTTCTCGGCTGATTATTTGAAACGATTCTATTTATTTTCTTAATGTTTGATGCATTTAAAATGAAACATTGTTAATGAATCGATCTTTCAGATTCATTCTTAAGTACTTCTGAATTTAAATAAAACAGAAAAAAGGAAATAAAAAATTTCTAATCTGCATGGCGTTACCCCAACTGGCGTAGAAAAACACACGCATTTGTGTTAACGTAACTGGCGTTGAAAATTCACGTATGCGCATTGTGTTCTGATTGTTGACAATATTATCAACGGATGATTCTTGATTTAAATTATTTTTAGGTTAGTTGCATGCTTTTGTAATTAAATTGTATTTATGTTAGTTATATATTTTTTGTATATGCTTATAGTTTTAAGTACATCATTTTTTTGAGTAGTTTTTTTAAACCTGTTTTCGACCGATTATTTTAAACGATTCATTTTATTTTCTTAGTGTTTGATGCATTTAAAATTAATCATTGTTAATGAATCGATCTGGTTATGATGAATCTGAGAAACTTTTGTTGACAAATTCTTGAGATATTACATAAATTAAGAAAGATATTCTTTAGTGCCCATAAAGTTTAAACGCTCATTGACTGTTTTCAGTAATCATATTACAAAAAAAAAAAAAAAAAAAAATACTTTGATTATATTAATTGCAGATTAATCCTTTCCACTTTAATTTATAGTATAAATTCTACGGGAACTAACAGAAAATTGGAGAGATACATATTACGTTATGACTGAAGGCGTTTATAATATTATGGGAGAATTATATGACTATCAAAATTTTAAGTTTTAAAATATTTTGATGAAGAAGCTATTAAAGTAAGAATTGCATAAAATATTTAATTATTAAAATTTTAACGAACATTAAGATTGGCGAACCGGCTGGTCGCCAGAGGCGGCTAGTATATTATATATATATGAATGAAACAGTATCAAATTGCATTTCTTTTTTTATGAAACAAAACACCGAGAAAAAATATTCTTGTGTTAAAGAACAGCAAGTACAGAGTTTGTTCATTCAGCAAAATAAAAAATTTAAAAAAATCTGAAATGTGCTTTTAATAGTATACATATAAATAGTTTGTAACGAAACTTGTTCTAACTTGGTGCAGACAGCTGGCTCAGGGTAAAATGTTATGAGCTGAAAGAGCCAGTTCACAAATTCATATTTGACTGCAGGTAACTTACCTAAAAATTGTTTTGTTATTGATTTACTTCCTGTTATTTCTCATTTGTTCTAGAATGTTCTTATAATTTCTGTATCTTTTTAAGTCTGGAAGATTCTTATCATTTTATCTTGTGGATAAAAACAGATGTAAGGTTTAGTTCCTTGAATAAAGAGTTGAGATTAACGAGTATTTTCTTTGAATTTAGTTAACACACAGTTTATCTACGCAACAGTTTGATTATTTTCAACTTTGTAGTTTTTAATGCAAGACCCATTATTCTAAATATTTTAGGGTTGTAAGATATGTCTTTTTCCCTGCCAATCCCAACTTGGCAGTGCCATACATATGGAATTAAAATTTAATTATGATAATCGATTAACTGGCAAATATATTCGGGAAATTTTTTTAAATAGTGTGTACTGTATTGAAATCACATAAAGGTACATAATTTAAAAACTTTTTCACACGAAGGAAAGAATTAAAAATCAATTACAGAATTCGATTGTATGGGCATGAAAAATAAAAAATTAAATAAAAACCTCTTTTAGCTTTTCTCTACAATTTGTTTTTGAGTATTAAGGAATATTAATATCTTGGGAAATTTCTTATATGCGATTATTTCCCATTATTAGGAACTCAAGTGGTGCTGGAGAACTTCACAAGTTTAGCTGTCCTAAGCCAAGCATGAATTTTGTCCTGCTTCCGAGTCAAAGATCAGCCTTCGACCCACTCTGTAAGAACTGCGGCGCTCTCTCAACTCCCAATGGTGACGTTGTCAAACCTGGTGCTCCATCCGCTAGCAAAAAGACTTCAACAAATTGAACTGAATCTAAACCAAATGGAAATACCATCCACCGTACCTTGTCTTCACTCTGCAGAGGTTTTGTCCCTTGCATGGAAAGAAAAAAAATAAAATGTTTGTAGTTTTAGGGTTTGACAAACTGGTGTTTTTCAGTCTCACAACCTTCCCTCCCCTTCGATGACAATGAGTTATTATTTTGTATATGTCTGACTGTATAATGATTATAACCTAGATATTTGTTTTTCCACAAAAGTGTGTTTGTACTTGATTGTATCAATATGGTTTTTTTCTTCTTTTTTAAATTGCTGTTATATACTTGGTAGTTGTTTTGTTTAGTGAAATGTAATGAAATGCTAGTACAAGAAAATGAAGTCTGTGCAGAATTTCCATTGCAAACTGCAGTCAAGGCACTTGTCGTGGTAATGTGTTTACTTATGGCTGATGAGAGATTTCACAAGTGTGGATTTTTGTGTCTATCTATATGCCATATATATGGATAGAATTTTATTTGAGAATCGTACTTCTTTTAGTTGTCTGTGTAATATGTATTCTGCAGTTTTTATAAATTTCAGTATGAAGTGTTGTGTTGAGATTTAGGAATTGAAAATCTTTAATGAAACTATTGTCATTTTGAATTTATTTTCTGGAAAGGGACTTTTTTTTTGTTAAAATCTTGGTGCATTTTATAATAAAAAGTCTTCAATTAAAAAAAAATCATCTCTAATTCAACAAAAATATTTTTTTTTTTCTTTTTGTAAATGAATGTGCCATAAATAAGAAAGACATTTAAAAGAAATTAAGATTCATATATGTTTTAACTGCTAATTTTCTTCATAAAAATTATAGACAAATAATTTTGAAGCTGTCCCTTTTCAGGATTCTATTAGATATTTTCAAAATATCTGAAATATTTGTTTTGCATTAATTTGTAAAGGTATTTAAGTAGCAAAGCATGAAGTATTTTTGTATTTTGTGCTAACTAATATGCAGACTGTTCATGTTGACAAAATGAAGGTGATGTCGGAATTAAGTGGCAGTCTGCTATGATGCTAGAGATAAGAACATGCAATGATGGGTGTGGATGATAGGTTATTTAAAAATTCAGACTATCCCATTGTGCCTCACTTTTTCAAATTTCAGGGCATTAGCTCATTTCATTTTTTCACTTCATGACCATAGCACTCATACCACATGAAAACTAATGGACATCCTATGGTAATAACAATAGTAGTTCCTATATTTGGGAAGCTGGTGTCGCGATAGTGTACTGCAGAGGCCTGCTTCGTCTCCAAAACATTTTAACTTCATATCATATTGAAAAAAAAGTATGCCACAAATGAAAGTGGAAAACTAGATTGTATCAATTACAGTAATAAAACCATTTAAATAATTAATTCAGTGAAATCAATTTAATTTTTTTACATTCATTTTCCAAAGATTTCTCAAATTAATTAGGAATTTAAGCATTTTAGAGGTAGTTAACTAAATTTCGAATAAAATTCTATTCCTGGATTTAAAGATAAATTCCAAATGAAATTCAACAATTTTATTTGCTCTACAAAAGAAATAAAATTATTGTTTATTGAGCCATTATGTATGTTTTACATGCAAGGAAATGTAATAAATTTATGTGAATAAATAAAGAAAAAGTGTAGTTGCATGTAAAAGTTTGCATGCATATTAGAATTTAGCAAATTTTCTCTTTACTTTGTTTAAATGACATTTGGGACAAAACTAATATTTTTAAAAAATTACGTATTTGGAAACTTTTGGGAAAATTCAGATTAATGAAATATTTTATTTTCTTTGAATTTTGGAAGTTGGAACTGAATGGAGACTAAATCAAATTAAAAATTTCTGTTTAAGGCTTTCTGGTTGAGATATGAATGTCCATTCCTAATATGAATGTGGAAATACAATAAGTGTACGGTCAAATTATATTGTGGATATTTTTTTTTTCATAATTAATTGCATTTTTGAAAATGCATAACCATGGCCATATATCTTTGAAAAAATATTCATGTGTTTTTAAGAATTTTATTTGTAAGTTGAATATGATTTTAAATTAAAGATGTCATTGTATAATTTTTAGGAGGATGGATATGTTTAAAGATTTATTGAAATTATTGCTGTTCAGATTATTAATATTGTTTCTTTGAAATATTTCTGGTAGGAAGGTATTTTTGTTTAAAAGATATATTTTTAAGAGCATTCTTTTTTTTTAATTGTGTTTTTGAATATATATGTTCAGTTACAAGGAGTCTGAATGCCACAATTATAAATAGTTTTTATTCCTCTTCATTACCCAAATTATCAACATATTTTACAAATGTGGTCTTATCAAAACATATCTTCAAGATTTAATTTTTTTAATCCTTTGAATTTATTATTTTCATAGATATATGAACCATGGTGCATTCTCATATTTTTAAAGCATACTTAATGGAATATAAATTTATTTCGTATTTATTTCTTTGTGATTATGTCCATGTTGATCTTTTGGACATATGCTTGATTACCTGAAGACTTGATGTGTTAAAGCAAGTATTCTTGATGTTTAAGTGAATTGTAATTCAAATACTTAAGAAAGCTTTTGACAATGAAATTAATGACAGAAATTTTTTAAAAGAAATATACTGATTCATACTCAAGATGATCCCTAAGAACTTACGAAAGGTATATTTGCATATATTTTTGTGTATGGTATATGAATTGTGGCCGTTTATCACAGAAATAGCACCTACTAAACAGCACAAATAAAATGGATAAACATAATGAAAAATTTTACAAGATTGTTAAGTTACTGGAACTTTTTTGTATCTTAATACAATATTTGCACTTTCTTATATATGAATAGTTAATGTGAAATTGTTTTATACATATGTATTACAAGCACTTTTGTTGATAAATGCTTCTTATGCAAGTAAGTAAAAAAAACACATCTGTATATAAAGTAAAATCTGAATAACTTTTGAAATTAAAGTGCGAATTCAATTTTAATTTCCAATAATCATTTTTCATTTATGTTGCGTTAAATGTGTTCTGCTACAACATTAATGTTTAAAGTTCTTTTCAACAGTTGAATATAATATAAAGGTTAGTAATTTTTAAAATCTGGCTTGGATTTCAAGTCATTCATAATTCTCAAGGTACAAAAAAATAGAATTATGAATAATTCATATTAGCGAGAAAAGATGCATTGTGGGAAAACTTTACTAGTTTTAACATTATTTCAGTTCTTCCTAAAATCTAATTTAACATTGCAGAATTTCTTTAGCTCTGCTTAATTTTTGAAGTATAATTTTATAGAATTTCTTTTTTTGTCTTAAAGTATCTGTGTTATTTTTCCCCTATAACAATTTCTTATTAAAAGTGCTAATTTCTCTGAACTTCATTGATAATATGATATATACTATTCCTGGAATGGTAAAAAAAGATCTTTTTAGTATTGTCTTTTATTTACAAGATTTTTTTTTATGATGTGAGAAGAAATGATTTGATTAAATGATAATTATTCATGGTTTTATAATATTTTGCCTTTATAATATTTTCCATTGTTCTAATATTCTTTTCAATTATCCGCTGCTGTGATTTAAACATTCTACTTAATGTTTTATGTTGTTTGTGAATTGCATAATATTTATAAAATTGCAGGTCAGTAAAACATTTCTGTACAAAAATAACAATTTAGAAAATTAATGATTTTTAACTTTTGTTAATTGATCACTTTTATATTCAGGGTACTATTTTTTCATAGATCTATGCTAAGCTAGAGATTTGAGTTGTTTTTTTTAGCTGTTGTTCTTCCTTTAACTTCATGCTGATAGAAATATTTCTAACATATGCTTGCTAAACAGTATTTTAAAGTTAAAAAAAAAGCAGTGGATAATTTTACTTTTATTTATTATAATTATTTTAAAGTGAATAATATGTTTTGTATAAAATTGTTTATTGTGAATTTGTCAAATGATTAAGCTGTTCTAATTTCCCCCTTATATGATGGGATTCTCCCCTCCCCCCCAATTTTCAATTTGAAAGACTTCCTGAAAGGAGGCTTTGTTTTTTGATGACATCAAGTTCTTTCAAGTTTGAAAAAAAAAGATTGTTGTGAGCAATTAATGACGTGAAATTGTGTTGTGCTGATAAAAGGGAGTGTATATATGAAATTTATGCAGCCACATATTTCCAAAAGAAAGAATAAAAATTTCCAGTTTGTGTGTCACGCAAACTAAAGGAATCATGTTTAAAAGTGTTAAGTGCAGAACTTGCAAATAGAGTGCCTCACACCTGTTACTGCAATAAATTTGCATGTTGATGGTGTTGACCTCAAGATATCGAGCTGCCTTTGGTGTAAATGAAATTGCTGCCCGTTTGCTTGCTTGATAAGTGTATTGTTGCATGGATGCTTATGAAGACTTGAGAATTTTCCGATATGAGCTTATTCAAAAAGATTTGCCACATGTTATTAAAAAAAGCCTTTCCCTCTTTTTGAAAGTTTCTTGTATTAAGGAAAAACCACTAAGTTTGTTTTCTGTGGTTCATCTTTTGCATATTTTTACCGAAATGGGAGAATGAGCTGTTAAGGTAAAAAATTCACAGAACTAGATTCATCTCAGTTTTGTACTATAAATGTATTGGATTTAAAAATTATTTCATTTAACAAATTAATTTTTAACGAATTTTTATATTGTGAGAATTGATTTTGGTTTCTATAAAGTTTTGCTTACATAAGCTATTAAAATAATATCTAATTTTTTGGAAGTCAGATTAATATTTGTGCAGCTGTTTAAAATTGCAGCAAACTATTACATTAAATTTTAAAATTTTGTACAATTTTAATATTGTGCTGAATTCTGGATATTTGTTGCAAGTTTTATTATATATAATGATTGCTGTATTTATCATTTATTTAGTCTTCCTGATTAGTTACTGTTTAATTTGTTTGGTTTATTTAATATACTTCTGCATATTGGCAATTGTGGCAGTGGAGAAGGGATCTAAACCTTTATTATATAAATGTTGATGTTTACATACCCATTGCCTTATACACAACAAAATTTCTAAGCGGCCAAAAAAGAAATGACAAATTTAAAGCTGTGTAACACATCACTGGACCATCTCCTTTCTATAGATTTAGCTCTTATTTATTTTTATATTTATCGTGGAAGAGATTTCAATTTTTGGGGAATTGTTGAACATCTTTTCCAATTTTGCAGATGAATTCTAATTCAAATCTCTCTGCTCTTACCTCTGAAATTTCTGGACAAGAGCACATTTCTTTCTAGCAAATATTTTCAATTTTATATCTGTTAGCAGTTTTGGCAGCTTCAAATACTTAGGAAACTTACTGGGTTCTGTTTACCGGCCAGGAGTGCGGAGGGCTAGCCTTATTTTCTCAAGTTTTATAAGCACTGTTGCATTCCTAATTTTTGAAGAAAGTTGTTGCAAAAGAGGGCTCGATGTGTATATAGATTGTTTGCTCCGTGTTCCAGTCCACGAGAGTCGAACTGGGAGTACAAATGGGGTGGTGACTACACCCCCAGCCACAGCTTCCAATCATCAACGCACAGAACTGGCTTCAGCCAGTATCCAGGGACTTAGCCTGTGCCTCCTTCGTAGAATCATTCTCACACTTACTCATCCATCAGGAAAACATTTGTATACTTTCTTCAGCTATTCAGTCTGTGATCATCAACATATTCTGCAAGTCAAAGAGGATTGAAATTCTTTTTAATATAGTGAATGATGAGACTCCTTTAGTGGGATTGAAATATATCATTCTTCTTTCAATATCTATTTAGGAGAATGTCATATCAACAGCTAATTAATAGAATCCACCTAAATATTTTAGTATTTTAATGATTTTTATGTTTTAGTTAATATGTATTTTGTATGTTATAAATTACATCTAGAAAGTTCTGAATGAAGCAACATGATTTATAAAACTTTGAATTTAAAAATTAGTGATATTGATTAAATGGGAAATATAAGTTTTACATAATAAAATAATTTCTGCTTATTTGTCTCCTGATAATTTAACATTACTTTATATATAATGAAACACTTATATTTTTACATATCTTTTGGTTAGATGATAGCATAATCTGTTGATATAATATGTATTTAAATTTTGAAAGAAAAAAAAGTTATACCAAATGATACAATCTGATACCATTATATTTTTTAGTAATTACACTCTTAAACTTATCAGCAATTTTAATTGGCTACAATTGGATATATCTGATTTACAATACTTTTTGCATATAGTTGATAACCTAAGTTAGTGTAATAATCACAGGCTGAATTCAGCTGCTGGATCTGTGCAAATGATGCAACTTATCATTTTCATAGAAAAATGGATCTTTTGTGTGTGTGTATGTGTGTGTGTGCACTTGGAACAAAGATTGTATAGTATGTTTTCTTGTTCCAAAAAAATAAATAAAAACATTTTTCCACTGGAGGAACTGCTGTAAACTGACGACAATGCTGAATGTTTCTGATGTGTATGCATATGCCGAACCTGTATACAATGGTTTTGCATGCATGCAGTTGCTTTTGATAAATGTAATGTTTACAAAAAAATGAAAATTTGTCCCTGTTGCAGTTATTCTGAAATCATTTATTTCTTTCCATTTGTGCATTATTTTCGAAAACTTGATTCAGTATGTTGCCTGAAGTCGAGTATCTAAGTTGTGTTAAAATTTGAAATTCAGTTCAATAAAGTTCTTAAAAAATCTTTTGATGGTTTGGTAATTAGTTTGTAAATAGTTTGAGAATAACTTTCATTGTACAATTAGAAAACAAAGAATTTTTTTTCCTTATTATTATTATTATTATTATAACTGAATTATATTATACTCTTTCAAAATTCTTCATTAATTTGAATAATTGTTTTAATAACGTTTCTCATTTAAATAATCTTTAAAGAAAATTCAAAATCGGTAACTTACCTACTTAACCCTGTGATGCATCCTTTAATTCATTTTTTTTAAATTTTAAATTCTTTAACGTAAATAATTTTTAATGCAGAAATACGATTAGATATTTTATAGATTTCTTTATTAGTATTCCTCCATTAGAAAAAGAATCAGATATTTCTAATAGTTATTTTATTATTATTAAACTTCATTTGAAATAATAGAATTTTAAAGTTTTAATAATTATCAATAAAACCAAATTGGTAACTTTTAAATGATACTTTTACTATTATTTTAAAGTTTCTATTTAAAAATCTCTATTCATCAATTACATTTTTTTAAAGATATGTCAAAAGGAATAGATAGCTAGTTTAATTGTTACTTAGCCCATTTAGTAAACTATTATATAAATTTTTGGACTAAACATCTAAATCTACATGAATGTTTATTTTTTTCTGTCATAAATATCTTAGTTGAAATAATAAAAACTATGCATTGTAGGGTTAATCTTATTCAATTTGTTGAGGGCAACTACTCGACTGAATGCAATTCCCTATGATACCATGAATGTTAATTCTTTTAGTAGGAATTTCATTATGCTTAAATGTGATATTTATTTGTTTTATTCTGGTATTTTAGGATTTTTGTTTTTATAACATGGTTTGATGAAATATAATCTGAATATCAAAGTACAAATTTCATCTACTGAATGTAATTGAATAATATCCAATGCATGCCAGATGTATATTTTGATGAAGCTTATCAGTAACTGATTGAAATGCCTGAGAGTTAGAAATGGCATTTTGTTTTGTTTTGTTCTTTCCAAAAATTGTTTTATTTCTTTTATTGTTTTTGCGCATGACATGTGAATAATACCTTTTTCCAGAATAATTGTTCAATGTGTTTAGCTAGAAAAAAAACTGATCATGCACTTGTATGTATATGTTGGTTTTTGGTTGACCTGCATTACGAAGGTTATACTTTCTCTCTAACTATATTACTCTGTATACTATTTTAACTATAACTAATTACTCCTATTTTAAGAACTTGTTCCACTAAAAGAGCTGATATTTATGTCTCTGCTGAGGACGTTTCTCTAATAACAAAACAACTCAACAATCAGTTCGGTACGAAGAGGAACGAGCATTTTGTATATCGGAACGCTTGAATAGGACACTATTTTCAAATGCGAAATAAAGTTTGTGTATGTGTTATGCTGTCATTCAAGCTGTATGAATGGAGACTTTCTTTTTTAAAACCAAAATTGTGTTTATTTTTTCCTTTCGAATAGAGCTGGAGAGTACAAATATAAATATCACTATTTGGATAAGAATGTACATCCTGCATTTTGTTTCTTTTAAATTGTATTTCAGATAGCATATGGTTTTTGTAAGGATTACCTTTTCATTTACAAAAATATCAATTTGTTGTAAATAAAGAAACTGTTGAAAGCTGTTTTTTTCTTTCTTTCGCCCCCCCCCCCCCCTTTTTTTTATCACAAAATAATATTTTCATTTCAATACTAGTTTTACAAAGGGGTCATTTTGGCCTTTCTCAGAAAACTTTTCGTTAATTTTCTTCACGAAAATTATTGCCGTATTTTATGAGGATACGTTAATTAATTTTTTACTTACATTTATAAGACATATAATCGCAAATATTATCTTTTTCTTTTTTTATTTTCGGAGGAATGTATATAGTATACCTACTTTTACCGAAGGGGTCATTTTGACCATCCGAATAAAATTTGTTGAGAATACATACATTTATATTTAATTATGTAACGACTTGATAGGGACGCACATAGATATACGTAGGTATAAATATAATGAAATAAGTATGTGTTAGTAAAATGTGTGTATATAAGAAGTAAGAAGCCGAAAGTCAGTCAGATAGAAGCTATTATAGGTTATTAGTAAGACGTGTGAGTCAATGTTTTGGTAGAAGAATAGATGAACTTGAAGACTTAGATTAGAAAATAAACACTTTTTTAGTAAATAAATACAGAGGAACTGCCTTTTCATCACATCACACCTCAACAAATGTATTGAAAATATAAAAGTTTTTCTACTTTAACTTCATAATAGATCGGTCAAATTATATTTTTTCTAATTAAATACCTAATTAATACTTTTTTCTAATAAAAGAAAGGGGTCATTTTGACCCCTTTGGTAGAAATAGGTATATGCCAACTCATGGTGTTAAAAAGTAATAAACATAACCACCGCCAGTTCAAGACACCAGCCACAACGAACATGAAATAGAGGCAATAGAATAATATGCTAGAAATTTCATATTGCGAATATATATAAAAGCAGATTTCTTCATTAGCAGTGTTATAAAAAGTAGTATTTTATTATTCCCAAAATCTGGAAATTAAATCGTCATTTTTATTAAGTGGTAATTATTGACTCTTGCTTTAAAAAGAAAAGAAAATTTATGAGATCAATTTTATGGAGGTGCAGTTGTTTAGTTTTTTCATTGAATTCGTTTTTCGTTTCGCTAAAGTACCAGGTCTTTAGAATATATTTATTCAGCCAGATATACTTATTCCACCCAAACTTTCTCATGTACAGTGAGAAAGCTTAGCTTATCAAACTTACAATAGGAATAGACTTTTTAACAATTTAAAATCCTGTCCAAGTAAATAGTTGAGATTTTCCAAAAATTTGCCATTGGAATATATATATGTATAAACCGACATTGGCATTTTATATCACTTGGCTACTTTTTTCCTTATTAATAAGCTTTTTTTTTTTTTTTTTTTTTTTTGTACAGAATTTTTTTTTTTTTTTTTTTTTTTTTTTTTTTTTTTTGTATTCTGCCCCCAAACAATACTGGTATTTAACGTAGGAATCTGTATTTGAAAATCAAGATTTTTCATGAGCTGATAATTTTCAAACCGCTAGTAAACATCTTTTATATACCTGGACCAAAAATATCAAGAAAGTTATCAGTTTCTCAAGATGAATGATAAAAATAATTGAATAAATTTGATCAATGACAAGAAAAAATTTGACAGGTGGAATCTGATCTTACATACACTTAGCAACAAATTTAGATTGTAGTATAAGAACTCTTTTCAGCATTAACATATACTACCAGGCCGTTCAGCAGTAGACTTCATTCTCTATACATCTTATTCTCCAAAAAATTCTGAGAAATTTCCCACTCTCTGATCATTTTAAATAACTCGCTCTTCTTGCTGGTGAATTTTAGTATAAATAATACACATGAGATAAAAAGAAGTCTAATATCCAATTTATTAGATATTATTTCACCATATCTAAATAAATTGCTGAGAACAGTTAGACTAACAAGTACCCTTATTTATTAACAATCTTGAAAATTCTATCTACACTTATGATTCAATAGATAAAATAACTCAATTCACTGATGGAGCACCTATCGAGATTGATGGGTAAAATCGTTCTCAAATCCAGTTTTTCATATAATTGTGAAAGTCTCAAATCCTTGATCATATAATAGTCCATGAAAGTTGAAGTATACACCTGGTTTTCAATTAACCTGTTAAATACTTTGTCAAACATATGATTATACACATTAATACCAGCCAAGCATTTTATTAAAATAGTTTTATGATATGGAGCATTCCTAAGTGAAATTAAACACAAACATTTTGTTTGTCTACAAGAGAAGTTTCTTACAAATTTGCTATCTGAGAACATTTCTGGAATCAAATTTGAATTCTTACAGGATTATGAGTACTTCAAGAATCATTTCAATTCTGAAGCGAAAATAGAACTAAATTATGAAGATACAATAAATAGCTAATAGTATTGTTTCCAGCAGCTGGATCTATTTAAAATTCCTTAGCAGTTGTGGCAATTTCGGTTGTCCCCTTCCCGGAAAAAGAAGACTGGCGATTGACAGCTTTGCAATATCAACAATCTTGTTCTTTGGTAGAATTCTAAAGGTATAACCAAGTCACTAACTACTGGTTATTTTCTTCTCTCCCAAAAAATAATTGATGCATATTTCTCCTATTTTTAAAGGATCCAACGAAAAATCGAGCATTTTCCCGAGGAACTGAGTTCGGCAAAATAAAATTCAATGAATTTATAAGCACTGTGAGAACTCCGCATTATTTTCTGAAGTATTTTGCAAAGTTTATCTCCGATATTCCTGTAGAATTATTTAAATTAATACATTTCTCATACGTTTTGCATTTTTTATATGAAAAAAAAAAAAATGCTAGCAAATTGTATCTTTTGGATTTCAATATCTAGTAATTGCTGCAGAATTGTTGCCAATGGATAAAAAAGTTAAAATGCAAAATACTTCAAAGAACTTGTGGTAGACCAACGATCCTCGTTTCTGCTGCTATCTCGGTTCCCTTTCCTTGTGCTCTTTCGGGTGTTTCTAACAAGACGGCAGCAGAAGTTTACCAACGGGGTGCGAAAAGAAATTCGACACAGGGGCAAGCAGAATTTTTCTATTTTATCTTTTAAAAAAAATAATTGAAACCTGCTATCGAAAATTTCAAATTATCATGTGAGAACGCTATTTTTCTAAGTCACGTGTTATCAATCCGACAGAAAAACATCGTTCCCACGTGACTCATATTTCGCAATCACCAACATTTAGAAAAGGATTGTTTTTTGACCATTTCAAAATCAATCGAAGTTCTAAAATTTTTTCCTCGTGGCCAGAAATTTTTTTTCATAAAAAACTAATTTAAACCAGTTTTAAACAATTACATGACTACAGAGTACGACGCATGTGCCGATATTTAGAAAATGAGCCCCCCCCCCGTCTCAAAATTGTTCCAAGCTCCAAAGCTTTATCTCAAGGCCAGATTTTTTTCTTTCGAAAATTTGGTTTAAACTGGTTTGGAATGATCATGTGAGTATTGTATTGCGCAATCGCCGAATTAAAAAAAAATGTTTTTTTTTTTCTTTTTTTATCTCACAATTATTCAAGCTCCAAAACTTTTTTTGTCAGCTAGAAAAATTAATATATAACTTTTGATACCTCCCCCCGTTGTTTCGCCTTCATTCCCATTTTCTTCCTTGTGCTTCTTCGGGTGGAAACTTTTTATGACCTTGCCCTATATTGACCAAACGTGAGAATCTGGTACATGGCCGACATTCGCACCAAGTTGCAACTTTTTCTTGTTGATAAGTCGCCAAATGTTACAACCTTCTTCATCATTTCTTAATAACCTTAAAAGCGAAAAATTGATGCCTCAAAAGATAAATCGCCAATTTTCTGCCCGTGCATTTTGAGGCTTCAAAAACCCAAAATCAAAACATCATGTTTTTACATGATAATAATTACTTTTACGTTTAATTATATAAATAATTATACAGAAAGAATTGGTGCACTAAACAATGTCGATGCAAGAGAAAACACGAAAAAAAAATGTTTATTTTAATAAATCTTTTAGAATTCAGAAAGAAAATTATTTATCTCTGATAGTGGAAAAGAATAGTCTAAACAGTCTCTGATAGTGGATAGATAGTCTAAAGAATATTAGAGCTTCCGTTGTTTCAAGTGAGAAATATTTGATAAAAAAATAATAAAATAAAATAAAAATTCTTTTTTTTTACTCTCATTTCTGAGACTCTGTTTTGTCGTATTAATTCGAAATGCTTCACAGCACTTCTGCTTCGACAGTTGTGGGTGTGGTGCCCATTGAGGCAAAACTGGTCCTCATCACTCCACAGAATGTTGCATGGCCAAGTTGTGTCAACCACCATTCGGGCAAGTGCAAAAGTTTTACAGATCTCTAAGTCCCCGTCTTGAAACAAGTGCAGACTTGATTTTGTATGGATAAAAATGCAAAACCTACTGTACGATTTTTCGTACAGTTGAATACGGCATATTCAGAACACGGGAAACAACTGGCAAATTGACACTATTATGCGGCAACTGACTGCTGGCTTCAACGAGCGTGCTCGCAACATTTTTGACGCTGGAAGACGGGTTTTTTTCGTCCTCTACCTGAAAGGATGCCAAGTTGCCCAGTTTTTTCAAATTTCTGCATCATTTTGCCTATGGCACATGGAGACAAGGGATCTCTTTGTATCTGCTTCATACGGCGTAATTCCTTTAAAGTACAAAGGAGTTTTGTTGGTTCTGGTTGAACAATTTCACCAGTAGAGCTTTTTCTTGCAACATAGACATGATGAACAGAGAAGAAACCAATGTTCGTGCAGAATTCCTCCTTCTTTTCATCCAAAGAAAAAATGGAAATAGACATGCGCTGTAGCGCAAATTATGTTTCAGATTTTCAATATATGCTATTTGTGTCACAGCGCCATTTATTGGTGAATTTTTGTACTAATTCTTTTTAATTAATAAATGTAAAGCGCGTCATCTGAATAATCTGTATTTCAAATTTTATCTTATTTGGATCAATAGAACACATTTTAGAGCCCTCTGACGTGAGTAACTTATTTCTTGCTAACCCCGTATTTAAAAATTCTAAGAATAACAATTTTAATAATTGTTTTATTACAGCTTTATCCAATAATTGACTACATCAAAGCAATTCTTAGCATGCATATTGCAAAAGAATGTCGGCAATGGTTGCCTATATTTTCTTTAACCATTAATCAGATTTTAGTTAGAGAATTGTATCGAAATGAGCATAACGGATCAGAAAATTCTCAATTACTTAGGAAGTAACAATAAAATGTATAAAATAACGATTCTTTTCAGAAAATAATGAACAAGGAAAACAACCCCATCGTCCTATTTATGTACAGCATAAATGCTTGTTTTCTATATAACATCACCGACAGGGTAATAGGCGACAGAGCAGAGATATGCAAGCAATACGCAACAACACTTACAACAAACAGCAACTCACAAAAAGTAATAGGTAGTAAACACCCACAAGAATACACAAAGCGGTCAGACTCAATAGGAGGAGGAAATCCATGTACCTATTCACTAAGGTCTCTCCAAACGCCTGCTATTCTCCACTTTCTCCTTCCTTTATCTGTACCAAACTACCGATTTACTAATATACGACTGACAACTCTAAACACGACTCGATGCTATTCCAATAATTGCCGATTCTCAACCCACTAATCACTTGAGGTCCACTCAATGCTTGCTCTTCACTGGACTGATCCAACTAATTTGTCATTGATTCATTATACGACTCTCTTCAACTTGGAAAACTGGTCTTTTATGGTTTCCAGAACAGGGAACAGTTAATTACGAAGAATCACGCTTAATTCACCACTTATTGATACTATCGCCGAAATTCTTGAAGATAATAGTATCATCCATTTTGTCGTCAAGCCTATCATAGAGCTAACTATGCTTGGAAGTAACATTACAGATTCGCAATAATATATATATATGCAATCGAAATTTTGCATAAGTGTGGCCAAAAAGAACCGTTTGAACTTTTAAGTTCGATTTATTTCAGAACGGAAGTCATAATTTGTACGAGAAAAAGAGATAAACGATGTGTCAATCTACATCCAGACTTAAAGAGACAAAAATTTGCCCCTTCAGTGATTTTATTATGAGATTCTGATGGAATTACTTTGCCATGTGTTGATTAAGGCAATGGAATTCTAGGTAACTTTAAGTCGTACGCATTTCGGATTTTTATCCCTTCAATTTTAGTGTGAGAAAAAGAAAAATCTCCAGTTTTCTAGAGTGAATGATATAATTAATTGAATAAAAAAGTGGGAATTGGATAAGGAAATAAGAGAATATTTTGAAGGAAGTTAACATGGATAAGATACTTTAAGATAAAAATTAGGAAATTAATTAGGATTAAAAAAAGGTCATTAGATATATTACACATTTTTTTTTCTTCTTTTTCTTATAACTTTATTGTTTGTAGACACAAGAACAGCATACATTTCCACTGAGAATATTGAACAATGATTGTATAAAATACATTTGCACCATATAACATGAATGTGTCTGCCATTTTATGTTTTGATAACATTTAATTCACTTTTTTCATTAGAAAAAAATAGATTATCATTTCAAATTTTTGTTGTAATACTGTGAAAGAGAAATACATTTATCACATAAAAACGTTTTATAAGTTTCTACATAACAATTCTGCATGATTAAAAAAGAATGGATTCTGAAAATTCAGATGAAATTAATCATGCCTAACATCAGATTGTCCGTTGTGCTCTTTCTTAATTTTGACAATCTTGACTTGTACACTATACATATTTATTTATTGACATTTTAAATAATTTGTGTAAAACAATTAATATACTATATATTCAATAAAATTTAGATTAGACACTCTAATAATAGAAATAGAGTATTCAGATATAAGCAAAAACAAAATTAGAAAAAAATTTCAGAACTAATAAGGCAAAAAACACCTAAAAATTCTAATATGGATATGTATTAATAAAAATATGGGAAAAATAACCATTGCTGTTTATAAAATAAATAATGAAATTTTTTTTGTTTTTTGTTTTCTGGAAGGTAGAAAGCACAGTACATTTTATTTCTTCACATTATATAATGTTCTCTATTTAAAAAAAATGATTTAGTTTGAAAAGTGAACATTTATTTAATTTTATGAAACCAACCAGTTTGGATTTGTAAGTGATAAAAAAACTAAAGATATTTCTTATAGTTTGATCCCTTCCACAATTTTTATTAAAATACATGATGGATTAAAACTATCATGACTTTCATAAAACATGATAACATTTAATTGAATTAGGACATTAAGAAACTAAATTTTCGTCATATGTGGAAAAACTATTTTAAGTACATTTTGAAATGTGTTTTCAGAAAAAGTTCATATATTTCTGACTTTAAACACATTTAAAAAAATAGATCTAGCATAATACTAGAAAGAAATTAAAAATAACATGCATTCCTTGCGAGAAAATTATAGCTTTATTTAAAAGGGAGGGAGGGGGAGAGCTGAGAAACATTAGTTTCGAGTAGGAATGTATCCTAGAATTAAAAAAAAAAAAAAAAATGTTATAGTGGCAATACACTGTGAGAAAACAACAATATATTTTATTCAGAGTAAAGTAATAATAATTAAAATAATAAAGCACAGGAAGGGGAGAAGGTCAGAGGTCATATATATATTTGCTGTACTCACAAATGTTAACAAAACAAAACTATGAAACATCAATAAGTATTATATTTACAGAAATGACATGATATATACAGTGATAAATGCAACAAAAAATAGTTTTCCCGAGCAAAATAACAAAATTGCACTTACAAAAATACCATACTATTGCATCAGATTGTCATCATGCCACAATAGGTACAATACGGATCAAAATTCCAAATATCTCTCAACACAACACTCTTGCAGGCAGGACAAACATTAAAAGGTACAACATCACACAACAGCAATGACTGACAGCATCTGGTGAATTCATGACCTTTGGGACACTGTGCAACTTTTAAATGATCCAAATTGACTTCCTCTCTGCAGATCCCACATGTTTCTCTGGCTGGTACGGATTCTTTCTCGAATGGCATTTCACAGCCGAAAGCAGCATAAAGGAAATCCAGTGTCGTATCAAACTTCTTGAAAAGCCAGTCTGCCATCAGGAGCAATGACTGAGCTTGGCCAGGGGACAGCAGATCAAGGTTTTCTTTGCAGCTGTTAATGACTTTAGAGATGTATCTGCACATGATTAAACTATCTACCTCATTCATCCTTTCTTCCTGAAAACAAATAAATCAAAACAAATCTTTACAAATAAGGATCATTTAACGAAGATATATCAAATTTGGGAAAAATTAATGTCATTTGTTTCCTCTGAATTTTGCCAAAGTTTAAAAAATATTTTTCAACAATGGGTTTCATTGTTACAATGGAATTCAAACAGTTTTCATTATATAATATTTAATTGCCTGATTTTCTTCCAAAATTTGAAAATGTAAGGAACAAATATTCTGTTTATAAATATTCAGTTTCTGAAGAATAAGGAAATGAAATTACATTATCACAACAGATAATGTGATATTTGAAATAGATTATCCAGATAACTAAGTCTTTAATGCCACTAAGATGTCACAGAAGACGACTGCATTAGGAAGGCTCATGTTCATAATAAACAGAACAGGCATGAAGCGAATAAAGTAACTCAGCTTTAATACCTGCCATAATTTGATGCTTAAAATAATTTATTGCAGAAATTATGTATAAAAAATTTAACTGAAATTAAACACAACATTCCCAGTAGAGTATCCAGTTGCTAAGTAATGATTAATTCTAAGTTTTACTAAAATAAAAGACTATGCATTTCAATTACTATTATTCTTTTTTGTAATATGACTGAATGTATAAAAAATATATTATTGATCTTTTAACTTGAAAACTACTTTCCTGTTAAAAGACCTGATTTTTTTTTATTTTATTAAACCAGAAATATTTTTTTTTAATCATTCATTGAGATATTGTGACATCTATTCTATTCTAAGCTCTCACAAAATTTCATTGAAATCATTCTACTTTCTTTACATATATTTTTTTATGAATATGCTTTGATTCAACAAGAATATAATTGAATTAGTTGATGATGAATCATTTCTCATTTAAAATTAAATTTCAAATGTTGGTAAAAATGACAAATTATAGAAACGCAACAAACAAAACAATAAAAAAATTCTTACAATAATATAAGTTAATGTCTATAGAGAATTGAAATTAAAAAAAGAATACTCTGTTGAAAATTCCATTAAGATTAATTTATGTATAAAAGATTTAGCTCGAATTTATTGCAACAAATAGTTTTGGCACAACAGCTGGTTAACAAAGTTTTAAATACTAAGAAACCCTGAAATCAATCCCCCCCCCTAGCCTCAAATTCTAATAATTAGGTGGCAGTACACAATCACAAGTTAATTAATTGATTAACTCATAGTTACATTTTGGGAATATTAAAATAATATACAGTCATCTAGAATGTGAATATGTAAAAAAAATTTAAAACTTTAGCCCAAATTGAAGGAGGTAAGTTAAAAATTTCCTCACTGTAAGCTTGAAACAGGTCGTTAAAAAGAAAAATATGTGTAAAAAATGAAACTAAATGAAAAAAAAAAAAATGAAAAATGAAGCATAGAAATAAATGCTCTTACAACCATATTTAAAGGATGGCAATTTCTGAAAGTATCAGTAATAAATTTTTCTTAAAAGAAAGGATGAAGAATAGACATCAAAGAAAAACAGACAGATCTTTTACTAGCAATTTTGTGTGAATACAATTAAGAGCAGAGTTTTATTTTCAACAGATTATTTTAACACATATAATGAAAGCAAAACAAATGTTATGAAAACAAATGTTATCACCAGTATGAACTGTGATTAATAACTAAAATATTATATATTTTCTATGTCTTACAAAAATTCCTTTATCTTTAGGAGCACCAACTGCAAGTCCAGAAACATAAGCATGGAGAATAAATCTATGAAATAAAATGATATTTATATTAAATAATTAACACAAAACAAAGGTATCAATTTTTAAAAATATAATCTCTTAATTTCAATAAAATATATTTATAATAATAATTGACATAATCTGAACTATTAAAATTTTTTAAATATAGTATACTAAAGTACTATATATATATATATATATATATATATATATATATATATATATATATATATATATATATATAGAGAGAGAGAGAGAGAGAGAGAGATAGAGAGAGAGAGAGAGAGAGAGAGGGTGTCCCTAATTCCTGTACCGAATTTTAAGGATAGGTAAAATATATATGAAGTAGCATTTTTTTTATAGCAATATGGTGTTAGAAATGAAAAGTGTAGATGGAACAAGTAAATATAAGTAAATGCAAGCAAGATGGGAAAATGTGTCAGACTTCAGAAAATGTGTAACCAGACTTCCAAGGACTCTGATAAAAACTTCATTGCAAAACTTTCAGCCATCACTGCAACTGTTCATGGAACACCTGGCATCTTTGAAAGAGTATACACTAATTACTTGCTAGATGCTACTAGGCCTGTATCAATGCTGCTGTGCACTTATTGAAATATTATGTAAGTAAAGAGCTTTCTCTTCATTTCTTGCTTTTTCCATCAAAACTTTTCATTTTCATCCTCACATTGCTATACAAAAAATGCTTTTTTATAGGTATTTTACATACTCTTAAAGTTTGGTTCATGAGTTTAAGGACAACCTATATATTACTGCATTTATTATTTATTAAAATACAGAATATTTAAGCTATTAATTAAATGAATTTTGAAGAAATATATATTTAATGGATTTCTGCTAACCATAAAACAGAGCCATTGTAATTTTATTTATGTTCACTCTTCAAGTGAAGATTCTTTGACTATTCTGGTTTATAAACATTAAAGTCAAAATGTTAAAAACACACACACACACACAAAAGTTGACCACGATCAAGATTGTAACCAACAAATTAAGAATGCCCTTTTTTATATATGCACATGGTGACAAGAGAATAATAATAAGACAAATATAGCCATTAACAGACATATATTTTAAATGAAGTTTGAAAAATCAAATCAAAGCAACTTTTATTGTAACATATCACCCATATTCAGCCAAAAATGAGTAATAAAAGAAAATAAGGTACTTTGTGGTTAGTCAGGCACAAATGAAAGTTCATTAAATAATTTCGATCTGCGCCAACTTGTGTACAACTTAACACTGAAACTTTTTTTTTTTTTTGAGCAGGTTTGAATTATTAGGCAACTTTTTGCTTGTGCTCAAGTAACTTAAAAGTACCAACAATAATCAATAAAAATATCTTTTCTAAAAATGAAAAACCTATTTATTATTATATACCAGATATAATGTATATTCATGATACATCAATATGAAAACGATTTTTTGGATTATTGACATATTTTAAAACAAGATTAAGATTAACCTTATATTCCTTTCCTTTTAACTCAGTCACTTTTAGCTATACCCTGATGATATTTTAAAACCTCTTTGAATTTCAGATAGTCTTTAATAATTATAACATTAGCTCTTGTTTCATATTAATCATACTGACAAAAAGTTAACAAAGTGGGAAAAACTGCTATCTACATTAAATCTGTAATAAACATAATAAAAATCTAATAAAATAATTTTTATGTTGAAAATCATTACATAAAACTTCCATTAGAGTAAAATTATCATAAATTTAGAGTAGAAAGATAAGTAAATAAAGTTTACAATAAATATAAAAAAAGAAGAAGAAAATTAAAAATCTACTATTCAAAATATCAAGTTATTATCTAAGAACATTAAAAAAAAATACTACAGAAATTATAAATGGATTTTTTAAAGCCCTAATTGACAACAATAGTTTGGGCCATCTGAAAAAAATCTGACTGAATTTTAGTCCATAATCTTTCAAAAGCTACTCATTAATTCTTTAAGATGTGGAAGTTAAAAGTTTCATTTCAGAATATATATATACAACTTTTGAAATCATAAAGGTTTCGGCATTTTTCCATTTCCAATATTTTAAAGCCATTTTACAATCACATTTGACTGGGCCTAACCTAGATTTCTGTTTTGACACATTACTCTCATTGATTTGTTTTTTCATCAACAGCATTTTCTTGCTGTTTTGTTTATCTGCAGGGTTTGATATGTATATTGAACAGTTTCTTAATCTTAGATTTTATCTTCTTCATAACATTTTATGATCCATGGTCTTTTATATAGTACTGAAGGAAATAAAATTTAAGAAAGTGAATGATTTATTTTAAAATTTAAACTGAAAAAAAAAATGCTATCCATTTTGCTTCAAAGATTCAAAATTATTGCAGCTAAAAGAATTAGAATGAAAGCATATGCAACTTCTGGAATTTTCTAGAAATGAACATTTTTACTTAATGTTACCAATATATGTTAATTTTTAATTCCTTAAAAATTAATTTTTTTCAGGCAATTAATTTTTTGTCCAATTATGCAGAATAAGGATGTAAGCAAAGAAATATTATTACATTTTAAGTGTGGCAATATTTACATCTGTCCAGTTTTTTTAATTATTTTTTTGGATTATAAAATTTATTCCCAAACTAACTTTATGCTATCACATGATAAAATTTACAATTGTTTTCAGATAAAAGATATTTACCTCATAAAGTACAGTTCTAATGTTGAATAGGAGTTTTCATTTCTCTGTATAGCATTGGTTGTATAGGCTGTTAACCAATCAGGTAATGGAACTCCTGCAGCCAGATTCATACGAATAATATCCAAATAATCCGTATAACTAGTAATTGCATTACTGTCTGTATTTAAAAATGAATACTGAGGTTTCAATATGTTTTTCAACTTTGCATATATTTCTTCAAAAGGTTTTGTTACAAACATAGCGAACTGAAAAAGAAAAGAAAAGTGGCAAATTAGAATAAATAATAATAAAACCCCACTTATTTAAATTTTTTAAAAATTGTTATAATTTTATTAAAATCGTTTTTTTTTCTTTCTAGAATAATGCACATTTGTTTAAATACAACTTTTTTTCACAATAATAAATAAATAAATAATAATTGAATTAGAGACAGCATTTTTGTGACAGAAAAAAGATTAAGGAAAGGAAATTAATATTTATTAAAACAAATTTTATATGAGTTCCCATTCAACAAGATCTTTTACACCAGGGATAACAATAGAACTAAAACTAATCTTACAGAATTGTAAATATATAAATGATACTTCAAAATCTAATTTAAATTCTAATAAATTTTCAAATTTTAATCTAAATTTAGACTATTTCAACGTCGTTCTAAAATGTTATCTTATTTCTTGATTCAATCCCACTTTTTATTTAATTACTTTTAACACATTCTATAAAAATGCAAGTCTCAGCATTTTTCTATATTCCAAGTGAAAGGATAAAAATCCTTAATGCTTCACACATTTATTTAAAGTTACCTACATTTCCCTACAAATGTCAAAGAAATTCCTATAACAATCTCATTATAAAATCACGGAGAGAAAGAGGTCTCTTTCGCTTCTTGTGTGGCGAAAGAGATGACTGATGTATTGCTGGACATTTTTTTTATCTTCATACCTCCCAAGATGGAATAAATCAAAGTTAGAACTTACAAAAGTGCCTTCTATTCGACCACACAACTGCTTAAAAATATGCTTACATTTCTTTAGTCGACAAAATGGTTATTTGTGTTAAACTTTCAAATTATTAAAAAATTAAAATTAATTTGCAAATTATCGAGATGAACGCCACGTTACAATGCAACTCCACGATATGCCGAGAATTACCGCTGCTGTGAACATGGTTCCTTAGACTTGGCTCGGCCGCCTTCTTCGACATGCTGCTAATGTCCAAGTCTTAAATTCTGCGCTACCTCTCATCAATGGAGTACCCTCTGCCATACGTAACTCAAGCGTCCAGTTCACATTATATTCCTTTCGCTTCCTTCACTGCCTTCATTCCTTGTGATTGCTCCTTATTGTTTCTTAAGGAAGTTCTATTCACTTCCAGCTCCTTGCCTGTGCCAAATTACCCATCCCGATATGTCATTTATGTGCTCCATTCTCACCACAATAATAATAATAACCTTCCTCGCTGCTATAAAATTTAAGTGTATTGTGTGTTGCTCGGCATTAGAATGCTTAAAATTTTTGCCTTTCTTGATTATGATTCCCCAAGTGATTGAAACGCTCAAGAATTTAAAAAAAAAAAAATCTCTTTAGTATATGTACTTGACTCAACAAAAGATAGATTATAAGCGAATTCATCAATAATATTATTATTCCTTGCAGAAATTCAAGATTTATGTTGTGTATGTTTGATTTTATTTTAGATTGTTTGATTGAATTATAGTACAATGGCAAATAACGTATTTGAAGTAATATTTAAAATATTGTGAGTTTTTAAATCGTTTATAAAATCTATTATTTAAGTTTATGCATAATATTAAAATGTGTTACATTAGAAATTTACCTTTATGCTATTAGATAAAAAGACAATTGACTCAACTAAATTAAATTTATTTAAGCCCAAGCTCAAGTTAAAAATAAATAAAATTGACGATATATGATTATCAGAGAAAATTAGTAAATACCATAGAGTAAATTTTTTCTGCACCTCTGATTGTAATTAAACTATCCTCTGTTATCTATTGTGTCAGAGTACTTTTGTTTTAATGTGCAAACAACCTTGTAAATGAATGTAGAAAAATAATAATTCAAAATTCTAATACTTCCGACTAAGGTATATTAGGTATTATAAGGTAAGGGTGATAATCTGACTAAGGTAGTAAATATTTTAGGGGACATTTTTAACACCTCTGATTGTAATTAAGCTATCCTTTGTTATCTCTTGCATCAAAAAACTTCTAAATTTCCAAACACAGATTTTTTTTTTCAACTAACAAAATATTTTTATATTATTTTTTAATAACAAATGTCTATTATAAGAGTATTTTGAATCTTGCATTTATTACATTCATTTACAAGTGTTTTACATAAAATATTTCAATCTTGTGTTTAACAATTTCAGTTCCAAGTACTTTAATTAAAATCATTATATTGATATCTCCTTTAAGTGAAATCATAAAATAATATTAATATTTTATTTAATATTTAATTTCTAATTTAGTAATTTTGTTGAGTCAAATTTTCCGAAATTTATGAAAAAAAAAAAAAAAAAAAAACTAATTAAGTATACTATAGACTACCATCACCAAAATAAGTTCATCAGGATCAACTTTCACAGAAAAATGGCTGGAATGCATCTGTAGGCGATGCCATTTAATTTATTAATGTTTTGTTATTTTCTGCTGATGATTTAGGTCTACATTTTACAAATATTAATCGTTTTATATTTCTAATAACCTTGTTAAAAATTATTTCTATATTAATGTAATGGTAAAGGAAACTTAGGTATCACTTTTAATAAGCATTTAAATTTTAATCTGTTTCTAAGACACCATTGTAAGACAGGGTTGTGTGTCAAAGGACCCTGGTACACTTCCACAACTTGAGATTGTAATGATAATTGAAATGAAATTTGCAATTATGAAATAATGGGAAGATTGTAATGATATTTGAAAATCTAATTTAAATCCTTATGAATTTCCAACTTTTTATTTTAATTTAGACAATATTAGCTTCATTTTAAAATGTACTCTTATTTCCAGATCCAATTCCACTTTTTATTTAATTACATTTAACACACACTCTATAAAAATGCAAGTCTCGGCACTTTCCACACTCCAGGTGAAATAAAAATCCTTACTGCTTAGCACATTCTTTTAAAGATACCTAAATTTTTCTATCCTAAATCTGCATGTGTCAAAGGAATTACTATAAAAATCTCATTATAAAATCAATGAGAGCAAAGTTTAAATCTCTTTCACACTTGTGTCGCGATATAGATTGACGTATTGCTTAACGCTTTTTATATGTACATATTATGTCTCCCGAGTTGGAATAAATTAAGTTAAAACTTACTTCTATTCATCCACGCAACTGCTTAAAAATATGTTTATATATATATATGTATATATATATTCAATTGCTTAAGGATATCTAATATCCCAGAACTTAAGTTTCTTTTAAAAATCTTTTCATTCATTAATGTTAGATCTAAGTATCATTGCTTAAAATCTTAAAATTTTCTAACCGACAACTGTATATATGTAAAATAAAATAAAAAAATTCTTGATAAAGGAAAAGCAGCCACGGAATTTTTTAAAAACAAATAAAGTATTTGCTACATGATTAAGAAAGACTTCAATTTTTGATATTTTAAAAGATTTTTTTATTAAAACCAACGTAGTCCAAACAAGACAGGCAGAAAGTGGAGGAGGGTTAAAAGAAAGAGCAAATGCAAAAACAAAAATGAATTTTATAAAAGGATTTTGTTGGACACACACACACATATTTGCTAATGCCCATTCTACTAAGTCAACACATCAATTATTCTTTTTTTTTTTTTACCTCTTAAAATATTTTTATATGCTGTATGTAACAGACATTTCATATAAAACTATATAAAAAAATGTAAATCATTTTTAAGAAGTAAAAATGAAAAAAGAAAGGAAAGTAATACCTGTAATGGTTCTTTCTTTTCCAGATGATCATAATAGACTGCAGTTCTAGAAAAAGAAAATAAAAAACTTTAACTAGCATAGATTATGTTTGTAGAAAATTTAGGAATAAATTAATGATAAGAGTTTTAATAAATTATCTATTACATTGATAGTCAAGTTTGTGACAAACATACCTTTTTCAGCCCTCTGTCTTGAACTGAAGTTTTCAATTCAAATTTAAATATCATACACATACGAAAATTATATGTAAATCAAGATAATACAGGGATGAAGATACTTTAATCATTAAAGCTGCAATTGTTTTATAAATAAATATATGCAGGAAATTCTTGTCAATAATCTATACATTTTATTTTTCATAACATGTATATTCTTTATTTTTCTAAATTATAAAATAATAACCTATATAAAAAAGTTTCACATAACAAAGCCAATTAAAATTTTGTCATTACATGGCTAGAGGAAGTCCAAATTACCTTAATGTTTTGAAATTCAATTGAAATGTATTCCTGTATGTATTCTGCTATCCTTTTCAAATTATGCAACTTTAAAACGTGTTGCTATAGTATATAGTTAATACAGATATCAATTATAATGTTTTTTTTTTTTTTTTTTTTTTTGCAACAAGAGTAAAATAAAATAAAAAATGAAATATTAGCATTTATTTTAAATATTTAAATAAAACAAATGAGTATTGTTATAGTGTCAATTGCAGCAGTGAATATTAATGCATCAGCCACAACATTTTAACATTTAGCATTCAAAATTTCAAATGCATTAATTGTGACCTGCTTTAAATGAATTCAGATTTTAAACTGCTGATTGAAAATGGCTTTTTTTTTTTTCGTTATTCACATGCATTTTCATGTTTTTAGAAAGTATCTTATTTTTGCTCTAAAAATTTGCTTTTCAACTTTTTTAACGCATTCCGACCTCCCAAAATTCACCATGGAATTCTGAAAAATTGCAACTATCAATATAAGCACATTGTAACATTTGCATAGGATTAAAAATCTTTTTATTTATTTATTTTTTTTTTTTTTGAGAATTTCAACAAATAATCTCAAAATTGTAACGTTCTGTGCAAAGCTAAACATAAATAAAACAAAAAATTTCTGTTTTTTTGTTTTTTTTTTTAATCTTAAAATTTTTTAGACAACTATAAATAGCATCAATTGCAAAATATGAACTTTTCTAGAGCTTTCGAGAATTATTAATGCCTTCTGATTGCACAGAAATAAAAATGTAATATTACTTAACTAGCACAACAAAACAGTACTTCAAAATTTGGCTGTTTTAAACACTTTTAATTCAAATTCATCAACAATTAAAAAAAAACTAATTCAATTCACAAGAGTATAATGTTAAAATACTATGTAAAATTGGAAATTATTTATTTGGTTATTCAAAATCAAGTATTGCAAGAAATAAATTTTCATTTGAATTGTTTTACAAAGTTAAAAATACTCGCAACTTACACTTACCACACAATAAAAAGTTTCACATTTAAAAAACTTTCAATATATTAGAACATGAATTTTCCTAAATTATTAAAATTGTTTTTACATTTATGAATATATTGTTAATTAAAACCATAAAATATTAAGAATAAATCTTTCCTATTATAGTATTTCTAACAATACCATTTTTATTTTAGAAGTTGCCATTTACTCTTGATAAATTTATTTTGAAATCCATTTTTCTTTAAAAAATTAAATTATTAATTTTTACCATAAAAAAAAATTCTGTGCATCTATACTTATAATAAAACTCAATGTGTGTGTGTGTTGGCACTCTACAGGCCAGACCATTTGACCAACACCTACCAAATTTCGTACATATATACTTTGGAGGTCGGGAATGTGCACATGGGATCCCTTTTTTGAATTTTTAATTAGAATTTTAATTATTAATTAAAAACTAACTTTTCCGCCAAAAACACTTTTAATTTTCCCCACCGCCAAATGAGAAAGGCTTCAGTATTTTTTCCCACGCTAATGAGGTTAGGCTTAAGAGTTTTTGGCCGATTATTTCAAACGATTCTGTTTAATTTCTTAATGTTTGATGCATTTAAAATCAAACATTGTTAATTAATCGATATTTCAGATTTCTTCTGAAGTACTTTTGAATTAAAATAAAACAGAAAAAAGGAAATTAAAAATTTCTAATCTGCATAGCGTTACCCCAACTGGCGTAGAAAAATTCACTCATTTGCGTTACCATAACTGACGTTGAAAATTCATGCATGCGAATTGTGTTCTGATTGTTGACAGCTATTTTCAACGGATGCAGATTTGATTTTAATTACTTTTAGGTTAGTTGTATGCTTTTGTAATTAAATTGTATTTATGTTAGTTATATATTTTTTGTTTATGCTTATGGTTTTAAGTACATCGTTTCGTTTTTTAAGTAGTTTTTTTTTAACCTGTTTTCGACCAATTATTTTAAACGATTCTGTTTATTTTCTTAGTGTTTGATGCATATAAAATAAAACATTGTTAATTAATCGATCTGCTCATGATGAATCTGAGAAAAGTTTGTTGACAAATTCTTGAGATATTACATAAATTAAGAAAGATATTCTTTAGTGCCCATAAGGTTTAAATGCTCAGTGACTCTGTTATCAGTAATCATATTATAAAAATATGCTTTGTTTCAGTAAAAAATATTACTATATTAATTGCAAATTAATCATTCCCACCTTAATTTAAAGCATAAATTCTACAGGAGCTAACAGAAAATTATTAGAGAGATACATATTACGTTATGACTGAAGGCCTTTATTATATTATGAATAAATTATATGACTATCAAAATTTGAAAATATTTTTATGAAGAAGCTATTAAAGTAGGAATTACATAAAATATTTAATTATTAAAATTTTAACGAGCATTAAGATTGCCGAACCGGCTGGTCGCCAAAGGCGACTAGTTTGTAATAAAGTAATATCTAAATTCTGTGTATTTGTAATAAGAATATTTTATATATGATATAGCATATAAATATTAGTTCAGTTCATCTTTAAAGTACTGACGAACTATATTCTATAATAACTAAGAGCATTTTATACAGTCATTTACAACAGTGCAGTCATGGAGTAAGTAACATGAGACACCTTCTGAAATTTGTACTGTAATTATTCATAAATAAATAAGTGCAAGAACATACTTCAGTACAATTCCACCAAGTAAACCATTTGTAGAGAGAGCTAATCCTTGAATCATATAGTTTTTTAAATCCAGGTCAATTGACAAACGATCATGCTGAAATTTTATTTCTGTAAAACAAACAGAATACAAAAAGTCATTGGCAATTTATTACACATAAAAAACTTATACAAAAAAAAATTGATATAAAGTAGAATATTTTTAAGACAACAAATGATAGAAGAGTAAATTTTTGAAGCCTGACTTAAATGTCTTATATAAGACATTATATCATTATTTTATAAGACATTATAAATAAATGTCTGATAAAGTTATTCAATTCTGTCATTAGAATGCAGTAAGATTCCTATTATTCTTACTGCATTCTAATGTTTTTTGACATACGAACTATGACAATTTTTTTTATAGTCGGTGATAACACAAGTAATTAATGATGAAATTTAGAAAGTATTTCATTCTGATCAATATTTTTACTCATGGGAATTATATTTCAAAAGTAATTAAAACAATTAAAAAGAATTCAATCTTTTTATTTTCAATTTTTTTTAATTAAAACCAAAAATCAAAATTTTATGCAATGAAATTTTTTTAAAAAACTTCATAAATACTGTTTTATTGAAGTGCATGTAAATATATTTTATATTCTTCATTAATGATTCAAATGCTTGCAGATTTCTATGTGCTTCAGTCCCAAATTAATCCCTAGTTACAGGTAGTTCACATCATGAAATTAGAATATATTTACATGGAACAAATCAAATTTTCTCAATTTGCAAGTTATTAAAATTATTACCATCTTCTCCAAGAGAAACTTTTACTTCAATAAGCTTTCCTTCAGTGGTTGCGAGCAATACTTTATATTGAGGAATACTCTTCATATCAATGACAGCCATCCCTATTTTGATTAATAATAAACATTTTTAATAAGAACAAGTTAAGATACATTATACAACAAAAATAGGAGAATCATTAATTTGAAAACTTTTCCAATTTCCTGCAAAGAAAGTTTTAATAACTGCAATAATGTATCATTTCCAGAATCTTTCATTCCAAGATAAATTTACATTAGCATGTTTTACAATCAAAAACAACATATGCGACATTTTCATCAAAGAATCAATAATAACCAACTTTTTCAATAAATCTACAACAGAATCGGAACCAAAGCTGAAATTATTAGATAAAATATTGAATGTATACAACAAACAACAGACTGAATCATACATTGTTTAAGGAAGACTAAATTTCAACCTCAATAAATTGAATTATCCTGCCAAATTTTTACAATTTTGCGATATTTTTATTTCATAGGAAAATAAATTACTGAAATGTGGAGCTTTTAAAGCTATTATTTAATTAATTTACACTTGATTATATTAACAATAAAATATATAGATAAACAAATTAAGAATAAAAGTTTACAAATATATTGCAAACCAGAATATGACATATTTACTGTATAAATATATCACTGCACTATTTTAATCAAAAGTTAAATTATTTTTTTAAAAAAAACATGTTTAATAGTTTTAAAAGAAACTTAAATAGTTACTGGATAGTACATTTGCATTTCATGTTTCTTAAGCCCTTCCAAAGCATAAATATGAGTCTTTAACAATAAAAATGTAATAATAATTTGAATGAGTTCATAGATTCAATGGAATTTAGCTAAGATGAAAGAAAAATAAATTTATTTGTTGTTATTTATAAACTTTTACAGTTGATAAAAGCAAAAATGATCCAGTCTTCATTAGATTAGTATTAGGACAATTCAGAACGTAGGATTAATCAAACTACTTGACCACAAATATCAAATTATCTGCTAATTTCTGCAATTTAATCTCATTCAAAATTGTATGTTACACTTATTCAATGAAAACACAATAGCAATTGACTGATTAGCAACTGTAGCTAGACATTTATATATTCTTAGGAGACTTCTGAATTTTCTGAAAAAAGAGTAGGAAATTCACAGCACTAAAATCTTCACTTAAAAATCAAAATATTAGTATATTGAATATGATGGTATGGAGCATAAAGAGAAAAAGGGCGAAGGCCATGTTAAACAATTTCTTTTTGTACCCTCTCTCACCATGTATTCATAGCAATATAATATGAGGCCCTGATTGGTAAGACAGTTAAATTAAAATTGAGTTTTAATTAACAAAGTAATTTAATTAAAACTGTGACACTTTTATTTCAACTTACCTGTCACAGGAAGTCTATGAAGTCCAAAAGAGTGACCAACATTGCGTATCATAATAGAGTCCTCAGTTAACAAAATTTCACATCCAATGAGAGCATGCATTTTGGCTGCAATACAGATATATTTCCTTAAAGCAATCTGGAAAGAAAATCAAACTTAGATTTAGTGGAATATAACTTTAGTAATTCAATCCAAGGAAATGAAATCAGCAAAGAAAGTCATCTGATTGATAAAAATATAAATTATACTAATTTTTTTCTCTATAACATTTTTTTAAAATATTACTAATTTTAAATTTTCATGTTATTTATTTTGTTTAAAAGTAGCTGGCCTTTGGAGACTATTAGTTGCCTGGGAATGATTTTTGTATTTCAATCAATTTTCTTACAAAAATTTGAGACTAATGCTTTGCCCATGACAATATTTTTAAGCGTAAAAATGTGGCACACATTAACATTGTGTGGTTTAATATCTTAAAATCTGTTAACTTTGTATATGAACCATTCTAAAGGAGTTAAACCTCATGACATCATAATGCCATTCGAGATGACTATCATTAACTGCCGAGCTCATCTATTAACTTTCACACTTTGAAAATTAGAAGATATATAAACTGGACAAAGTTGTGTTTTTAATGTAAATTATATAAACAGAATCTTTCACTCATAACTTTTAAAAAAGGAAGAAAACTGAGTCGTTAAACAGTAGTTGAAACAATGAAAATGGTTTGAATTCTATTGCAATAATAATATCAAATGTTAAAAAATTAAATAAAAAAAGGAAAGAAAATTTTACAAGACAATTAAATTTGCATCCTTGAAAAGACAAGTTCTTAAATTTTAAAATGTTTTAAAAAAATAATTATGTGCAAAAATAGTTTCAAGAGTTATGAAAAAATGGCACAATCCTGTTTAATTAATTAATTTTTTTAAAGAAAGTCATTAACTAAAAGTGTTTGCTTCAGTAAAGTGACTTGGCAAGCAGAAGAGAAAGACACCTTCTGAACTTAGAATATCTTTCTTTATAATTTAAGAGAAAAATAGTTCTACTGGAAGAAAATTTTAGTCTTTGAAAGAAAATTTTAGTCTTTGAAAGACATTCATCCGCTCAACATCTAATAATTTGGACATCAGTTTAAATGTTTATTTTCATTATTAAGCATCATAAGGTTAATTTTGATAATTAATAATTAAATACAATATGGAACTGAAAACAAATACAATTTCTGAAAGAAAGTTATTTTTCTTTTTAAATTCAATATACAGGGTATATCATACTGAATAATTTTGATAATATATGACAGATTCAAAAATGAGATATTTTTAATGAAATAAAATAAAAATTTTTAATTTAAAATTACCAATTTTGTAAAAGTAAATACTTTAAAACAAAATTTTCTTTTGAACAAGTCTTCAGATGTATGTAAAACCAAAAGAGACTAAGAATATCTGGTACTCAGTATCAAATTTGGACTTGATTGATAATTTTCTCAAACTCATTTGCTTTCAATCAGATGACATTATATTAATCTGATATAACCTAGTTTGCTGTTCTGTCTTTGTGCCACTATTGACATGCATGATGGTTTTTTTTTAAATATATGTTTTTTACTCCAGGCCCATTTAAAAGTGCATATACCATTGAAAAATTCCTATTTAATCCTATATTAATTATAACAACAAAGGCCTACCTTTTCTCACTCACATCATTTACATCAAAACTAAAGCCATCACTACATTGTCATCTATAACATTTTTGAATAAGCGAAATCCCAATTTGGAATCATATCCATACAAGCATCAGCCACCGGTGTTGGTGTAAGAGAAACAAACAGTACATATTGAGCACTCAGCTTCATTTCAATAGGAAGAGAAAAGTTAACTGGTTATATCAAGTACAGTCAGTATAAATCTGTACCTGTTACAGACAAAAAAAAAAAAAAAAAGATGTATTAACCCAACCCTAGCAAGAAGCCAATCTTGGGAATTTGACTTGTTTATGGAAATATCAGAATTCAAAGATGAGAGTAATCAGTGCCATACTGAGTGTGTTTATTTGGAGTGGGGGGGGGGGGGTACTGATTATTACAGCAGATCTTTTCCACTGACTATGACCACAGAAGAAAAGCAGTCACAAAAGATGCATTGTACTTTTTTAAGTGCTTAAAGCTAAAAATAGTACTATATATTTAGGTTACAATAAAAGTAAAAATAAAGATAAATAAAATTTAAATTTTTCGTCTCACCCTCTTAAGTGGTTGAACTCCCCCCCCCTCCCCTCCATTCTTCGTGTTTAATTCAAAAACGAAGAACTGATGTTCAACCAATGCCAATAGATAATCAGAATTCTTGAACTTAAACATTCTTACTTCAAGATATCAATAATGTTAAAAAAAATGGAATTGCAAACAGTGTAATAATATAATTAAAATAAGAGAAAAAAGCCAAGAGAGTAATAAATTAAATAATATGTAATGAATATATATTTGCAATGAAGTTTCAAACAAAAAACTGAATTGGTGAACTGACATTGAAATTGAACTGAATCCTATTATACATCATTTCTTGGGAGAGTTTTATTAATGAGTCTTTTATGTCTTCTTTTGTTTTTAGGACTGATAGCATTGTGGAGTTAGGCTTTTTTAGAATGCTTCAATGACATTATTATTCAGTTTAACAAATAACTTTTTTGGATAATTCATGGTTATGAATATATAATCTTAAACTTTCAGGGATTAAATTTCAGAGATTTTATTTTAAAAAAATTCTCATTTACTCACACTGAAAGCAATTATTTTAACCTCAAAAATATTCGAATGAAACATGAAAAAAAAATAATAGAAGGATTTTGTGCAAAAATCGCAGAACATTATCCAACATATTGATGGATGGGAATAACAAATAGAGTGGGTATGTTTAATTCATGTTTTATATTTTAGAAATCTGATGCTGTTAGGTGAGAGTTAAGTTAGCAGTTAAAAAAAACAAAAACAATTTACCTTTAAAACTGATATGTGATCTACAGCCATGTGGTCTTCTTCATCCCAAACTTTGCACAGATTCTTTACAGAAACCGTTAGTTCTTCTTCTGCCATTACAACTGCTACTGGTAAAAAGCCTAAAATACCTTTTAAACTTCCACACATTAAGAAACCTAAAAGAATGCAAAATTAAATAAATAACAATATATTAAAAGCACATTTTGGTCTAAACTTTTGGCCCTTGCATATTTGGCATCACTGAAAAATTTGTATTACAAATTTAAAATTTTGAATTGAGACTTCTTCCCATACAGCACATGCTTCCCCCCCCCCAATTTTAAACCCAAATATTATTCCTCTCTATATTATAAATTACTGCACACACACGCACGCACGCACACACACAAACAGCTAGATAGGCCGGAGGTCTATTAACTCATTTATTTGCCCACCAATACCAGAAGACAAAATTTTTATCACAACTCACTGTTATAATGTGTATTTTCTCACTCCTTATCAAGCCTTCCATTTATCTCAAGCCAAATAGAATATGAATGCAGCAGCGTCACGGTAGGGTGTCGAGTTAAAATAGAAGGCTCTTTACTGGTAGGTTATATATGTTAATATACCGCACTGCATATTTCAAGAATTTATTAGAGAAAAGATATTGATAGATATTAATTGTTCACATTTTAACATAAATTCTGAAATGCCTAATATAAATGCAGGAAAGATAAACAAAAGATTAATGTAAATCTTTAATCTAATTTTTAAGAAAATTTACTCAAACTTTTTTTATTTTTCACTGATAAATGATTGCACAGATATGAAAAGGTAACCCTAAGAGTCAAAACTTGTTTTTAGTTTTTGAAATGTCCTTAATAGATGACAATAAACAACGAGCAGAACGCTGCTCTTTTCCTGTCACAATTTCTATTTTGCACACAATATGTAGGAGGATCCAATGTCTTGGCAATGTTGCCAATGCAATGCCTTGCTTTCCTCAATTAATTATAATAAAAGAAAGCTGGGCTGGATAGTACAGAAGCCTATTAACCATGAACCGGATACTCAGGAAAGTAATGTAATTATTTCCAACATGCCCTCTAAATCCCTGATTTTTAAAAAGTAGAAGATAGAAACTAGAATAGAAAACAGCATCTAATAATTTGTCCTAAGTTTTTAAATTCTTTTTGTGAAATCACTAAATGTAAAAGTAAATTTCAAAAATGCAAAAATATGAAAAGAGTAGAGTTCATAATTCAGTGGAGATCAGTTTTACATAATATATTTGTGTGCATTAGTTTAAGAATACAAAGCAATACATTTTAGACTTTAAGATAAAGAAATTGAAAATAAAAGCATTTAGCTTATTTATTTCCTTATTAAAGATAAACAAAGACCAAGCATAAAAAATTCTTAAAAAAAATTTCTTTAGAAAGTAGCAGAAGTGTAGGTGTGTGTGTGTGAGGAGGGGAAGGGGGAGGGCTATGAACTCTAATACATAAAGTAGGAAAAAACGTGTCCCTCTGAGTAAAAATGCATGGCCAAAAAATTAAATAGGACATTTTCTTGGCCAAATGATGACCAGCAAGAAAAAATCATAATGATAATTTACTATTCTACTGATACTAATGTAAAAAAATCATAACTAAATAGAATAAATAATAATGATAAAGAAAGTATGGGGGAAAAAAGCAAACTATGTTAAAATAAAGTTTTTTATCTTATCTCAGTTCAATCAAAGAATACTAAAAACAAATGGAAAATCTTCTTACCAGCTGTTGAGCTTGTTTGTTGCCAACTTAATGATGTAATCATTCCAAGTGCCATATCACATTCATAAACAAGTGAGATCCTTGGAAAAAAAAATATTAATTAAAGTACTGATTCAAATCGATAATACAGATAAGTAAACATATATATATATAAAGAAGTTTTTTTTTTTTTTACTAGAACATTTCTACTTTATTTTTAATTTGCAATTTACTTGCTGCCTTTGCCAAATGGGTCAATTAGATTTAATAGTTTCCATGAATTTCAACCAAATATTTAGTGTATCTTGGTCTAAATTTTTTCCTCAGCGAAAGATCTTCAAGCTTTAGTAAACATATAATTTATGCTATTTTAGAAGGTTTACATGGTTCTATTCATTTGATTATACATTTCACTAATTTTTTTACATACATCTTTTTTTATATTTAATTATATCATAGAAAACAGCAATAGTGTTTAAAGATGGTCACACTTAAAAAACTTTTCATCGGTGCTTGAGAAATTAGACCTTACAAAAAAAAAAAAAAAAAAAAATTAAAACCAAGCTTTATTCTGAAACCCACTTAACTGGGAAAAAAATATATTATATTCCTAACATCACTGACAATAATAGAAGAAAAATTTGAGGTAAAATATTTTTAGAAAATAATTTGAGTTTCACTTCAATAGTGAAATGTAGTGACACAGAATATATATTTTAAAAAAATAGACAATTAAACTATGTTAGAATTTCTGAAAGTATTATAATTGCATGTTATTATAATTAAAAACACAAAATTTAATTAAATTTCAGAACTTTTTCAAATCAGAATAGTAATAAAATATTCCTTTTCTGATGTGCAAAAGTTCCAATACATTTTTTCAATTTAAATAAATATGAAATTAATCAATTTAAATAAAAATGTTTAAAAGGGAAACAGGAGAGAACAAGCTGCATTATATTTTAGTGTTTAAAAATAAATATATTAAGAATGTTGAAACAAAAATAAACTTACGTCCTCCCTTCACTAGAAGATACTTTCCAGAACTGGATATGCCCACTTTTCATAGCAACAATGAGAAAACAAAATTCATGACTCTTATCACCTATAACAGTTGCTGGTCCACCAAACATACCAGTCCAAGTAATTTCTAAAAGTAATAAAGTTTTATTCATTATTAAAAATTATAGGATAATTATTAAAAACAAATGCATTATTTAATTGTGAGATATTTAATTAAATGCAATGTGTTGCATAACAGATTACTTATAATGCTGCAATTAATCTTTGAAAAATTAAACACTTGAAAAAACAGCTGCAATGTTCTAAAGATTTGTAATATTTTATAAAAACAGCTACATCTTGAAATATGTATTTTGGTGTAGGTTCCTAATTACATAACTGTTTCAAATTCTATTAATGCTTTTAGCAAATACAAGACTCACATCTAAGTAAATAAAAATACTATAATAAATCATATTTAATATGTATTAATTTAATAATTAAAAGTTCTTCAAAAAACAGATATTTACATTAATTACTATAAAATGCAAATAATACATTTACAAACCCTATTTATTTCATATTAGCCTTTGGTGGCCAGCTGGTTTGTTGGAATAATAATCACTAATTCTTTTAATTCTATATTTTATATAAATTGGTCTCTTAATAGCTTCTACAGAAAAATATTTTTAATTCTCAAAATTTCATAATGATACAACTCATACCATTATAGAAATCTTTCGCTGTTTCATTCAATGAACTATACATCTATTCAATTTCCTGTAAATTCCCAGAAAACATGGACTTTAAATTGAAGTAGAAGTGATTAAACTTCAATTAAAACAAAAGTTTTCATTTAAATCTTTGATGTATTAAAATATTATGATTTATGCAATATCTTGAAGGATTATTCATAAACAATTTCTTTGATTCATCAGAAAATTCAGCTTTGGATTTCACTTTCAAAAGGATTTAAGTGGAAAATAATATTTAATTAAAAAGGATAATAAAATAAATTAATATAATTAAAATAATTAAATTAATTAATAATAAATTAATATGATTAAAATAATTAAATTAATTAATAATAAATTAATAAATTTAATTTAATTAAAAAGGATTTAAAAAATAATAATATTTAATTTCATTTTAGTCAATAAATGTATTTTTGAAAAAATTGTGGAGTCTTAATTTTATAGTCTTTTGAATCTATGAATCATAATCAATAAAAATATTTTTGACACTCTTAATTTTTAAATAAAAATTTTTTTCAATATCTTCTTTGATGAAATATGGCCGAGTAATGAAGTTTTGAATATCACTAAGTTAAGATGATCAACAATTTCGTAATTTCAGATTCATTAGCCTAGGGGAACCTCCAGCATTAATTGGTTAATGGAGTGGTTTAAGATTGCACTTTTTTAGAAAAAACATAATATTCAAATTTTTTCAACACACTCAGTTTTAGTCACAATAGAGTAAATTTTTCCTTTTATGTAAAATGTTTCAAGAATATTTTACGAAATATGATTCATAGGATTGAGGGTCTGTATAAAAATATAAAATTTATAATTTATCAGAACATTTATTGACACAAACTTCCCAAGATTGTATTCTTTATTTCATTCAGACCATTTTTTCTTTCTATTAGATGTATATATCTAACACAAACTGTTTAGAAATTAAATGTTGGAATTCTACTACAGTAAATATCCTGCATATGCATAAACCATGTCTGCCTTAAAAACTACAGAATTATTGATATTTTAATATAGATAGATAGATTAATATAGATACTTTAAAAATTCACAGAAATCATTTTCTTGCACTTATTTTTCTAGAAAATATCATGTTTCACGTTTATTTCATTTCTTATAGATACATACAGAAAATTACATATAAAATTATTTTTGTCATATCATGACAAATACTGAGAAAAGCTTGCACTATATAAAAGTTTGCTTTTTCCATGCAGAGATTTTTTGCAGGTTAAACTTTATTTCTATTTCATGTGAAATAAATTATTGGAAAATATGCTTTAGAACATTTTTAAAAATTAATTAAAAATAAAAATTGAATTTATATATTAAGAAATTGATATCATTGAAGACATAATTGTTTAAAATTTAAGATGATGTAAAAATGGTTCTGTGTATCCATATCCCATAAAAATGACTAAACTTTGCTTAATTTCTTATTATAGCTGTAAATCTAACAGTCAAGCCTATAGAGAATGAACACATGCACATATATGCATTTATCTTTATTATAAATAAAAATCAAGGAGTTCAGCTTAAATTTACATAAAATTATTTAGTAATAATACCTAAATTCTATATCTTTTCAAAATTGCAAACTTAATTTTTCAAATAATTTAATATTATTACCTAGGAAAAAAATTAGTTATTTTTTTCAGTGCATTTAAGAACTGAATAACATTAAATCCACACAGCACGAACAGTTTTTTTAAGGAATAAAATAAATTATGAACAAATATTTACCCATCGGTGCATATTTATACGTCTCATCCCTTATTTTTTCATAGTTTAAGGATTTTGAAATACTAAAGACTTCTTTAGATTCTTCCTCCTCTTCGGTATCATCTAAAACAACAAATGTCCTTTTACCTCTACCTCTACCTCCTCGTTTTTTTCTTCTTCGACTAGTTCTAGTTGGTTTGGGTTGTGAAACATTATTGGATTGAGCCGGAACAATTTCTTTTTTTAACAATTCAGTTAAATCACAAATGCACTTCCATTCTTTCTCAACTTCCTCATAAAGTGCTAGACGATGATCCATTGTGAGAGTGGCTAATAAACACCTTTAATGTAAAATAAAAGGGAAATAATAAAACACCAAACATATAATATTTAAAATTAAAATGCTAATAAATTTAAAAAAATCTGTGATTTTTATTATTTTAATCTATGTATTTCACTATGATATTTTCACTTTGTTTCAACACATAACAGGTATTTGATTGATCTATTTATTAAAAGATGAATGATAATTTGCTATTTAAATATTTTTATATATTATATTACCTGGATACTTTTATATAGTCGAATTTAATTTTGAGCTTTCTAAGATTAAAAAATTATACTATACATTAACTTGCTATTGTGATAAGAACATATCAAGATAATGCATGAAAAAGATTGAGAAAACCAAGGAAAAAAATAAGACCACTGTCTTTCTTTTATCCAATTAATTAAAAGATGAATTGCAATGAATTAATCTTGAAAAGGAAAACAAAAGAAATTTTCTTTTACTGAGGAAAATTTTTCATTGAAATCAGTTCATTGAAAAATTAATAGCATTAAAAGCATTTCATAATCATTTAATTACAGCATGTGACTATTCTAGTTAGAGTCTGACTAAGGCATGGAGGGGTATATGGGGCAGTTGCTCCGGGCCCCCAATTCGAATAGAAAGTTTATTTTATGTTTCCTTCTTTAATGACCTTTTTTTAAACAAAATATCAGAGCAGTGTAAAATCCTTCAGTTTCATGTTAATTTCTTCATTAATCTATTGTACAGAAAAAAAAAATCCATATTTCGTAAATTCATGACTTATTAGGATGGAATTCAGCTAAATTTTCGCAATTACGATGGACAAATATATCTATAATGAGGTGAAAAATTTAAATACCTCTATAAAGTTCGGTTCTTCATTACTGAAGTAATAAATTTGAGGGGGAGCAAAAAAGTTTTTGAACCGGCAAAAATTAGGCTAAGTCGCGCCCTGGTTCTAGTTATTAAAATATTAATATCTATGAAATGTCCCTTTAAGCATAATTAAATAGTTCTAAATATAATTTTAAAATAATTGAAGTATTTCAAAAGAATTGAATTTTCAACAACAATCATATGATGTGTAACAAAATTACCATATTCACGATTAACCTATCGGTACACACATTGATTTTGACCCCAACTGTCCTTTTTTTGCTAAGAAATTTTAATTACTTGCATCTGTTTCTTGGGGGAGCTAGAAAAAGAGGATAATGATAGCAGAAACTAGATACCAGGGTATATAATTTTTTACTGGTGGAGTTGTGGTCAAATTGACCCCAGTGTCTGCCAGCATTTCAGATTCATTTAACATGATGGCTTTAACAACCTACAAATGTGAGCAGCAGAGACTTAAAGATCTTCTTACAAGTGTTCCTAGAGATAACAAAAATTATGATAGTTCAGATCTGTCTGATACTGATGAAACATTCGAAAGCAATCATTATACAGAATCAGAACAAGAAGTAGATTTTGATTTAGGTGATCAAATAATTGATGACATATTTTATATTGGTAAAGATAGGATGAAATGGAAAAAAAAAAAAAATACCTCCACCAAAGAATTCTTGATTGAAATTTTAAAGCAAAATGTCACATTTACATGAATTCAAGATACTTTTCAAATCAATTTCTTCTGTTCTAGATTCTTTTTTTAAGAAGTTATTGTTGATATTGTTGTAGATTGTATAAATATTTATATTTCATCAATTCAAAAGCAATTCAGCCATAAAAGAGATTTAAACTCACAGATTCTGCTGAAACACAAACACCCTTTGGACTATTGCCTTATTCTGGTGTTCTTAGAGCTGTGCACCTGAATAAGAAAGATGTGTGGTTTTCAGATGGAATAAGCATCCCAATATTTTCAGCTACAATTTCTATCAAGCATTTTCACGTTCATCTTCGATGCTTGCACTTCGACATATCCACAATCGTCAATAAAGGAAGGTTACAGATAAATTAGCAGCCATAAGAAGTGTGTTTGAAAAAGTGGTCTTCAATTTCCAAAATATGTACAGGGTTTCTGAAGATTGTTCTATAGACGAAAAATTGGTATTCTTTCATGGCAAGCACTAGTTTTATCAGTACAAAAGCAAACCGGCCAAACAAAGTATAAAAATTTCCTCACTGCATAATTCTCGCACATTTTCCACTTGCAATTTAGAAATTTATGCTGGATGGTGGCAATCAAGTGGGCTATTCAAGTTGAGCAACAAACCAAACAATGTTGTAAAGAGACTTGTAGCTCCAATAAGTAAAACAGATTGGAATATAATGATAGATGACTGGTTTCTTTATCTTTGAATTTATTAGAAAAGAAACAACTCATCATCGTTAGAACAATCAGAAAAAATAAAAGAGAAATTCCAGAAGAATTTTGTCCATATTCATCGAAACTTGTAAATTCTTTTCTTTGGGGATTTTATGAAAAGAAGATATCCCTAACCTCTCATACAGCAAAAAAAATAAAAGTACATCTGTATTGGTAATATCTTTGTTTCTTTTCATCATGATGATACAATCAATATAAACACATTGATTTATGTGATAAATTTTTACAACTAGACCAAAATAAGAGTTGACACAGTAGATGAGATGTGTGGAACATATTAAGTGTCCAGGAAAAGTCATTGTTGGCATTTGAACATTTTCTTTGGTTTACTGAACATAGTGAGTATATTCATCATTTATAGAACAAACATCAATAAGTATAAGAATCTTACTCAATGAAACTTTTTAAAACAACTTGTTGCTGAGCTTTTAAAGAGGCACATGGATAAGAGATCAAGGAATGAAAATGTAGCTACAATTATCAGCACAAATGCTATAAGACTACTTACTTCGACAGAAGATGCCAAAGCTAAGAAACTTTAAAAAATCTATGATTTGTCATTGATGTAAAAGATACTCAAGAAAATCTGGCCCAAAGAATTTTTCTTCTAGTGAAAAATGTAGCACACCCTTAGGTAAAATGCATTCTCTTTATCATATGCAAAACATGTTTAAAAATTAATGATAAAAATTCATCTAATTCTAAATGAAAACCTATAAAAGTATATTTTGTACATGCAAATAAATATCAAAGGCAAAAGTTTTGAATTTTCCAAGTTGAATGCTCATTTTTAAAAAAAAATTCAAATGTAAATTATATACAAAATATAGATCTTCTTATAATTTCAAAATTTTTAAAGAAACAGAAATTAATTTATTTAAATGAATGGAATAAAAATGGGCACAAAAGATGTATGGAAAAAAGAGGCACGTTCAATTTCCTTTCTTCTAATAAAATGTTGCATTTGTATCACATATAAAACTCACTTACGTAGAAAAATAGTTTTTTATTCTGACCGTATTTTATTTTTGTAAAGATATATTTCAATTCAAATTCTTTTAAAAAAATGTATTCTCTTCAAATAAGAAATAAGTGAGTTAAAATTTGGGGTCCAACAGATCCTGCACATGTGCTAATGTTCCAAAAGTCAATGCATGTGCTGAAAAATAAAAATAGTTTAATTTCACAAAACTCTTTCTACAAGTCTGAGAAATATGGAATCATATTTCATCTGTGATTTGGTTGCTTATAATTTCTACATGCAATCAACTTTAGCCTCTAATTATCTCTAATGACAGAGAGACTCAATTCAATTCAAATTAAATTTTGAATGCAATAAATTATACACAATAATTACCTTGCAAAGATACTTTGTTGCACCTAAGTAAAAAAACTGTTTAGTTTAAAATTATGAAGTTAATAAATAATAAAATAATTTTTTTACGGAATTAATTTTTTTATTTTATAATTTTTTTTAATACAAACATACAAAAGTTAAAAGTAATGACAAAATTAACATTTTAAGAAATATAATTTAGCTTTAAATAAAATGCAAAAAAAGAAAAGAAAATCAAATCAATAAAGTTCACTACAATAAATAAAAAGGTACCATAAGTAAATATATAATGCTTATATTTTTTTTTTATCAATCACTATTGCATTGTTATATAGAGAGGAAAAAAATTCTTTATTGAATTCATTTGGCTCTTAAATGGAAATATTTACCTTCCAGTACCAGCAGCTCCTTTGGGAGACCACTTACAACATCTAAAAGAACGGAATGCCTCAGCCCTTTCTGAAGGTGTTGGGTTAAGTGTATGATCCATTAAAATTTGATAAAGATTCTCTAGATGAAAAAAAAAAAAGATTAAATAAATGCATTCTTAATTTTAACTAGGAAAAATAATTACAATTATTATAAATCAGGTGGACTACCAAATACTGCAAAATTAATAGATGCAACATTCTTAGCAGAGTCCCAGAAAAAAATCAAGTCAAATTTTAGCAATAATTCTCAGATTGAATTTCATAAATCAATTGGCAATATGTTGAAGCAAAGATTCAAACTTTATAATGTTTGGACATCAATAATGAAATACATTAATTAGTAAATAACTAGAAAGAAATTACAAATGTGAAGCTAGAATAAGTAATATGCTTTTAGCTTCTATGCCAGGTTAGGTAAAATGAATCTTTATGTAACAAATACAATAAACTTATTAATAAAAAAATCATTATATCTTAGCGAATATAACAGTAGATAATAAAGAACCAATAAAAAACATTCATAACTGAAAGTGAATTTCAACAATCATCACTAATATACAATTAGTGATCAACTTTATACGAAAATGAGCCACATCAAAAACATATATAAAAGATTTTAAGCCATACACTAAGTCTTTGAAAAACAATCTTTTCCTTGATTTTCAAGCACTTCAGGCAAGTTTATAAAATTTCTAAAAATCACATTTGAAATTATTTATATACATGCATGCAATTTTTGTTTGTTTACATTTATGGCATATCTTGAGTAAGTCATAAAATAACTAATATTCACTTAATTTCATTAAAAAAAAAAATATTTTCCCCAAATAAGAACATTAGTAACAGGAAAAGAAAGCATTACATTACTGTTATATTATGTGCTTTTATCCCCTCCCCCTTATATTCTGCTTAAAAAAAAAATTATATTTCTTTAAAATATAGACAACATATTTAAAAGCGCTTTCTTTTTTTGGCCAGTTTTTGCTTTTGCAAGTGATATGCTTCTTTCACAGTGCCTTATATTGCATAATCAAAATAAATAAAACAAAATAATACCTCTATCTGTTGTTGATTTGACATACTGATATGGATTGGGAGGTATGTAAATAGGATTTAACTGCATTGGTTGATCTGGTGCTTGAATAACTTGTTTATGCAATGGTGGTGGGAAACCAGTTTCAACTGGACTACAATAAGAATTCTGAAAAGTAAGATTCATTTAAGAATATTAAAGAGTTAAATACAAGTGCAAATCTAATATTTTATAAATTTTTTTTATATTTAGTTTATTTTATAAAAGAAACAGTGCATTAATGAGAATTGTTAATTCTAAAACGCTGTTTTTGAAATCTAATGATTTTAAAGACAAAAAAATTAGTTAAAATTCAATTAATATGTTTAAATAATGAAAATTACAAATGAAAATTTACCTGTACTACAAACTAAACACTCTTGATATATTTGCCAATTAATTACAAATGCATAAACTTAATATATGTTTCCTCAATATATTATTTCACGCTCATCAGAAAATGCTAAAATCTTTTCACACATCTAACATGAATTTAATTCATTTGCCAAGCATTAATGTGATTTTACTGCCAATATTTTATTTTTTTTTGTCTCAATATTGCCTTTTTGTCTAATTTTACTATATATATATATGTAAATGTGTGTGTGTGTATGTAAAATAATGAAATGTAATCAAATTTCGAGAAGTTACATCTTGGGTGTTTTTGTACTAGTAAAATTCATTAAATATTTTTAAATATTATACAATAAAAGTTTTATTTTCATTTGAGTTCGACTTTTCTTTTTAAAATTTGCTATTTTTAAAAATATTTCAGGCAAAGTAATTTATATTCTTTATTATTTATCATATTAAAATACACTCAAGACAAAAATGGATATTATTTTGAAACTGATGGATGGATTAAATGGATTTATTTTTGAAACAGAATTTCTTTAATTACTTTTAAACAAACACTAAATTGTAATAAAAAAAAATCTATAGCAAAATTGATGTTTTAGTAAATATAAATACATCTTGGGTTTTATTTTAATGTTTGACAGTTATCTTTATTTAAATTCTGTGGAATTTCCTCAAAAATTAAGATTCATGGAATATTTGAAAAAAACATCTAATTCAGAAAACAATATTTTGAAAAAAAAAAACACATTAAAAATATTTTTACCTCTGAACTTATTGAATATTCATTTTAATATATTATTTTAGTCACATTTAAGCATATATTTGGAGATGGAGGGTTAAAAAGAAAATTTCATATTTAAACCATTTTCAAAGTTTACCTTCTTGTTAAACATAGTATTGTATACACCACTTCATGCAATAGATATATATTTACCATTAAAAATTTACATCGGGTTTAAAGGAAACAATCATTTATAACATATGTTTATCGGAGTAGTCAATAGTTTTCAGGAGAAAAAAAAATTAGGAATGAATGAAAAAGAAAGAAATCCATTTCAAAATTATTGCTAAGTTAAATTTGAGGTAGCCTTACCAATATATAAATACTTTTACTTGTACAGACAGCAATTTTATTGTCAGCTGACCAATCTACGGCAAATTTTCGAATAATTTCTCCCGGCAGCGAAAAATTTTGAACTAAAGGTATATTAGCCATGATTTCTTTAGATCTGTGACTGAAGAATTTTATTGAAATAACCGTAGAAATTCTTTAACTCATTTTATTTAATAACCTAAATTTGTTATTGTGGGAATTATAAAGAAACCTGTTCTCTATATTTGACGTGCTTTTGAAATAAACAATTTCGCTTGAAAAGCGGCTATACTGTTGCCAAATATTTATTCTTAAAATAATTAGAATAGCTCAACGTGCAAATTTCTGAAATTGTGTTCTTTATTTTTATTAAACAAATGATAAAAACAAAAAATAAAAATATTCTGCGCAATATCTTGGAATATATATGACAGAGCTGATTTCATAACTTCTTTAAGGAAAAAAAAAAAGAGCCGATGTGATAAAACCGACTCATGATGATTCAATGATTCATTGTATTGCCAAATTCAAAAATGTTAAACTGATAAGACGACTTTGCAGTTGAAAAATAACAGAATCGTTGTCAATCAATCAATCAATCAATCAATAAAAAAACTTGATCTGATGATTCATGTATTATCTGCAGTCATTTTTTCTTTGTGGAATTACATTATATTAGTATTATATAAGAAATATCTCTTTAGACAAATGACTTTCAAACCACAGCTATGCTTAAAATGAAGATTTAAATGTCCAGAATCATTGGCGTGTTTGTATTCTTGTGTGTGGTTCTATAATCATGAGAAAATTTTCTCGTTCTGCCTTACAGTATGCTTTAAGGAGTAGATAGAATCACAAAATTTGCTTATTCCTTTTTTTTTTCAGTAATTATTTAACATTTTTGTCATAAATGGATATACATGAGTACATCGTGTTTTAAGCTATATTCAAAAGTGTAATATTAATTTTTTTTTGCATTTTTTTTATAATACATGTGTTTGTTTGTGAAAGATAGAATTACAGTGGCTCAAAAAATTGAGAGTACACCGTACTTTTACTTGATAAATCCGACTTTCAGTATAAATAACACAATACCGGGAAGTGCAAACATGTTTTTATTTTTACACATAACAAATGGTTTAATTTAGAGTAAAAATAAAGAAAAATCAGCGAAAAACTTCTAAATTGAAAAGTTTCAGAAGCATTTTAAATAAACATATGTAGAATTTTGCCTCAAAAAATTGAGAATACACCGATAAAATTTTTACCATATCACGCATAGAAACAAAGTGTCACTATTAAGTTGCATGTCTTTTGGCTCTTAAAATGGTCTCTAAGCGTCATGGTACCGATTTGACCAATTTTTGGTGATATCTGAAGATATTTTACCCCATTCTTCTTGCGACACTTGTTTTAAATGGGTTTTGTTTCTAATTTTGTGTTTTTGAACCGCTGTTTCGAGTGTGGTCCACAGATATTGAATGGTATTGATGTCGGGGTACTATTGTGGTGTGTGTAACTGCTGTTTACAATGAAAAAGACACCATATTTTGACGTTACGTGCATTCTGTTTGGGGACGTAGCCCTGCTGAAAAATGGAATTTCCATCTAAACCCAATTTTTAACACCTTAGTTTAGATTGCTGCTACTATATCTTTCATCCAACTAGTTGCAAAAACTTTTCAAATCATAGGCAGAAGTGTAGGTGCTGAAACTGTGTGAAATGCCATTAGCCAAGCTGGATATAAAAGTTGCATTGTTAGAGAGAAACCGTTCATCAGCTTGCAAATTCCGAAAAAGCATTTGAAGTTTGCAAAAACTCATTAATTGAAGACCAATAACCTTTGGAAGAAAGTTATATTTAGTAATGAAAGAAAACTCAACATTTTTTGGCAGTGACAGCCATTGTACTGTATGGAGAAAACCTAATACTGCTTTGGATCCAAAACATTTACGTCCTGCAGTTAAACATGATGGTGACTACGTCATGATTTGATGTTGCATGGCTTCATCCGGGGTAGGAAATTTAATTTTTATAGATGGTATCATAAACGATATGGTTTTCTTCGATACACTTCGCAGCAATCTAAAGGAAAGTGCAAAAAATTTGGGTTTAGATAGAAATTCCATTTTCCAACAGGACAACGATCCCAAACAGAATGCACCTAACGTCAAAATATGGTGTCTTTTCTATTGTAAATAGCAGTTACACACACCACCACATTACCCCGACATCAATACCAATGAATATCTGTGGACCATACTTGAAGCAGCGGTTCAAAAACACAAAATTAGAAACAAACCCATTTAAAACAAGTGTTGTAAGAAGAATGGGGTAAAATATCTTCAGATATCACCAAAAATTGATCGAATCGGTATCATGACGTTTAGAGGCCATTTTAAGAGCCAAAAGACATGCAACTGAATAGTGACACTTTGTTTCTATGCGTGATATGGAAAAAATTTCATTGGTGTATTCTCAATTTTTTGAGGCAAAATTCGACATATGTTTATTTAAAATGCTTCTGAAACTTTTCAATTTAGAAGTTTTTTGCTGTTTTTTCCTTATTTTTACTCTAAATTAAACCATTTGTTATGTGTAAAAATAAAAACATGTTTGCACTTTCCGGTCATAAGTTATTTACATTGAAAGTCAGATTTATCAAGTAAAAGTAAGGTGTACTCTCAATTTTTTGAGCCACTGTATATGTAAGTGTTGTATCCAACATATTATTTCTCAAATCAATACTTTGAAGAGCCTGCAACCTCATCCTAAACTCCTATTTTTTGATTAAATGTTACTTAATTAGAATACTGTGAGGTTTTAAATGAACACTGTAAACTAAAAAAATAATATATTTGAATTAATATTAATGCATATTTGTAATAGGAACATTCTTGAGAAGAATCCTAGCCAAATACTAAACTCATCAACAAAATTCAGGCTGCTGATCATGAGATATTGTATTTAATGATCCAAATAAAAATTTGCTTAAAATAAAGTATATATAACGTGGGAGATCTTACTAAAAGGAATGTTAATTTTGGTTTGAATTAGCCATTAGGTGTTCCAATTTACTTCATTATATATAAATTAAACATACTAATTATAATGAGTCTAAAGTAAACATTTTGAAAATTTTTGTGGTACAAAATAAGTTTATAACTATTTTACTCCTTTGTTATGTGTATGAATACCTATATAATTCTTATAAATTTTAAACTACTAACATTTTTAAATAACATAAATATTTAACACTGTTAAATTATATATGTATATATTATGGAAATTCTGTAAAAACTATATATGGTACTTGTATATTAACTCATGTCATTGGTGAACTTAAGAATTAATTACACTTCATCTGCAAACTTTAGGTTTAACCCATGTTATAGGTGAAAATTGTCACTAGATTAAAATGACATCTGTGGCAAATTTTTTGGCAGTTAATTGTAATAAACATGACATCATTGGTATTTATTTTGCCTGTTAATCATTATAATGCAAATATCGTTAATGATAGTTTATATGGGATGTTAATCACTAATATACAAATATATTATTTATTTATAAATCAAATAAAAAATTCCTCTCTCTCTCTCTCTTTTTTTTTTCTGAAAGAGAGAGAGAGAGAAAGAATATTCATATTTCAGAGAAGAGATTCATGACACTTGCAATTTCTATGTATTGTAGGTTTTCAAAAACAGAAACCCTTCATATTTTTGCTCATCACCAGCTAACTTTGATTTCAGCAAAATAAGAATGAAGGAAGGAATGCTTATTTTTTATTATTCAATGCATAGGACATATTTTATTTTCATTTATTGATTTTCTGTGTATTTGGATATGTAAACAAACTTTCTTCTTATTTTTTGGGTATGTCACCTTTCTGAAGAGTAAAACTGTCTGAAAATGATATTTCTGAAATGAGCAGTACATTTGGAATTCTATTTTTTCCCTTTCTCTTACATACAGAATTAATATAGCCTATTTCTTTCTTCAAATAAACAATACATTTAAAACTTCTGGATCACAGATTAGCACAACATTACATAATATTTAATTAAAAATAGAATGTTTACATTTAAAGCATCCAATAATTTCTCATTGGTTTGATAGTCACTAAAATTTGTCCATATTCATACAGTATCTAAAATGATGCACTACTATGGGTTTGCTGAAATTTCATAGTTATAAATTTACATTCTATATTAAAAACATTTCCTGTAATCACTTTTAAACCTAAATCAAAGTATCATGAAATGACATAATAAATTTGATGGTCTGAAACCAACAAAATTATGGATTGTAACATGGGACTTATTATTACCTATAGTCATTTAAAACTAATTATTTACCTTACAATCTATTAATTATCATATGACTTTAAAATAACTGTGCAATTTTTTGATCATCAGGAAGGGAAACTATTACATGAAAAATTTCCAGCTACAGATTCTTGTGTTTTGGTACTTTTCCATTAGCCAGGAGGAAATTTTGCCAAAAACAGATATTTTATTAATTAGTAATGACTCATTAAATGAATAATAATAAATAGCTTCAAGGACAAAACAACTCATTTTCAGAAAAAGAATAAAATTCATTTCAGCAAAATGAATAACTCATTTAAAATAAAAAGCTCACACTCTGTTAACAAAAAACTATGTTTACATTTTTTGGCAGAATAAGAAATTGTTATATAAGATGATCCCCTTTATATAGATTTAGAAAAAGTGTCAAGAATTCTCATCTTACATAATAAAATATATGTATATGTAAACATAATAATTTTTAAAGCAGAGTCATGGCCGAAGACACTTTGAATTTTTAGCTTCATTTTGTTTCATCCCGGGAGGCATGATTTATGTACAAGCATAAGCGACCAGCACTTCACATAGAACGGCACAAGAGAAATGAGGAAAAACTAAAAGAGAGGGAAAATATTCTTCCCAGTGCTTATAGACTGTCAGATTTTGATAGAGATTTCCTACACATGTCAAATTTGGTAAGGGAATCATAGGGATCTTTTAGAAGAATTGGTTTAGGTCAGCAATTTTTTATCCCTTTACTCGAAGCGTGCTTACTACTGATGAAAGCATTTTTACAGAACTTTCTGTTGTTAATTAAATAGGAAAAGTGGAATGGGATCAGGAAATAAGAGAATATTTTAGAATAAAGTTAATATGTGCTAAATTGAGCTAAAAATTAGGAAATTAATTAAGTTTAAATTAGATTTTAAAATATCATTACATATATATATTATTACATTATATTTTATAATAACTTCTGAACATATTGTTGCATAAAGGCATTTATGAGTTAAAAAAAAATTACAACATTGAGAAGCATTTAATTCGGTTGAAAAAGTATTGCTTGATTAAATTAATATATAAAGATATTAAGAGAAGGACATTAACTCTCAAAATTACATCAATACTAATTGCATATTTTACAAATTGAATGGTATAAGCAAAATATAATAAATAAGCAAATGTTGTATTAGTATTTATTTTTTTGAAAATATCTTTGTGATTTTTATCCTCTATTCTTACCGTGTTTCAAATGTTTCCAGATATTCAAATAACTAATGAAAAATTCTGATACTACAATTTAAGGATACTTAAATAGGATTTTATTCTTTAATATGATTCCATTAATACAATTTCTATATGAAAAAGTTAAGATGATCAATTTTTTAGAACTTATTAAGCCCATTACAGTGCAGTTTTCCCTACTATGTTTTGTTATCTATAGCTATTTTGATTCAAAGACCAGGAGTTCAGACATTAATACGTATCATCTAGTTTTCATAATAATTTGTTAAAAACCTTTGAATAACAATATTAGTTTATAAATTAAAAAATATAATAAATTGATGCTTAGGTGACTCTTGAATAAATCTATTCAGAGATTAAATTTCTTTAAAGATACAAAAAATGGTCTTTCTAATTAGCTCTTTTTTTTATGTGAGGTTTTGAAGTCAGTGATTAATTATATATATATTTCTATTGTCTGTATGAAATATATATTCAAAATCAGATAAAGAATAAAATAGGAACCCCTGCCCCAAATCCAAATAAGAAAATTTTAAATTAGAATTTGTGAATTTATGTTATAATTTGTTGTAATTTTTTTACTTAGAAGAAGGCTAATTAATTTTGAACACTTTTCACAAGTAAAACAGAATTGTTTTTAGTGATGATATTTTTCTTTAAGGAAAGAAATAGATACATATTTGCATTCATTTGACAGCATTATAATCAAAATCTTATGGGAAAATGTTAGTTAAATTTTATTAAAAGCTGAATCAAAAATACATTATTTCATAATCTTAGTTAAATTTGTTTTATAATCATCTAAAGTTTTGATTGTAATGATCTGAATATCTAAACTATGTACTTCACCGCTCAAATTCCTATACTTAATAAAATATTTGTACCTCGACAGATTTCTTAATTACTGCTTAGACTGAAAGAAATAATTTTTATAATCTATATGCAATTCTTTAAATACTGCTTTAAAGGTCCCTCACTCCCATTGTATAAAGATTTTCAGGCTCAATTTACAACTAAATATACATAAGGAACTCAAAGATTTCGATTACACATAACTGAATGGTGAAGAAAAAAAAAGTTTCATTAAGCTAATAATAAATTTTTCCATTTCTCTGATCATAGTAAAATATAAATTGATAAATATTTACTTTATGCAAAATCGTATATTTTAATACATTTGTATTTATCTCAACTAGATTGATATTAAATTTCACATACAAATCTTGTAATTAAATTTTTCTCTCATTTCCTTTTGCTAGAATTTAAACATTAGTATGCATGTGTATTTTCAATAATGATACACAATACTAACATTTTCAGGTTTTCAAAAATCTCAGCTAATTGATTAATTAAATTTTGATTTCATATACATATTACCTGGTGTGAGATTGAGAACATTTATTTCAAGATTTCATATTATTTAATAAAATAAATTAATAATTAGAAAAATTAAAAACAAATTCCAATAACAATTTGAAAAAAAAAAAAAAAAAAAGGTTTTGAAATTTTTTTTGTTAAAATTTTTATGAGTTATGTAAAAAAGAAAAAAGTCAATGTATAACGGATAAACAAAACAATTTATTAGACAACTGTAGAAAACCTAACAGCAAAACTAGACAACAAAAAATAGCAGCAGAATTAATAACTGCTGCAAGATAGCATCACAGAACATTTTTTTGTAATGAAAAAATAGGCTCTCTTGACATAAAAGCACTTTACACTATGTACAAGTGAGAAATAAGCATTTCACAGTAACTGCAGAAAATGTATTTTAATACTGCATTTCAATAGATTTAGCAAATTCTTCTCTAGATATTTTGCAAGAGCAGAAATTTATGAATAATGTGAAATTCATATAAACTAAAATTGCATTGCACCAATATTTTTGTAAATACCATAAATAATACAGAATTTTTTCTTTTGTTTAATAATTCTATATTTAAAATAATCATCAATCAATGCTCAATATATACTACAATTACATTTGATACAACAAACTTAATCTAAAAATCTGCAATTTTCAACATTAATTTTATCACTTTTTAATTACAAGCAGATTTAGATTCTAGAATTATAATGAAATCATGCCCCTCCCCCCAACATATACAACCATATCATAAATAAGGCTACTGCATTGTTCAACAATTAGAATAATAAAATAATGACATTAAATTTATGGCAGGATTTCAGATGCATTAATGTGCTTCAGAAGTTAAACATTATAAACAATTCTTAATTCAGAAGAAAAATGCATAACAAATGCCTTTAATTGTTCTGAGATAAGAATTTAAACAGAAGTTGAAAAGAATATGTTTTATAAGTGAAATCATCATTATTAAAGACATAAATATTCATATGTTACAGAAAATTTTAGTAACATTTTTATCCAAAAATATTATTTCAAGATAAATTTAAAATCAATTCAACCATCTTTATAAAATAAGTAATGTGGAGAAATGTAGCAGAAAATATTTCAATAAACATTTAAAAGAAAACTGTTTACCATGTTATATGGTAAAAAGAAAGAAAAAAAAGTCCCATAATGTTAACAATTTGGGATAATTTAAATTTCTTAAAAGCAAATAAAAATTAACAGATTAAACAATTTTTAATGGGTACTAAAAGGTTATATTTTTAAACAGACCAATACTTTTATTACATTTCTCCATTACATTATAAAACACTGCAATATATTATGCAGTTCAATATATAACCTTCTATGAGGACATTCTTATTAATACTCTCCATTTTTGCTTTTCAGTAAAAATAGAGTTTTCTTGAAAGATGTTTTCAGGCAATAATAACAATTATCCTCTGTTTTTCACGTTATTTTAATCAATTTTCTGATATTTCTTCTCATAAAAAGATGTAATGATCCTTTACATAATAAAATCATGTTGATTGATCATACAACTGTCTCAAATTTTTAATTCTATTAATGGATATGAAAAACTTCATATTGAAATTTCATTTTTTGCCATTTGATACTACATGATTAAATATTGCAAAACTTTAACTTCAAAAGTTTTCTTTTTAAAAATGCTGAGATATAAAATCTCCACGGTTTACATTACTCGCACAACATCCAAGCTACCAAAAATTAAATAAAAAAGCTCTAGACTCATTTGAAATATAAAATTATCATTTTAAAACTGAACAAATTAAACAGAAAATTTTAACATTGCATTTAAAATCAATATAAAATAGTAATAAAATTAAAATTATATAATTTCCTAATCTGTTTAAGATGGTCCAAGTAATACCTTATTTGGATTTCACCCATTCTGAACAAAGAAAATGGAACAATTATATCAACTAGGTGAAAATCTCTTAAATATTTTGATATTACCTTGAAGCTTTCTATTAGTTAGAAGAAGCTATCAAACTATCACTACTTCTAATTTCTACAATTCCCTGTGCAAGTTATTTTACTAATGAGTAAAAGTGAGAATAAAGCTTAACTATTTTCTATAGAAAATCATTAACAGCAAAAACTTTATTTTATTGATAAAATAGATTATAGCAGTGTAGAGTTCTTATGGGACCACCTTAAACAAAGTTAGTAGAAAAGAAATATATGCATGTCTTCTGGTTTATGAATTTCCAGCAAACAAAAAAAAAAAAAAAAAAAATCCCTCTTTTCCAGTTGTACATTTTCACCTTTTTGTATAAGATCACTTCTGAGAAAAATTCAGCTAGAAAATTTTTTTAGAAAAAAATATGCTTATCTAGACAAATGTATAATTTTTCAAAAATTAGTACTGATTGTTTTGTCTAGTTATTGTAATTAAATAGTTCTTTCATTCTTGATACACTTTTCACAAAAAAATCTAAAATTGAGCCATTTATAGAGCTTTAATATAATGCACATTTGCAGATTCTTCTGCAGTCTGAAAAAAGTAAAAAAAAAAAAAAAAAAAAAATGAATGCAATTAATATTTACAGAATGAAAAATAACTTAAGAAAGCATTTTGATACATATTTGAACTTAGCACAAAGTTCCAGAAAAAAAAAAAATAATTTTCAATGAAATTCCACATTTCAACTAAACATTCTGCCATTTGTAACAAAATTTGGTCAATTTCACCCTTGATCCATCACAACTTTATTTCACAGACTTCATCTCTGTATCTCCTCCTACTCTGTAGCCCGGGGCAATCTTTGTGCTTCATTTGCATAACATATCAGGAAATGAAAAATGAAAAGAGATGCTTTCTTCAAATGATACTGTTTTCTTGAATGTGCAGATTCATAACCTTTTCTAGGTTAGCTCTAGCAAAAATAGTTAGTGCAGATCATTTCCATTTAAGCTCTTTTGTAAGTTCATCAAAACTTGTAACAAACCATTTTGCATTCTTTCGAACCTTTTCTCTTATCTGGTTCCCACCAAAACCAATGAAAAGATCCTAAAATAAAACAAATTGGCACCAATTAAAAATTTCTGTATTTAATAGTAATTTATCTAAAGAAAAAAAAATGTTTAAGGAAAATTAATTTTACCAAAAAAAGGATATTCAAACATATATAAGAATGATAATTGCATGTAATCTTTGTAGTAAAAACAATGCCATTCAGACATAGTATATGAAGTAAAATCATACTTCATAGCTGATATTATTGCTAATTTCAATATCAAATAAAATACTCAATACACTATCAAAAAATACTCATTAATATCTTATAAAGCATTTTATTTTAATGTTTTAACAAATAATAAAAATACTTGTAAAGAAAATAAGCAATGTACAAAGGGGAAAAAAAAAAAAAAAAAAAAAAAAATTAGTTAGAACAATGCTAATATAAAATTTTTCTTTACTTGATTCCAGACCATTTAAAATTAGTCAGGCAATGATTGAGCAAAAGATTACATATTCATAAACCAAACTGCTAACTTTATTATGATTTTCTATTAGAATTTTATCAATTTATCCATTCCTAATTATTCTTTAAACTACTGACTAACTAGTTTATACATTAATAATTTTGAATTATAATATTTATAAAATAAAATTTAGCTATGCACAGGTGTCATGATTCAACAAGAAAAAGGTTCAACATGATTCAACAAGATAAGGAGTTTAGAGTTTCATGAAAAAAGTTAATTGAATCAAAAAGATAAGAAATTCTCAAAATAATAGTAATTAATTTAATGAGAATTGTTTGGATTAGGAGGAATTTAGTCACACAAATAAAATACTTACAGCTGGTGGTGATGCCACAAGATCTGTAACTCCATCTCCAATCATAACAAGCCTCTGATATCCATAACGATGTTTCAAGTATGCAATAACTTGTGCTTTGCCATCTTGTTCACTTGTAGGACAGTCCTCATCATATCCAGCATATTCACCTAAAAAAGGATAATATATGAAGAACAAAAACAAACAAAAAACAGTATTCCAGTTTAAAAATACTACTATTAAATATTCTACATCTTTGTAACTGTCTACTTATTTGATTTAAGATACAATTGATCTTTTAATACAAAAATCATTTCATTTCTGCAGTAAACTTCATTATTAAAAAAAATCAAATTATATTTTACTTATTATGTTTGCTGCCTTTTCACTCAGAGGAAAGCAGTTTAGATATTCTTTTGCTTTTTTTCAATGAGAACAGATTTGATTTTAGGGTAATTTTTAACTTGAAATTTGATTTTTTTCTTTTCTTTTGTAATTTTGTAATACAATTCTCCACATGCAATTTATGAAATATTTGCACAATCTTTTTTCCTGATGGCTCTTTTTATGAACAAATTTCCTTTCAACTTTATTAATCATCAAAATGACTTTCTCAGCATATCTTTGCACATACAAAAGACCTGTATGAACGGTGCATGCTATATACAAAATATTTAGCTAGCATTAAAAAAAAAAAATGTCTATAGTATTTTTTACAATTTTTTTAATGAGTTTGAATTTTGTTTCATTTTATGAGGGTGAAAACTGCTTTTGATTATGTTAATGAGACTTACCATCAAAATAATATTTTATCTTGTTTGCAAAGATATGACTGTGAGGAATATTCAGCTCATCTGCTACTGTTTGTATAATGGTATCAAAACCTCCAGATATAAGATACACAGGGATTTTTCTCTCATGAAGAGCAGACACTAATTCCCTATAAATAAATAAATTTATAAATATTTTGTTTATTTACAAATGAAACATATTTCAAGTACAACAGCAAGTAATCATTTTATTTAATGAAGATAAGAACAATATATAAACAAGAATATGTAATAAATTCTATGATATACAGAAGGAATATTAACACATTTCTATTTAGATATTGCTTTTTATTTCAATAACTTAAAAATATATTGATATTACACAAGTAAAATAAAAGGCTATTTTAGGTTTTCAAGTATTGTACCACTAAACATCAATCCAATTCTTCTGTTCTATAACTAAAATTAAACTACAGCAATATTAAAAATAAGTAATTGTTATTTTTATTTCTTAATACTATATATGCATACATATGTGTGACTGATATATTTATTTAAAAATGAATATTTTCATTCCAAAATCATCAAAGTATTAACTGAATTAAATTTGCGAAAAGGATAACATTAAATATTCAAAGTCACATAGATCATAATCCATTAACTGAACAAAGTTGAGTGAAAAATTTGAAAAATATAATTTTTTAAGATTATGGTCAAGGGGTATGAAAATTAAAATATTTGATGGATTACTTCAATTCTTTTTGAACTAAATTTAATCCACTTGAACTAAATTCAACTTAGGTATTTTTTTAATGCAAAAAAAAAAAAAAAAAAATTCTATTGATATTTTAAAAAATTAACATGGTAAACATTTATGTTTTTCTAATTCTGAAATTTATAAACTGATTTTCTTAATCACCAAAATGATCTTATCACTTATTGAAGCCAAACTCTATTTAAATTATAACGAACATTAAATAGCTATTGATGCATTTACTTGATAAGCATATTTCTACAAATAAAGGATCAACAAAACTGACCTAAATAGCTTCATAAACCTAAAAGTTGAATTAATTAAAGTTTTGAATAGTTAAATAAAGCTATAAGAACATACAGGGCTGAATGTTACCTAATCCCAGGAGTCAGTTTTGGTGGATTTGTTTCCAGGTACCTTCTCATAATATACACCGATGGTTTAATGATTTCAAGTCTCTTGGCCAAAGCTTCACGGAAGGAGAGATTACCTCTCATGGCCTGCTGAGTTCTAAAAGAAAAAAATAATAAAAAATAAGCTAAATGATTAAAATGAATGAATAAAAATCCAAAAGCAGAAATAATTGAATTCACAGCTATTAATAATAAATAGTGATATTATGCGAGTGATGATTAGCAAAGCAGCTTATTGACCTTGAATTGTCAAATTTAAACACAAAAGTATTGCAGAAAGCAATAAGTATAAAATTATGACTCTGGAGATATTTAATGCAAAATGTCAAAAATATTTAAAATTAATATAAGTACACGTCAAGCAGAAATTTGAAAGAGTTTTGCTGGCGCCATCTGTTGCAATAAAATAACATACTACTTAAAGATTTGGAATAAATCATTAAAATATTTTTTTTCTTCTGTTAATTGATTTTAATAGATAGCTAGGACAAAAATGCTATATATTCAGTATTCAGTTTGCTCTGTAGGTATTACAAACATCAAAATAATGAGTAATTCACCATGAGTGATGATTATGAACATATATATCAAACTCATTCAGCTGACACATAAATAAAAAGAAATTTTAAGGATATCAAACTGAAATTAAACACAACAAGCAGCTGACATGAATATGACAATTGACACATTTTTATTATGTTTAAATCATTTTAGTTTGGATTTGTTTAAAATATATCTGTTAATGCACTCTAATAATATATTAAAAAAACTGAAAAAAGAAAAATATTTATTATTTATAGAGAAAAAGAACCTTTTCATAATGAGTGTTTTTTTAAAAAATCAGATTAATATCCAATAAAAACTAAAACAATATATTTTAAAAAAGATGTAATGTTATAAACATATATTAAAAAAATAGTACAAGTTTATATTTAATAAGCAGAGAAAATACTTACAATTCAGCCACTTCTTTTTCTCGTCCAACAAACTTTGCTAGTTCGTCAATGGCTTCATCAGTGCAGACTGTAGAATCTATATCAAAGCATACAGCATCAGCAGACCTCCAAATTGATTTAACTCGATCGTCTAATCGGCCCATGGTAGAAATGTTTTGTAAATATCCTTTTATCCAATTGGCCTGGAATTGAAGTAAATATACTGATGAGTCTAAAGATAGATATCTAAACTGAAATCAGTTGTTTCAAGCACATAATAACCAAACTTGTTACCAAAAGCCAGAAGTATGCAATGATAAAAATTATTCAAAAATAACTTTATTCATCTGATATCAAAATGACATGCAAATATTGCAAACTATTAAAAAATTCATATGAAAAACTTCAGTTCTTAAAACATAAATGTAACACCTTTAATTCTTTAAATACAAAAGAAATAAAAACAACTGAACTAAAATATATATAAAAGTATAGCAATATTAAAGAGCAGTTGGAACTCTTGTTTCTTCAATATCAGATATTTAAAATACATGCATATTTTATAAAATTTTAAATATTACAAATTTTTTATAGTATAAATTATATGTACCATATCAAAGTTATAATTTATTTTTGAATACTATAATCCTAAAATATTCCAGTTTTTAGTTGTGTAAAAACTTTTAAGCACAAGAAATGGATTATATTTTTTTAAATAACTAAAATCCCATAGAAAATTGTAATAATTATTAAAATTTTATTTAACATTTTGGAAAACATCTTCACAATTATTAAGTTTGAAAGTGAAAATTTCTGGATGTAAAAATCGAATACTGCAGAGCGCAAACTGCTTTGAGGGCAATGACATGTGTCTCCGCAAAAGGTCTGTCTAAGGAAGCACTCCAAAAATATAATAAAAATTTGAAAAAAATTATTAAGAAATAGGAACTTACTGGGAATAAAGTCAGTTAGGCTATTAGGTTAATAAAAACCTAATATGAAAATAAATTCAAGTTCTTTAAGAGAAGAATTGAATCTAAATGCAGGAGTGCTGATCCGCACGGAGCAGTGACTGAAGCGAAATGACCCTAGCAACCGATTTTATAGTGCCAATATACCGCTACACTAACATTTCAGTATAATCAATAACTAGTCTATCGTACGATCGAAACTTGTCATACCACTTAATGGATGAAGTAAGCTTTCTCTCACCGAGATAAACATATCGCTCACGAATTACGCAATTTTTAAGGAATATTTTTTATCTGCGATCTTAGTTTTCGATAAGAGATACTCACTGTTCGTTTCAGAGACGGTGGAGTGATTTTTAAAGACATATTGCGCCGGTAAATTCTCGAACTCGCACAGAGTCACCATGTAGTACCTCTCGCTGGAGAAGCAAGTCCACTTTTGAGGTACTGCCAGATCGAAACTAACGGAAATTCCGCAATGCCACACAAAAAAGGGTTTCTGCGGCGCTTCGTTCGTGGCGAATCAGCAAAAGAGAGCCAAAATCGAAATGTCCTCGCCCCCATTACTAAGGGGTGGGGAGAATACTAGGAATACTACTACTAATCGCTGAAATTGTCTAGCAAATCTGTCTTAAAATTTCATTTTTATATAATTCCTCTAAATAATTATTCTGCCGAATGAAAAATTTGATTCCAAATAATTCTTATAAACATATTTGTTATCTGAATTATAATAAATTTTTAATAAATCTTTTAGAATATCTAATAATATATATTCAGAACAATGAACAATGGCACACAGACATGAAAAAGTAGCGTATTAACTACTACAAAATTTCAAGCAAAATTAGACTGAAATTACTATTATTAATTTTTAAATTAATATTATTTAATCATACATTTAATTATATTTAATCATAAAATGTAAATAAATTTGGAATTTGATTGAGGTGTTTTTTAATTTATCCATAGCTGCAAATAAAATTGCAAATATTTTCATGTGATATTGCTAAAAGATTTCATGCAATTTTTCCCTTTAAAATTACAAATTTTATGTAGCAATAAAATTTTAAGTACTTAATATAAAAGTTACATCCTTTCTATGTTCAAAATTTGTATATGAGATGTGTTGCAATTCAAAAAGTTATTAAAATATTAGAACCTTTTTTTTAATTTTAGTGAGAAAAATAAATTTAAAAAATCCTATAATTTTTAAATATTACATTAAATTTATAATGATTCATATAAATATTTGTCCATGTATCTAATTGAAAATTATGTAAACATGATTTTAGGAAATAATTGTGTCATCAATTAAATTTTCTTTGTCAAATAATAATAACTATGTTTAGAATTATTTGAACTTCTTTTAGATTAAAATATTAATTTACGCGTCCAAATTAAATTAAAAATTTTAATTATTATTTGACAAATAGTAAAACTTTAATTTGTATTTGCAAATTAAATTGAACATAGTTATTATTATTTGATAAACAAGAAAAAATTTAAATGTTCGAAATGTAGTTGTCAACACAACCCCCCCCCCTCAAAAAAATCTTAAAGGATTTTTATTTTATGTTAAATAAAATGTCGAGAGAGAGAAATAAAATTTTGTAAATTTTCTTGAACAGGAAATAGTTAAAAGAAAAAAAAAAAAAAAAAAAAAAAAAGAAAGAAAGAGAGAGAGAGAGAGAAAAAAAAAAGAAGTTATTTTACTCTCAGATTGAAAAAATATTAAAATTAGAGAAATAAATTGTACAGATATAAAATTGCTATAATTTAAAAAGTAATTTTTTTTTTAGCTTTAATATCTATTCATTTTGAATTAGATAATTTTTTAACTATAAGAATCATTTTGGGTTAGTAATGTTTTGGAAGATATAGATTAAAAAGCACTAAAAACGCGTATAACTTTTAATTAAGTTATATTTTAATTAACTTTTGGATTTTGTAAATCTGACACTGACCTTTTTTTTGCCATAATAATATGTTTCAAGATCAAACAAAAATTGTTGATTTGTATAAAAAAGCATATAGTCAAATATTTATCTTTATATATATATATATATATATATATATATATATATATATACAGATCCCCCCGGAGGACGTTTCGTAATTGAGGATGAGAAGCTTCTGGTATGGTGGTTGGTTCTCGCCCCCCCTGTGGGTACACGAAAAGGTGGGGGTCTGGCTCCTCCCATTGATGATGGGACGTACTTCCTTAGGGAAGAGTTGTGCCGTGGTTGGTGATGGCCCTTAGGACTGAACCGCAATTCTCACCAGTGATGCTGTTGCATTCAAATTTTTCCGTGTGTCTTCTGGTAGGTCGGAGTAGTCAGTTTGTGATTATATATATATATATATATATATATATATATATATATATATATATATATATAGAGAGAGAGAGAGAGAGAGAGAGATGGTATTATTATTATAAAGTAAAATACATATTAAGACGGCTAATAGAATTGTACATTTCATTTTCGGTTACAAATTGATAAAATGATGTGCTATTCAATTCATAGGAAAAGCATTCATAAAATTGAAATATGGTTTATTTAGAAAATCACACTGATCCGTCCTGAGGCACACAGATAAATTTGAATGATCGGAACGCCGTGATAGCATTGGTGGGGACTGAGGTTGAGTACTTACATCGGTCACGGTACAACTCCTCCCGTAGGAGAACATTCCATCATTGATAGGGAGTAGTCATCACACCAGTGCACCACCAAGGCGGCAGAAGTCAATTGCCATCGTTTAAGCTCCTCATCCCCATATCTGAGGTGGCTCTCGGGGGAGAAGGAGGGAGGGAGATGTATTCAGAAAAGTGAATGTGTATGATTTAGAAACGTAATGAAATCAGCACTATACTCCTAATTAATTTTGATTCGATAAATAGATTGGTTGCTTTTTTCTCCTAAGAAAAAATTATTATGCGTAGAGTAACACTGAAATGTTCTTAAATAATTATCCATCCTACTGTGATAGAAGACTAAGAAGAATAAGCCAGAGTTCCATAACTGCTCATTTTCTACCCAAACTTTATTATAAAAAACTTTTTATACCAAAATCCTCTACATTTCCTGACGTCTTAGAACAGGTCAATACTTAATAAATATCTGCAATGTTTATGATGTGCATTTAAAAAAATTTAGAAAAAAAAATAAGAGACTAATATCATTACACATACTTCAAAATAAATTTTAGGATGTCTTACTTGCACGAAACATAAAATCACGAGCACTGTACAATATGAATATATTCAACCTTTAAATTCAACACAACAATAGTGTAAAAAGTAGAATTAATCTCACAAAAATTATTTTTTATTACTATTCCAGATTACTATTATTTTAAAATTAAGCCGGATAGTCGATATCTATTGTATTTGACTTTCTAATGCATTTCAATTGATTAAAAATAAAAATAATAAAATATGCATTAATATATAATTTATTTTTAGCAAAATAAACAAATAAATAAATTATTCATTATTCTGCCTGCTGTTCAAAAACGGGATATTTGTTGGTTAGTAAATTAATTTCGATTTAGAAGATATTATAAAGAAATGTAAAATACTAAAATTAACTTTTTTTAACGTACGTAATCCGTAGTGTAATTTTAGTTAGTTTTTTTTATTTATCTTTTTATCATTTATTGTTCTTATTTATCATTATCTCTATCAAGCTTCTTTTTTCAAATCCCCCCCCCCATTTTTTAAAGTTGTTAACTGTCAGAATCTTTCCTTTATTTTTGCCTTTTCTTTTAATTATTTTTTTATTTTAATCTGGTAATTTATAAAAATTTTCTTTTAGAATATTACCAAAAAAGTGTAATAAAATAATATCAATTAATACAAAATAAAATAATATCAAAAATATCTGATAAAAATCTTAGCAGAATTAGCATATATTTAACTTATTGTGTTCACTTCAAATTGTCTTTGTACATTTGTTAAAAATCTTTATTGCTTTGATATTTCACTTTCTTTCGTTCTTGATGCTATATTTATTATTATATATCATTAAATTATTTAATCGTACTAGCTTTTTCTATATGCAACAAATTTCAATCCTTCAAGATTCCTTTTTCTTTAAAATGTTTGGAATATTTCCTTTGGTTAGCATCATTTATGAAATAAATAAATGAAAAGCAAAGCTTTAAAAATATCTTGTGCTGTTAATTATTGCCTTTTCTTCGTGATTTCAAAACTTCTTCAAAATGGTTCTTTCTGGGACAAATATCCGTAAACCTGTTCAAAATTATTAGAATATTTAACTTCTTTTAAAATCTAGAAAGGTACGAGAGGGCAAGGATTTTTGATTTAAACCTAATACAAATGGCGAAAAGTATATATTAAAAGTATACAAGAAAAGGAGAAAAAAATGTTCTAAATTCTTTTTATATAACGGTGGAGGCGGATGATAGTATTCTTTTCGAGATAATTGCTTAGAAAGAACCTGAATCACTATTACCTCATAAAAGACGAATATATTATTCCATTTAATTGTTTTTTTATTTTATTTTTCATTATTACTTTTTTTTTCACTTTTTAGACGACATTTTTTAAAAAATCCAAATTCCGATCTTTGTGTCATGAATCATGATGACACAATAATAATAATAATAATAAAAAAAAAAAAAATCTTTATCTTTAACAGAGCAATGTAAATATTTTTATTTATTCATTCATTTTTGCTCTAGAAAGTAACGCTCTTGTCTTCAAAAATATTTTTTAAACATTTATTCTGATGTATTTTTCTCAGTATTTTTAATTTATGATTTGCTAGCACAACTTAATGTCATATCTTTATTCAAACAGAATAAAGATATGACATCAGACTTATATATTTTTTAAATTCTAAGAAGATTTGAAGTTTACGAAATAAACAGTTAATAAACATTGATTCAAATAAAATATTTATTTTTAAAGCACAGTTCTGTAGCTTTTTCTTGTTCATTCTAAAATGAAATGACAATCAGTGAATAATTTGATCACATTTGTGATTTTTCGAACCACACAGTGCGTTTTAGAGGATAAGCATAGTAATTTGATTCTAGCATCTCACTCTGTAACCTTCTGGTAGTACTAAACATTTTTTGTACGAACAGATTTAAAATACGCAAGATCCCAATATAAGCAATAGGTAAAATTAAAAATTTAAGTTCAAAATATAATAACCGAGTCTGTTTCCAAAATTCCAAATCTTAAAAAATAGAAAAAGTGGCATTAGCAAATAATTTCTCCATACTAAATCGCCATAATGAGAGAATGATGTACAAATTCTAAAATAATACAAAAAATCAACAAGACAAATTTGAAATAAAAGTCTACAACTACTTTTTAATTTATCAGTATTTCGATCTTAGCCAATATACATTATGTGGTTTCCTTTTATAGTAAATAGGTCAATTTAGTTTCAAATTTCTAGACATTTTTTTTTTTTTTTTTTTTTTTTTTTTTTACTTAGTGAACATGTTAATGTTTTATTTTAGGCCAATTTGTTTTATTTTAGCAATTTTGTGAAAATGCCTCATTAGTATTCAATTTTGATATTAAGTAATAAATATTATTGATAATATAAATACTAACCCTATTTAATTAAATTTAATAAAGATTATTATTTATTAATTTATCATCATTTATAATTGTGCAACATTTACATTCGTACACAATATTCTCCTGGTGTTTGTAAATACAGTACACTCCCGAGTAAATGGCCTAATGAGAACGCGGCCCGGTGAATCATAGATGCATTTGCAAGTAACGCGTCGAGTTAAAATAGAAGGCTCTGTACTGATAGTTTATAAATGTTTATATACTTCACTGCAAGTTTCAAGAAATTTTTAGACTAAAATTAAGTGAAAGGATACAAACTCTTCACATTTTAGCATACATTCTGTAATGCCTAACTTAAATGCAGGAAACATAAACAAAACATTAACGTAAACCGCAGCTCTAATTCTTAAGAAAAGTGGCACAAACTGATTTTATTTTTCACTGATAAATGATTAAATAGACACGAAAGGGTAACACTTAGTTAAGAATTAAAACTTACAGAAATGTTTCAAAAAGTCCTTATTAGATAAATGCTTCTGCATTTTAGAAGACTAGGAAAAGAAAACTAGGCCGGGTAGTACGGAAGCCGGAAAGTCGCGAACCGAATATTCGAGAGTGTACTGTATTGTATTAATAGAATAAACTTGATGAATCAGATAAGATTCTGACAAATTATACTTAACAAATCATTAATATTACCCTAATACATTATAATTCATACAAAAATATGTATTATTTAACGATTAGATTTTTTTTAAAAAAAAAAATTCGACTTGCCTGCACCTCCTCCCTGTCAGCCAAACGGCCCTAAATAATTCCTGTTTGGAAATCCCTCACTAATGTTCAATGAATTGTGTTAGAATTTAGCTCTGCAGTCGGTATTCTACGATGGGTGGAATCGAAAACTATCCAAAGCATCGTTTTCGAAATGAGTAACTAATAATTAAATCAGACACATGATATAAATGATATATATTCTGGGTTGAAATCTATTTTAATATGCCAATAAGATGGCCCAAACAAGCAGGCAATTTAGGTTTTCTAGCAAAATATGGCTCAGCACTCTTTAGCTTGTCAGCCATCTTTATTTTGACTTTGGCGACTTCGCTTTCTCAGTGGTATAAAGAGGCACACTAAAGTAGATTTCAATATGCATTTGATTCTGATGCCATTTTATATCGTATGTTTACCATTACTATGCAATCGTTCCTTTTCTCAATTTAGTGTGAATTTATATTAGATAATTGAGTATTTGTCTTTGCCTTTATTGTGACGCGGTGATAAGCTCTAGGTCTGGTGTCCAAAGAGTTGTAGGTTCGAAATTCGATTTCAAAAATTCGTCGTATATGTGCGTTAAATCTGATCTCCAGGAGAAACGTCCTAGCTGGTGGGGCCTTGATTATAAAAAGAGAGATGCGATTCAGATATCGTTCTTGTCCTCTAACTACGAATGACGAATTTCATCCTAAAATAGCCCACATGTTGCATCAATACAGGAAACACTAATGAATCAAATTCTTCCTTTTAAGCAGTTTTTATTCAAACAGTAAAGTCTATGTTCTCAAAATATGTTTACTAATGGGTAGTGGTTTTATTGTATTACGAACAATATATAAAATTGTATATTACTCAAAAATATTGTGCTATAAAATGTGAAATACCTAATATACATATTATAAAAGTTTCTTACAAATGCGTATAAGAACGACAAGCAGAAGGGATAAAAGATAGATCAATAATATTAGTCAAATCTATCAATTAAATCCGAAGTCCTTTATATCGAGGATTTTTCTATATTAACACTTTACCGACCGGCCGTCGATTAATCGACGTTTTGTTCTCAGCGCTTACCAACCGGCCGTCGATTAATCGACGTTTTGTTCTCAGCGCTTACCAACCGGCCGTCGATTAATCGACGTTTTGTTCTCAGCGCTTACCAACCGGCCGTCGATTAATCGACGTTTTGTTCTCAGCGCTTACCAACCGGCCGTCGATTAATCGACGTTTTGTTCTCAGCGCTTACCAACCGGTCGTCGATTATTCGACGTTTGCTCCCCAGCGCGGTGAAATGGCATAGTATGTTCGAACCGCTACCGGTCGGTAAAGTGTTAATACTGAAAACGACGTCAGAGAAAGTTTGAATCACCTTCTCAAATTTGCTTGATAAATCAACGACCTTGTGAAGAAGGGGGTTGGAAAACAGATCTGCATGGTTACAGTTTATTATTTTCATTCCTCGTGTCCTTTTATTTCAACATGTACCCTGAAGGTCAATTGAAGATCAATCAAATTTAATCTTCCGACTATTCTCAATCATTGTAATTTATACCTCAAGAATCGCTCATCGTAAGCAACTAGCCTCCACCAAGAGCTATTATCCGCAATTACGATACTATCAAGAGACGAGAAGATAAACACTTATCTTTCCGAACTGATTTCATTCGGTTATCATACAGCCGCGAGCGATAAAAACGCGTATAAATTTAAAATCTCCTGAGAACCCTTCGCTACTGATAGATTTTGATGTGACAGCGATTAAAATGAGAGCGAAATAGTAACTCAGATTGTCGTCATCGTGCTGATATCTTGGAACAGGCGCACTATCGTCGCATGCGATTTCACGCACTATCTTTTATCATCTCCCGTCTGTTTCTTATTAGCTAACCCGTAAAGCTCTTTGACGTCACAGTGCACAGTTTCAACCGGCGAAAGGCGGAAGAAATATCGTCTGTCACTCAAAGAGCAATCGAAAAAGGGAAAAACAGAACATTGTTATTTAGCATTCGCTTTGCTAAGCTGTTACTAAATGCAGGTGCGATAGAGGATTGATAAACCTTTGAGAGCTGTCCACGTGTTAACCTGATATGAAAGCATATTTTAAAGTAACTGTCAGGAAAAAACGGTGTGCAAAAGAAGCACGAGACAGCAGAACACGAGTCAGAAAAAAGTGCTTCGAGTTCCAAGATTCAAGATTTCCTTTTTCGTTTTTTTTTTATAGCTTTTTTCTTGTTAGCATATTCAAAGTAACTTATACTGAACAAACATTAATCTCCTATGTTAAAATTTTAGAGAGTTTATTTTTATCTCTTGTTCCGCGCATTGTTTTTATAAAAGAAAATTTACACCACTACGCATCGTATTAAAATTATGGATATTTACACAAAAAAACATGGCAAAATAAAAAAATAAAAATAAAACTATCTACATTTGGAAAACTATAAAAAAAATGGCAAATAAAATTAAAAAAAAAGAAACGAAAAAGAACACAACCTCCTTCAAAAAGAACAAGGAGCAAAAAAATGTCGGAATTAATCTATAAGTGAACAATTTTCTTCGCGCAAAAAAAAACCGCCCAAATTCTACAAATGTATGCGCAGTAAGGGAAAAAAAAATACAATGCATGTTGTTGTCTCATCTTTACAATTACATGCCATCGACCGAGCAGTATTTTTCTGCCTTTCTACGCATGCGCTGCCTACTGGCCATCTTATAACTGGCCGAGTGTAAACCCTGCAGTAAACTATTAAAAAAAGTAATGCGTTAAATAAAAATAAAGACATTCGTTTTAATAAGTGCATATTACTTAGAAAAACGTTGTTAAAAGTTGTAACTTATATACAGGGGAAATATGGGATGGACCCTTTATTCCAAAAAAGAAAACGATGAATGTTGTCGATTCTTGGTCACATGACGCACAACATAAGAATTGTGATCATACAATTCTGAAATCAACTGTAGAAACAAAATTAAAAAAAAAGAAAGTGCTATCACAATGCAGTGTGAGGCAATGTGCAGTTAACAATTTAACATATGTTCTTATCTCTGTCATATGAACTGTGACGTCGAGTGAATTTAATCTGTTGATTATCAAATTATTGCAGTGAAAAAAATTGATTTTAAACTTATTTCGGAACTAAAAATAGCTTTAAAAAAGCGTTCTGACTCTGAAATAATCCCGAGTAAATTCTGAATGAATGAATATCTAAATTTCAGATAGAAACATTTCCTTTTTATGTATTTAAATGCAGCAAAAAATTTTATGCAATCCCCTGTCATATTTAGTAAAATATTCCTGCCAAATTAGCATTTTAAACAAAAAAGTCCCATCATTTTAAATTTAAAAGTGACCGAGTTATGACACTTTTAGTTATCACTGGAATCATTCAAATACGTTGAATACCACTATCCAGATTTTAATTTGTTATGAAAAATTAGTACACATTTTCAGATTGTTTTTATACATTCTTATCGTTTTACGATGTGAAAAATTAAAATTGTAGCGATAATGAATGTCAATAGAACAATAAATCAAACGTATTGTGATTGTGTTTGTGAAGATAATTTTTAAGCCCTTTCCTTGAATAATAGTGTATCTGATTATATTGATAGTTTAAACTGCCTACTGTGTTTCATTTTTAGCAAATTTACTCACCTTTAAATTGTTCCGCGTGAGATTTCGGAGATTTATTTCAAATATATTAGTTCAGGAGATATCTAGCAAAAACCCAGAGAAATATCACTTTTCGTAATTTTTTGAGAAGTTTGTTAATCTCAGTAATATTGAAGTATAGAACTGGTTTTGAATTACAGACTGCAGCAAATGTACACCAGTACAAATTTATAAATTGTGGTGGAATGAAGATCATTATGATCCGTGCTATGGAAGCAAAAGGACGTATGTTTTCGGGAACATTTCTTTAATGATCACGTTTAACACAAAACAAACACAAACACGAAAGATAAGACAAGACATTAACGTGCGCACACTTTACAAAACAGCGTGTCATCTCCTTATAATTACAATCGCAGAACACTATGGGATGTGTATCTAATCAGGCATCGCCATCTATTGTGCAAAAGAGAAGATAGAGTAATGAATTACAACAAAATTAAATTTTTCTTTAAATGAATTCTTTAGGAAATATTTTAAAAAAACGCATAGAAGAAAATTTTGATATTCATTTGACACCCAAATAACGGGTAACAATTGGATTTTAGAATACAAGCAAGCCTAATATTAAAAGAACTTTAAACATTCAAATCTACCTAACCTTATACTTAAAATTTTACTATATTAGTATTAAGGAAAATATAATCTAAATATTCCAATCCATAAGTCAAATACGGATTAGAAATTATTCCAGTGAATTTCTATCTCTTTATTAATAATAAAAATGAATGTGCATGAGTTGGTGCTCAACAAGCCAGACCATTTGATTTAAATTATTTAACTTGATACATGCATACTTTGTAAGTGGAAATGGGCATTTGGGAAAGATTTGAAAAAAAAAATTGATTAATTAAAAGTTCAAAGAATTGTTGGCGTTTTTCCGTGATATTGCAGCATAAAAATATTTTTTATATCATCTTAAAATTCAAAATAATAATAATAATAATAATAAATAAATAAATAAAATAAAATAAAAAAAAATTAAGGTAGCATTTTTTTTACGCAATTTTTTTTTTCTACTTTTAATAATTTTTTAAAGATATATTTTAAGCTTAATTTACAACAACATGTTTCATTAAATCGTCTGCATTGTTGCTACTAATATTTCCTCCTGCTTCAATGTTGTGATAGAGAAATGAAAAAGTGGCATATTTTTTTCATGCTGAATATTTTAATGTAAGACGCGCTTTTAATAAAATTTTAGAAATATTGTTGTATTCCCAATTAAAGCTTAACTTCAGAACGAAGCAATGTTAAAAATGAATTTTAATTACTCTTGTTCCTTCCTGTGATATAAATGGATGCATAAAGTTATAAATAGAAATGAAGGAAACTTTCATAGAACAATGAACAGAACGATGTAGAGTTTCTAAAATAGTATGAATTACATGTCTAGAGAAATTTTGAATTTAAAAATATTTTACTAAGGAAGTTATTAAGATATATTCACACAAGATATTTAATTGAAATTTTTAATAATCATTATACCCGATGAACTAATTAGTCCTCAAAGGTGGCTAATTCTCATATAATTTTAAAATCAGAAAGCAGTTTTCTTCCACCCCCTCTTTTTTTTAAAAAAATCAAGTTTTCAAAATTGGCGAAAGATACAAATAGAGAGTGTCAAATATACGACTTTTTCTTTTTTTCTCTTTGAAAGAGTGGCTCAGAAAAATTGTGTTTACAGCGAATATTACATAAATAGGTTTACAGGGCGAGAGTATCACGGGTGTTCAGATAATATTTCAGGAATTTTGAAATTGTTTATGGTTAAAAATAACTAAAAAATATCACATGTCTCTAAAACTTCTGTTCTTGAAAAAAAAAAGTGCATGTTTTAGAAAAAGAAAACGGATTCTATTAATAGTAACTTCTCGGTAGCAGCCGCTGCTATTCGATAACAATGTCATGTTCGAAAGTGTGAAGGCCAATTTTTGTTTTTCGTTCACAGATAAGTGTTTTCTGCTTTGCTCATCTTTTTCAAACAATTGATTGAAGTAACTCAAAGTTGAAGGGCAAGGCCATGGGAAATGTTATTGCCTGCAGAACTCTGGTTGAAAACATCATTTTTCATCGAGATGCTGAATAATCAAGTTCTTGAGTTGTTTTTAAGGATAAAAAAAAAACGGGACATTTTAAAAATGGAACAAAATAGTGACTTAAAAAATAAATCATATATTTTTAAACATATTACCAGCAATCGTCTCAAAAGAAATTTTTTCCGATTTCTTTCTTTGTTTTCTTAATATAAACATTCACAATATCATAAACTAAATTTCATTTATTTTCATTTTTGAATTATCACACTAACAGACCAGCATTCCATCTCTTGACAGATTTAATTCAAAATTTGATATGGTTTGGTTATATTAACGTCCCGTTTTTAAAAGCAACACTAGAGCTATTTTGGGACGGACCTCGTCATTTTGAACTCCGATCAAATGATGAGGACGACGCTTAAGATGGCACTCGCTCTCCAAACTTTCACACCACACCAGCGGGAGGATATTTGGCATCGACGGATTTAACGTGCACCAGGCCTGCTTGCACGGCGGTTCTTCGGTGGAATCGGGTCTCGAACCTGAACTCTCCGTTTCTGAGGCCTTACCACCAGGTCACCGTGGCCGCACAAAATTTGATATGAGTCTAAGCTTTAGATATTAAAACTGTGTACAAAACTATTCATTCAATGAATAAAATTTTGTACACAGTTTATTTGAGTTTTGTATTCATTCAATGAATGAAGTTTTATACGCAGTTTTAATATCTAAAATATAGACTGTCTAATGAATCCTGAATGTCTAATGATCGAATGCCTGTCTGTAGATATCTCAAAAACGAAAATAAATGAAATTTAGTTTATGATCTATTTAGTTAGATCTTCAATCTAACTATACGTGTTCAATTTGATATCGCATTGTTACATTGAATTGCATACATACAGCGCATATTTTTAGTGTTTCTAAAAACGTTGTTGAAATGATGTTATTCGTATTTTAAAGTACTTATTCCATGCACATTCTATTTTTAGATATAGCTCTTAAAATTTTTTCTATGCTGTACAGTATTTTGAATAAATATTTTTTTCTGCGTCGAGTGATATTTGCAAAATTTTAAAGAAATGTCAATTTTAGATTTCAGACAGAAGTTTTGTGTTCAGTGAAGCAAAGCATTCTGCAAAAGTAAAATATTTATTTAAATGAATTTGGGGGAAAAATGTATACTATATATTGTTACAAATCTATAATGTTGCTTCTCAGTACGGTTAGTTCAATCACTGGAAAGACCGTTTTACGATCAGCCCTGTTGGATGCTGATCAGATGCCGAATCAATGATCTCATGATTTGGCGACGACTTTGGCGACAAAATAGATAACACTGGAATTTTTCAGAATTTTGGTGATAGAATCAATAGTAACCGAGATATGCCTGATTATTCCAGAACCTTCTCTGCCCTGCTCCGGAGACAATAAAAGGACGGCAGTCTAAGCTGAAGATAGTCGTAGTAAGAGTCGTCGAGAGGTTTAGAGTCGCACGGCGAGTCAACGGTGAATAGTTGTATCAGTCCATCGAAGTGCAAGCGTTGAGGGGAGCTCAAGTGTTTGGTGAATTGAACTGTGTGCCGAGTTCTGGTGTTTATTATAGAAGCAGCATCGAGTCGTGTGAGGAGTAGCCAGTCGTGTTGTAGTGAGTCGGCAGTTGGATACAGATAAAGCGAGGAGACAGTGAAGAATTGCAAGCTTTTGAAGAGACCGTAGAGTGTGGCTTACGTAGATTCCCTCCTTCTGCTGAATTCTGTCTGGCCGTTTTGTGTGCTGTGGTTGTTATTACTATCGATTACTACTTGTGGACTCCTGTTACTTGTAGTGTGCTGCTATGTATTGCGTTTGTTCGTCTGTGTATTCGTGTTAAGTCTTTCAAATTTTTTGGGATTAATATTTTAGACTTTTAAAGGACTGTTTCTTCATCGACTAACGAATCGAAAGAACCCCGAATTCATAACAATATTAACGACCATGAACAAATACTAATACTTCACACCTTTCTTACCAAAAATCGAAAATTGCCAATGAGTTTCGCAGAAATTCTTTACAGTATAACCCAAATGAGAGTAATCATATATTACTAGATCAGTGTTAACTTCATGAGTGAGAAAGTGAATCAGTGTAAACCTGAGTGAGAAATATGAAGTTTGTACATTAAAAAAGTAAGCATAAAGAATGCACGATATGATATTCTTCTATTCCTAGAATTTAAAAAAAAGTGGGGATGATTTCTCTGAAGCTTTCTCGCACACTCATTAATAAAAATGTTTTTATACTCCCTCTCCTTCCACATAAAAACTGATTTTTATTTTCGTACGCGCATTTTATGAACTTACATTACATGAACTTTTTTTGCTTCGTAGTGTAGTGAAGAAAGCCGACAGAATGAGTAAGGGATTTGCCCCACAATCAAATTTTTGGCATCAAGATCCCATGCTAAACATCATTTATGTATGTCGTTCCATTTTTGTATTGCGGTATTCGTATATATGAGGATATGCATTTAAATTCAGCCGTCACCCTGCCACTTACTGAACTGCGTAACCTAGGCAGAATAGGTGTGATCGACCGCCGTCAAAATCACCACTCAGCTACACCACTGGCCGATTCTTCGAGATAGCATCCTCTTAAGAGACGCCTAACCACTCCCCCGATTTTAAGGACAGGGTATGTTCAAAATGCTCCATGCGTATACTCATCACTTTTTAAAGCAGGGTTCACACGAGCCAGCTATTGCACGCAATTGAAGGTCACTCCTACTTTAGGAAGATAACGTGATCGCAATGGGACAATGACAAACATTCGTGTCAACGCTGCTTAAGAGGATATACAGGTGGTCAAAGGATGAAAAATTCCCTAAATCTACTATTATCCCTAAATCTACGATTTTAGGGATAAAATCACGAACTGAATTTCTTCCTTATGTCTTGGAACAGCTTCTGGAATGTTCCGGCGTCGAGATCCGAGGGTTTCAAGCTCGAACCTCGATTCCATCGAAGAAACGTTGTATAAGCAGATTCTTAGTGCTGTTTGATAATAATACCAGGTCTCATTTGAAATCAGTACCAGGATTATATTGGGAGAGACTCTTAGTTTTGCATCATGTTTAGACGACAACGACATCTGAGTTGGCATTCACCTCTCCAAAATTCCATGCCATATCAGCTTGATTAACGATGTCAGATTTAATGACAACTATGTCTGCATATGTGATGGATCCTCAATGGAATTGGGTTTCGAGCTTGTTGCTTTTGATTCCAAAAATTTTATCATAAAAACGCTGTGATAGACTGGTGCAGGCGAAATCCATCAGCAATAAATGTGTTTTCATTGGCGTGGATGCTTGAAGGGGGATTTATTAATTCAGGTATAGCGCGTCATCTGCACACAGCTCGAAATTACAAGGTTTATCACAAAATAGTCCACGTATTACTTAGGAACTGAGCGTGGATGTAACTGAATTAAGTTAAACAATCATCCATTTCATTTCATCTTTGAGTTATATTGTTCACAGACAGCTATAATTACAAAAATATGTTTCTTGCTTTAAGGTAATTTGAAACATGGAGATTCATTTAAATCTCGAGATTGTATCAACTGAGTTTATGGAACTTTTCTCTTAGTGTGTTTTGTGTAAGAGAAAGTAGCCAGTGGAGAATGGTTTCCCTAAAACTTTCTCACATGTTCTCTAATAAAGATGAATTTGCGTTTTAGATGCGTTTTTCCCAACCAATCGAAACCAAAATTTGACAAAAAAAAAAAAACCTACAATTATTATCACAGATTCAGATACCAAATTTGATATATAAGTTATTGCACTTTTAGGCTATCGCATTTACATGCTTCTGAATGCACACACCGACAGACGTTTATTCCCTTGTTGGAGTTCTCAAAATGTGATAGTTATTTACACTATAAATGTTAGACCCGTATAACTATAACTCATTTCATCCATCTGGCTTTCTTCGTTTTGTAGTTATCATGTTAATATTCAAACAGCCGGTCAGACGGATTTGCTCAAAAACGGATTATGTTCAAAATTGGATAGGAATCTGGAAATATGATAAAAATCATATACTAAATTTCATCCGTCTAAATCAAAGGATTTTTGAGTTACATATATCACAGACAGACAGACTTTTTACAAAAATGTGAAATTGGAATTCAGGGAGGCGTAAAGTATGGAGATTCCTCAAGATCTCGAGTTCGAATTTTTTAACAATTACAATACTTTCTCCACAAAAATGTATTAACAAAAAAAAAAAAAAAAAAAAAAATGCAAGAAATAATGAAAACTCTCAAACTTCAGCCTTAAAAGACGCAACGGCCGCACTGGTGAACTGAAAGCAACGCAAATTAAACTAGATAATCCCCTTTCAGTATCGAAACTGAAACGTGTTTTGTTGGCATATTAAGCAGCCGTGACAAATATGTCCATCTTACGCAAGCCATTCATTTGCGTAAACTCCCCAAATAAGGGGTTAGAAACAAAAGTCACGTTCATTATTTTGCCGGAAGGAGATAGTTTCCATCGTTACTCCGGCTGCCTATCGGAGACACTTTTGTTCATTTATTTATTTGTTTTTCCCCTTTTCCAACAATAGCGTTCTCGGAAAGAGCATGATCCTTTTATTTTCAGACTGCTATTGCTAGCATATAATAAAATAAGATGAACTCATTTGAAGCAGTCTTCGTAAACTGTTGTCATTGGAAATGAACATAATAATCGAATATTGAAATGATATATATTTAAAAATACAAGTTATTCTCATCAGTACAAATCGTGATGTAGGAGTTATTTTTTTTTCTCGTTTCATCTTTACTTTCTCGTATGTGAAGAGAAAGTTATACAATCGTTAAAATAATCGAACTCGAATTTTTGTCAAATTTCTGTGTTTCAGACATACTTTTAGTCTTAAAAATTGCACATTTTTTGCTTTTTCGTAAGCGAAATATAGAGAAAGCACTGCAATCGTCGGAAAATTCGAATTCCAGATTTTGACGAATCTCCACGTTTTACACCTCCCTTAGACAGAAAAACACATTTTTGTGAAATATCTATCTGTATGTGACAAAGATAATTCAAGAATGTTTTGAGCTAGGGGGATAAAATTTGGTTTTTTACACCAAATTTTTAGATTTCCATCAAATTTTGGGCAAAATCCATTCAAAGGAATCTTATCTCTTCGGCTGTTTAATTGCAAATTAACACGATAACTCCAAAACGAAGAGAGCTAGACAGATAAAATTCAGTATACAGATTTATCATCTATAGTGTAGATACTTATGAATCAATTCCAACAAGGGGTTGATCGTTTGTCCGTTTAGAATTTCAGAAGCATATAAATGCGATTAGTCAAAAACGAAATAACATAAATTTATCGAATTTGATTTGTGATTTTGAGACTACAATTGTAATTTCTGTGTCAGATTTTAATTTCAAATGGTTTGCAATGAAGGCGTCTAAAATGCAAATTCGGTTTTATTAACTGCATTATTACACACTTTCAACTATTTTGGTAATTATGTTAGGGATGAATTTTTGGAAAAACGCTCCGAAATAGTTATATTTTTGAATTTTTTTCATAAAAGTGATTGAAAATACTTCGATGAAATCAAAATATACCTATTAAACGTCAAAATTTTTTTTAAAAATTGAGGAAAATGGCTTTTATTAATTACAAAGAAGTATAAAGCAAAAATATTTTAGTTTAAAGGTTTATCAAATAATTTTCTTAAAATTTTGCAGATAGCTTAAGAAATGTATTACCTTATTCCGGAACTTAAAAATAAGCTGTATTTTTATCCATTCTTTAAACATTGGTGTTCGACTTATAAGTAGCATGAAATTTTCAGTTTTTTTTTTTTTTCGCATTGTGAAGTTTTAAAACAACTATAAAATACTTGCAAATGAATAGATTAGTAATTCTCTAGTTCAAGAACTGCAGAATATGTTGAGAAATCACGGTACCAAATTTGATAAAAAAAATGCATTGGGTTTTAATTTATGAAGTTTATCAAAAGAAAATTCTACCAAAGATAAGAATAAGAGGAAATAACTTTTAAACATGTAAAATAGCATTATTAGATATAAAAATGCATATAAAAAATTAAGAGTAATCTCCCAAAAAATGGACTTGGAGACAAAATTCGAAAGATTTTATTAAAAAAATACTCTTCGAACAATAAGGATATTTGTAAAAAAAATTCATATTTTCACCTAAAAACGTCTTTTCAACGTTATCACCTACGTTTACCACATGCCAGGGATTAATCACAAAAAAATCTCGCCAAGGATTGCATGATAGATTCAGTGAAAATCTTGAATTTATTTCAATGGTTTATGTTTCGTAATATTTACTAAATTTATGTCAGTGCCATGAAAGGTATTCTCTGCTTTACGCAAGGTCCAAACATTTTTGCGGAAAGTAGGAGATAACATCTTTATTAGAGAATAAAACCAAACAGTGGCACGACAGCCCATGTAGGTCAAGGCCTACCATGCCCATATCTGCTTTCATGACCGAGGGCCCTGGGGTGCAAGGCATATTTTACATTTAGGAGGTCAGCCTAACGCGAAACTCCAAATTTTTAGTTCCCGTGCATGCTTGGTCCTCAGTTTATCGACCCACTGAAGGGATGAAATGCTTTTATTAGAGAATATGCGAGAAAATTTTGAGAAGACCACACCTTCTGGTTGAGATGGTGGCTGCCTTCATAAATACGATCACTCAAATGTTTTTAACTAGATGGACGATATTTGGTATATAGTTTCTACATCAAATTTATAGATTCCTGTCGATTTTTGAACGATATTCTTACAGAGGAAATTTGCTTGATTTTCTGAGAGAAAGTAACCATGGATAAAATTTGGTACACAGTTTTGTATTTACAGTGTATATTTGTATCAAAGTTTGAATTAGATACAAATGATTGACAATTTGTTGGCCTGTGCATGAGACATGCATGTAAACGGGATAACTGAAAAACGCAAAGATTTAAATAAATTATATTTGGTATGTGATCGCATTATTAATATTGTAGCTTTGTGACTCATTTTGATTTCAATCAGTCGGTGAAAAGGTGTCCAAAATGCGTACATCACGATATTACGAAGAAGCAGAAACTCTCACATGCGAGACTCTAGAAATTAAAAATCTGAGGCCAATTTTGACCAACATCCAAAGTTTCATGTGAGAAGGGGGCATGATGTTGATAATAATTTATATTTGAAATCTTTCGAACCGAAGAAGCATATTCAGTAAAATATTCTTGGCACTCGAACATTTAAATAAAAAAAAAGCTTCACTCTTCTGCAAAGAAATCTGTTTGAGTTATGAAATGACATGCAAATCATTATTTTAGGACAATTAACATTTTTATTATTTTAGGCCAATCAACCTTTATAAATATTCAGATTCTGACAAGTAGATGTATTTTCCTCCAGGGGTCAAAAGAGTTGTCTAAAATTATAAATAATACAAAAATAAAATGACTAGTATTTTTCAACTTACTAGTAATTTTTTACAAATGAGTTGAAATAATATATAAAAAATGATTTTCAAAATAATGATATTCAATTTTAAAAAAAAATATATACAATTTATATAGCTTTTATAAATAGTGATATTTATAAATTTCAATAAACATTTTTATAAATAATGATCAAATTTTTATAACTCAAATCAGTTTCTGTCTCAAAAGATTGGAACTTCTTTCTATTAGTGTCTCAAGAATATTTCATTAATTAATACTCTTAGGATCGAGGATTCTGCATAAAAATTTAAAACCTTTTATTGATTCGCACTACATAAAATATAATATTTTGTTTCATTAAAATCATCTTTCATACTAGATGTGAATGTATATCACTAACAGTTTATAAATTAACTATTGAATCCCAATTAGAATGTGTATATTAAATCATGTTTGCCTTAAATAAAGCAGAAGTATTGATGACATATTTCAAAAGATTGCAAAAATCCTTTTCTTGCATTTATTCTTCTAGAAAGTATCATGTTTCATATTTATTTCCTACAAATATGTATTGAAAATTATTGTTTTTTAAGCTTAGTTTGTCGTGAAAGTTAACTTAATCTTTTCATTTGAACTTCTGTTAATTTTAATAAAAATTATTGGAACTTCATGCACGCGTAACATTATACATATATAGTTAATCTTTTTATATTTTAATTTATAATTATATTTTAATTTAATTTAATTTTATGCAAAATATATTTTTTGAAATATACCAAGAAATAGGGGGAAAAAAGAATCGAAGGCTAAAAAAATTATTATTGAAAAAAAATAATGCTTTGTATTTTAAAATGATATGAAAATCAATTTTATGCTATAATATTTTCGGAAGTTATCGCAGAAAAACGCCAAAATTTCGCTTAATTTTTTTATTAAATAAAATTTTAATTAAAATTAAAATGATCGTTCCGAGGTGCCCAATCCCATCCTTCAAAGTGTTATGTGCCAGGTTTGGTAGCTCTAGATCAACATTTTGGTCTCTAAAACACCAACACACATACATTCATCTTCCCGAGAGTAGCACTTTTCGACGATTATACTTCGTTAAGGGGTGGTATGCGGAAAGATGAACAGTTATTGAGTCTTCTGATTCACTATTGCTAAATGTAAACGATTCCTCCCTTCATCTCTCCTATCACCCCTTTTTGGCGGAAATAAACAGCTCCTGACGCATGCGCAAACTCGTGGAGAATTTCGGAATCCGAGAATTTATGATTCGTATGCCAGAAAATATAAATCAAACAGCTTTTACCCTTTTTATATTTGATAGCATATTTTTTTTCATAACTTTTACCGTGGTAAGATTTTAAAAATCCGTATATGTTCCCATTCTTTCTTACTTTCTGGTATATCAAAAATTAAAAATTAAAAAAAAAATTGAACTTGGAAATTTTGACAAATATTTGCATTTCAAATTTCTTTGTATTCGAAAAATACATTTTTGAAATTACGTTTGTCTGTCGGTGTGTGAACACGAGCAATCAGCATTCCTTTCAGATAAAAAGATGAAATTTAGCATATGATCTTTACACCAAATAAATGTTGACTTTTTTATATCAAATTTTAAACGAAATACATTCAAATGAAAATTTCTGTCTAAGAACAGATGAATAAGATCATTACAAAAGGTAAAACTATGTAGATTATGGTTTATAATTTCAAATGTGGATTGATGTTAAATTTTGAACAAAATCCCTTATGGAATGACCGTCCACTTGGCCACTGCTTTCACATGCATGCAAACGCAATGACTTTGAAAAATAGAACTTGGTATGTGATCTTATAAAAAGTACTGTTCTGTATCAAAATTTGGTTTCAATACTGCGAAAAAATGGCATCTGAAATTCCTGTTCGGTTTTTCTCATTATATTATACTACAAAATGCTCATGTGCGGTACTCTGAAATTAAATATCTGAGCAGTCATGATATGCATGACATTGCACAAAGTTGCTGCAATTTTATACTGGGGAGGCAGAGGCGAATAGCATCTTAATTAGGAAGTATGCAAGGAAGTTTCAGGGAGAACACTTCCTCTGTCAATCACTAAATATATTAGCTTGTATATATCCATGTATGTATAACATCCAGTATCACTTCCCAATGCACTGGATTGAAAGATCTCTAAGAAAACCCTTTAAAAATCAATGGAAAATCAGAAAAAAATATCTAAATCCGGCTATGAAAATAAATAAGATATTTATACATGAAATCTGAAAAGATTTACTGAAAATAAATTAACTGCGAGGATGTGTTACATATCAGAGATGAAGGGATGTCGCATTGTCGCATCACAGAACCTTCGAGTCATTTATCTTTAAGCGACATTTCGCAAGCAAATGTGTGATAAGAATTTAGGTCTTTAGATCTAGAGATAGATATTCTTATGAAAGATTAAATATTTCTCAAGATCGTGAAAAAATTTAGGTCGTATAAAGATTTAGACGGCCTTCATAAAATTTAATTTTTCCTCATAAGATCCTTCAAAAAATAAAATGTGGTAAGAGACTGATGGTAGACAAAAAAAAATTTCTATATACATTGAAAAACCACAATGGTACATAGATCGTCGACATTATCACCGGTTAAATGGAGGCAACAGCCTTAATATTGTTACGAATCTGCACCATGGCTTCCCTGAGCACTTTGTCTTTTTGTGAGGAAGACAGGTTTGCAGATTTTTTTTTTTTTTCATGAATACTGAATAATACCAATCAACGATCCACTACCTTTGTGACTCATTTGAAGATCATTTAATGAAGAATTTGGCGACAAAAATGAAGATTCTAAAAAATATAGCGACATTTATAAAAAGAGCTGAGATCCGTAAATCTTTCTATTTACCTGTGTTATGAATTTCTAAAAGTGCCATTTTTTGAGTATGTCTCAGCTATGATTTTGCTTCCTGTACTTCGTGCTTCTAGAGGAAGAAAGCATCATCTTTCATTATGTTACATGTCGAATTTTTTTAACCGTATACACAAAGCAAGATATCTGTAGAAATATTTTACATGATCCGAAATTCATTCCTCAAAAAATCTGAGCCCTAGAGAATGAAACCATCCTATAACAGCATTTCGGAGTGCATCTTTATCAGGGAACCGATAGGATACAGTCTCTATTTAGTGTATCAGGTGTCATTTGGTATCAAATATGTCTACAGAGTGAATATCAAAAAGTTCCAGTGGGGCTGAATTAAATTTCTTTGGTGGATCAGTGCTTTGAGGGCCAATATTATCATGAACCAAGGCCTGAGCTTAGAATGAGCTCACTTTGGATGTTTAAATAATTTGCGACACATCACAACCACTGAGCAATGTTTCGTTAAAAAAAATATATGGTTGCAACCACTTCCCATACGGCAGGATTTTCCACTTCTATGTTCATTTTTAATGGATCTAGAGGACAATTTGTATGTTAACTTCAAAATAGTCTTTCAATGATGCACATCAGTGCTTAATGAATATAGTAGCCGTTGCTTTTAGTGATCACAAATGTAACGATCCATCAGTTGTACTACTCAAAATGGAGAGGAACGGATCTTTTATGTCAAAATACAGAGAAAATTTGCCGGTTCTAGTGATCAATGTTTCGTTTTTAGTGGTCCATTTCGGTTCGGCAAAGATGTCTTTATTAGATCGGCATAGAGGTTTACTTAGTCAGCTAGATGACCTTTCATAATTATTGCCGAACAAATAACCCAACAGAGGATTCCTTATCAAACAGGCATGTAGATATTTGGAAAAGTACCTGGCTGGGAATAATTAGATTCTTCAGTATTCAACAAATTTTAAAAGAATAGTATTTTGATTCTTAGTTCAAATGAATACAAACAGAAAGAGCCATTCTGACGAGAAGAATTTTGAATGACTCCTGGTGTAAGAAATTTACAGTTTTCTGTAAAGAGAAGAAACTGATTGTGGCTTGTAAATGGCAACCAGAGTACAATAATCTCTGTCCACAGATTTACGAAAGAAATATTAAGGATTATTATGCTAATTATGAATTCTTATATCATTAAGATACCGCTTAAAATGATACATCAGCCTCTCTAGAACAAAATTATTTTTCGGCCTTTCAATTTTGACGTAAAAAAGTGCTTACAGCTGTTTTTCGGCAACGCTGTTTTCTTTCAGTTAAGTCGAATTTTTGAAAAAAAATGATGCTGATATGGATCTAAAATTTTTACCAGTTGTTCTCTTCTGCATAAAACACATTTAAGTGGAATTACAAAATTTTCTCACAAATTTAAAAAAAGGAAAATCATTTTAAACATTTTATCAAATAATGCACGTTTATAAAATATTTCTGTTCTAATTAATCTGTTATTGTGGTTTATAGCTCATTGTGTGGATATTTTAAATTCCTACAATTTAATAACTTAATCTCTTCTACGATGGAAAGTTTTTTTTTATTTAAACATGAAAATCCATTTTCAAAATTTTTTTTCTCCCTCATCCGGCAACATATCCGGGTGCAAATTTAAAAGCCTGTTTTAAATAGCCATCTCAACCACTTAAACCAATAAAATGGCTGTTAGGTATTTCTCCTCCCTCGAATTTTGCTGTTTTCCACCACAATTTGATTTAAAATTATATTTAAAAATCGAGCGTTACATTTCGAATTCTCGCAAAACGTCAAAAATTTTAGAATTTAGGTTAAAAAAAATTGGGAGCTTTTGCCGTTTTACAAATAGATGTGCTATAGGATTTTAATTTATAAAGAACTGATAATTCTTTAATATAAACTCTTTAAAAGTTTTCCAATAAGGGCCGAATCCGTAATATGATTCTGAATGACAAGAGGAATGCGAATGAACATGCCATTTAATGTCTTAATTCTTGCTGTTTAGGCAATATTTCGATATCGCGTCTTTTTTTCGCCTAAAATATATTCTCTAAATTCTAAAATGAACATGTAGCACGTAGAATGGGTAAATTCCATTTCGTTTCAAAATCACTAAAGTATTAGAATCTTGTTCGAAACACGCACTCGATAACCGCTGTTACAAATGCTTCCTGATATCGATGCAGGAAGAGCTTCAGCCACTTGTTGGCCCAATTAATTTTTCCTGCTTCCATCAGTGATCGCAGCTGATGTCATTTCGAGAGCAGAGTGTTTTGCTGGTCTGTTTTTAAAACGAAAATCCTAAAATTAAAGAGAATATCCTATTTATTTAAACAATTGTTTCACTTTTATACTGAATATATGTTTATTACAGGAAATACGATAAAAAAAAGTTACCTTAAATTTGAAATCTTTGCTCTGAAGCATCACAGTCTATCATGTCTTTGTTAGGAACTATTGCATTGGTGCGCTTAACAATTTATACATCATGCAATTTACAGGAAAAATATTATACTAAAAGCATTACAATTTTACTAAGAGAGATAGCGATGCTTTGAAATAAATGTTCAAAGAAAACTTCTTTTTTATCATATGGTGAAAACATGTGACTAAAAGACTTGACAAAACAATACAATAGATTTAAATTTCATTATAACAATAAAAATTATTTTTATAAATTGCTTAAAAAATATTTTTGAAAAATTCATCAAACCTAAATTTAAAATCTTTTGAATAATAAAATCTGTATCATTGAAAAGCTCAGTTTTTCCATTTTAAAGTGATAGAAAAATAGTTTTGTTTGTGGTAATATTTTCCGAATTTATGAATAAAATATATTTACACTTTCATTGAATTTTATTTAATTAACAATCTAATTTAGAGATCATAAAGAAAAATCTTAATGTTCACTTTTTATCCGAGAAGTAGCTATGAGCAAAATTTAGCAGATCTCTATTCTAGAAAATTATCGTCTGCATGTACGGTGGCACCTCAAAAATGGAGATGAGAAGTGTATCCATGGTGTACTTGCCTTCCTGGAAGTGACAGAAATTTGCGATTTCCTTCCGAAGATGGGACGATCCCCCTACGCTACAAGTTGAATTGTGCCGGTGATGGCTCTTATGAATCAACAATAATTTACGACAATGCTCTTTCTGTATTCCAGTCATTCCGATTTATTAAAATGCTTTCGAATGGGGTGGAGTAGTCTTTTGTGGTTGCCTTTTTAATGCAAATATATCAAACAATTTGAGGATAATGTGCTAGCTTTGCAATAACATTGTTATGTTAATATAGAATATATCAAAGCATATTTAAATCTGGCAAAGAAAATTTTGCAAAACATTGCGGCATTTTGCACTTAAGCGGCATTTAATTTATAGCCATATAGAGAACGCAGTTCTTCCAACATCAGATCACAGTGTTGAAATTTTAAAAAAGGTATATTTATATACTTATAATTGGATATCATTAATATATATAAAATTTCGATGAACAAAATCGGCTGAAGAAGTTATATTTTCAATATTTGAAGAGCATTTTAACGATAAAAAATTACTAGTAACATCGAAATTCATCAATTTCATTTAGGTGATTTCATTCCAGAACTATCTGCCTTTCGCTACGAAAATTACTTGTTGAATGTTCCAGTGAAGTAATAATAATAGATTCTATTGAGTATTCGATTGAATTGAAAAGATACATGGTCTTTCTGAATTATATTTTCAGATTTTCTATGCTTTCAAAATAGATTGATGAGATTGTCTGACAGAAGATTGGATTTTGACTTCATTTTTATATTAAATTATAGCAAAACGAATTTCGAATACATGTTTGAAAAGTAAAACATCTACTTGTAGTTGGTTTATTTAATGCAGATGAATATTTATGATAAATTCCATTTAAGGAAAAACAAATCTATTAAAAAAAAGTAGATGCGTCGGTTGTTATGCTTGTAACAATGTAGATTCGCATGCAGTTACTATCTTACTCATAAACATACATATATTAGTTATTATCAAAACGCAGATATCCCAGTAATCATAACAGTAACATCATATCAATAAACAAATCTACGCACGCTTTTCAAAGAACTCTTACGCAGTATTCGATATAAATAATGAAAGTAAGCGTTGATTTCAAATCATTAGATTTTAATAATTCAAATCTCTCTAACAAATAAGCCAAACTCAGAAATGGAATCCATGAGCGCAATTTCTTTGAATTACTTACCATCTTAAATAGCATTGTATAAAAACCTTACAGTAAACTCAAATGGAAGTTAAAAGGTATTTAAACTAGAACTAATAAAATTAAATTTATAACTGCTGTTGTAAAAGAAAATTAAACCAAATTTTAAGCTAAATGTCACCTATTTCCTCCCATTTTTCTTTTCAAAAATAGGGAACATTTCTGATAAAGATTTATTCGAACAGTGGATGGTTGCTGCATGCAAGAGTCATGTTTTATATCACTGTGAGGTTCGACAGTGTCGTAATCTACGAAAACATTCGTTTCGTTATTAACTGTATCGTCAAGCATTGAAAAGCTCTGTTAGCCTTGATTCTGATAGTAGATTTATAGAAGCTGCGTGCTTAAATATTTCCAGGGCAAATATATCATTTGATGCAGTAAGATATTTATTGAAATATGCCATTTCGAATTGCGCTGTATTTTCGTTTGATAGATTATTAGAATGTAAGTTTTTTTTTCCTGTATTGGTAAGCATTACGGATTTTATCACCCAAAAATGTTGACACTTTTAAATGGAAGCTGATCAAATTGATTTGAAATAATTGCATCGCCGTGTATTGTTCATTCTCGGATTATAAAACCGTCCACGCTTTTGCGCATGCGTCAGAATCGTTTATTTAGTCAAAATAGGGGTGAGAGGAAAGATGAAAGGAAAATATGCTTACATTTATCAATAAGGTATCAATACAAGGAAAAATCTGAACCAAAAGATCTGGCTTCTATGGGTACCTGGAAACTCTGGCATCATATGGAATGAAAAAGCAGACATTCTAACAAAAGCAGCCAAGGAATACACGTCATCCATACAGTGGATCTCCTCGGAGAATATGTTCTCCAATCTGAGAAGAAATATCCAAATCGCCTCAAATAATTATCACAGGACCAAATATCTAGCTTTGATCGAGAATTTCCCAGACATCAGCACAATCACTCATTGGACTAGAAGTAGGATTCAAGATAAACTTAATGCACGGCGGATTTGTAAAATGATCATTACCCCAAGTCTTCTTCACAGGTTCAATTTCTCAGACAACTCCTTGTGCATTAAATGCAACGAAGACAACGAACAATTTCCCACATCTTGTTAAAATGTTCAAAATATACAAAATATTCAAAGTCTACAGAGAAGCGCTCTGAAAAAAAAACTCAACATAGAAAAGCCGAACATTTCTTTTATCTCAAGCTCTCGCGAGCAAACATCATCTAAGCATCTTTATTCAAGCCCTCAAGTATTTTGATATCCATTAACTGTAACTTTTCCACTCCTATGAGATAACAGCCTTTGTCGCTATATCCCTCACTGTTTTTATTCAAGTTTTGATTATAAGCGGATTTAAAAGGCGTAAAAACTGTAGGTAACACATAATATTGCGTAATATATAATAAAGGTGTTGCCTCTTTTCCCTAGCATAAAAGTTCGGACCTTGGGTAAGGCCACGAATGCCTTTCATGACATTGGCGAACAATCATTAAAAAAACATTGATATTTGATATGAATTTAGCATTTTTACTGAATTTGCCCTGTGGTCCTTGGCAATCAATCCATGGCAAGTGGTTAATAGTACGCGAAAATCAAATGTGTATTTTAAATGCGCTTTTCCTAAAGGATTAAAACCAAAATTTGATGCAAAACTACAGCTGTAGTCTCAATATATCAAATTTGATATATTTCATTGCTTTTTTGAATTGCCATGTTTACATGCTTATGAAAATACAGAGTTACAAACTTGGGAAAGAAGAAAGTATTGTTACTACAAAGCAATTGGGTCAATCCTTTGACAGATCTCTTCTCTTTAGAGGTCAAATTTGGGTATCATATTTTATCTATCTATCTCTGTTTGTGTTTTAGTAATCATATTAACTTATTTTCAAACAGCCGAACGGACAGACTTCCTCTCAAGGGATTTCTCACAAAATTTGATAGAAATCTACAAATTTGGTGTAAAGACCGTATACCAAAAAAATTTCAACCGCCAAGTCGAAAGCGTTTTTGAGTTATCTTGTTCAAAGAAAGATAGACAGACACAATGGCAAAAGTGTGTTTTTCGAACTCGGTGAGATCTAAAACGTAGAGATTTGTCATAATATCGATCTTTTTGACGATTACAATACTTTTTCTATACTCCGTATGCAAGAAAGTAAAAATAGATCTCGACTTCGGAACCGTAAAGTTTCAGATTCGAGACCCGATTTCACCAAAGCACCGTCATCTAAGCTGGTCTGGTGCACGTTAAATCCATCGGTGCCAAACGTCCTCCCACTGATGTGGGAAGTTTGGTGAGGGGAGGGGTGCCAGCTCAGGTGTCGTCCTCGTCATCCGACCGCAATTCAAAATTTCGCGGTCGTCCAAAAATAGCCCTAATATTGCTTTAAAACGGGATGTTAATATAACTAAAATAAACCGGGACTCAGGGAAATGTGAAAAGTGGAGATTCTTTCTACATGTCGATGTTTAATATTTGGGCGATAACAAAATTCTCTTTGATAAATTGAAACATGAAAAGGAAAAATGGATGTGAAAGACAGCCCAATACCTCTGCCGTTAGATGTTATAACCAGCTAGATTCGTCAAATGACTCTGATATAGTTTAAATTTACTTGATAACAATGAGTGACAAATGATTCTGGCAATACAAAAAAAGTTACGTTTTGCATCCTTTCCCCAATTAACTAGCATAAACCAGCGCAAATTTCCTGCTCTCGACTTTCTTGCGTACTAATGTAATATGATGTGTTTTGTGTTTAGCTTCGTTTTCTTCCCTTTGGCCAACTGGATGTAAATCTTAATATAGAATTAATTGTCTAATATCGGGGCCACACATAAGCTTTCATGTCTCTGATTTGTTTTTAATAATTTTTTTCAGTTATCGCGTTTATATGCAAACATAGAAATAGACAATTTGCCATTTGACAAATTTGGTTTTAAACCTAACATACATCTATAATTCTGGTAATAAATTTTGCGATAGATTTCAGTTTATTATATTATAATTTTAGTGAAAAGTTCTCTTTAAGTTAAGTATATTCCTCCCCCCCCCCTCCCAAAGAAAAATCAGCAATACAGAAGAACTCTGACAGTATGAAATCGGTGATTTATGAGAAACATGAAAATTTGCAAAAATCCTTTATCTCTAGATGGTCAAAACAAATGCCTGCTCGTGCGTCCGTGTATATCTGCTGATCATCAATTCGTCGCATAAAGGCTTTATATTAGAAAATGCACATATTTTTAAAAATTAATGTGAGCAAATTTTTGGCATTATTCCATGATCATTCCCGAAAGTGCTATGGAATAAATGCTTTTTTATACCATTTTAAAAATAGTTGTCATGAAACTTTATCCCCAATTTTAACAAATTTTGAAAATTATTTTTTCATATTATGTACTGAAATATTTTTTTTTACCGTAGTGATAAAGTCCCAGTCTAATTTCATTTCTTCTTTAAACGAATGAACCCTTTGAAATCGGTGCCGCCATAGTGTCATATTGTCTTAGTAATCAGCATTCATAGAATTTGTGTCCAAAATTTGAGAAATAAACAGTATAGTCCATTTTGGGAAATATGTTGTTTATTTCTCAAATATTGAGCACAAATTTTATGACATATCGATCTTTTATGATCGCCACTGCGACCGTAAAGGGTTATTCATGTTTTCTCCATGTTAAAATTATTAATATAAGTTTACCTCTTTTGATAACAAATTACAAACAGGATTTTGATGTTTCCACAGATGGATATTAAATTTTTTTTAAAATCTTTTCTTCAACTCAAACCAAGCCTGCTGATAAACCAGGTTTTGAGGCAAACTATTGGCATGTTACCCTAATCATATAACCAACACTTTCCCTATATACCTTCCCTTATTTATTCTGGTGATGGCGGGTCTCCAACCGGGCTCGCGTCCTCATGATCCACCCCCACCCCCCTACACACACTTTCCGTCTCCTCTACTAGGCAGACCTCTTTCAAACTCATTGAATAAAGATAATTTTATTTCGATGAATAAAATATTTCATCACAAGAGCTTCACATTGATTTATTTCAAAAGCTTGACTCTTATCGTGTTTTAATCATTTTTTTTAAATATCTTTATTGATAAGATTGTTGGAAAATTCAGTTTCCTTTACAGATTTTTTTTTGTTTTTGTTTTTCAAAACATCATCCTTTCCTTCATGAAATAGGCAGATGATATACAGTTTATAAAGCTGCTGAAATTTTTTGCTGTTATATGCGGGCGTATATAGATAATGATGTTTTAAAATCTAATTTAATCTTAATTATTTTCCTAATTTTCATCTTAATTTAACCCATATTAACTTCTTTCTAAAATGTGCTCTTATTTCCTGATCCGGTTCCACCTTTTTTATTTAATTAATGCAACAGACGCTCTGTAAATTTGCTCACTACAACAAGTTTTCAAGCTCTGAGTAAAAGGATAAAAGCCTGCCAACCTAAACAAATTCTTTTAAAAGATACCTATATCCATTCCCCTTATCTAAATCGACAAGTGTCAAAGAATCTCCTATCGGAACCTTACAGTATAAAATCAGTGGGAAAGAAGATTTAGCATAAAATTGTCTTTCATCTTCAGTTAAATGAATGCTTGGGAAAAAATAGAGAAATCAAATCGCTTAAATTTCAGTTCCTTGTTTTTTCATCTTTTTTCAGTGTGTTTTCTATTATTTAGCAAAGCATTATACAAAAAAAAAAATGGTAATAACTTTTTCCTACAAACATTTTTTAACCCTATTAAGCAATAAAGAAGAAATTTTAAATAATCATTCAATCCATATTTAACATACTAAAAAAATCAATATTCCGAGAAAATAAGCAGATCGCAAAACACAGATATCTCATAATAATTTTAAATTAGAAATACCACTTTATGTGAATTCAAGGAATTCTAGATTTTTCTATGATTTCTCAAAAGATAAATTTTTGCAATTGAATCAGCATTTTCTGGAAAAGAAAAAATCTGCGTTTTTGGTAAAAACAAATTAAAACAGAAAAAAGGACGTTTTTTTAATTTTTTAAAAATCAAATATTTATAATATATCACCCGCCATTCCTGTATTTTGTATATCCTTAAAAATGAGATGATAATAATAACTATGAATTTGGTACTTTTTTCAAGTCGATTTTAAATGAAGCAGAAAAATCCATACTTAAGAATCAGAAATGTTTCTATTTTTTCAAAATATTATTAATACAATCGATACAATACATTTACCAACTATTTTCCTGTTTTGAAGGAATTATGCACAAATGTACTAAAAAAAATCAATTCTTTATTCAATTTAGCTGTTGAACTATCAAAACGAACAACATAATACAACACTGCAGCTTTTTTTAAAAAATAATAATGATTTGTTGATGCACTTCTAGACAAATATTTGCTTGAGGCCATTTTTCTGTATGAAGTAAATTTGTTGTAAAAATGTTTAAATCTAAATTTGTGATAAGCCCCTCCAAATCTTGAAATAAACATATCGCTGTAATTTTGTAGATAGAAGTGTGAAGCTTTATGAGTGCATAAATGATTGTAAAATTTTTTCCTAATTGTTAATTTTACATAATGGAAGCCATATGATTTTTTAAAGACTTTTTACTATCAACCTCCACAAAAACCGAAGTGTTTTTGTTGTGTTGAAACACCGAAAGTTGAAACAACGAATTGTGTTTTATATATGTATATAAAACACAATTCATTTTTTATTGTGTTTTATAATGTTTTAAATGATTGTCTCGTTCATACTTCTTAAAAAATTTTTATATGCATATCGGATGTATGTCATTATTTTGTGTACATTCTGGATCTTTTTATCGTCATTGGATTTTTTACGGTCCGCTTTTTCTGTTAGATTCCAAGGTATTTTAGAGAATGAAGTCTCTAAGAATGAAGAGACTTCATCTAGAGAATGAAGTCCCTCAAAATAATGAGAATGAAGTCTCTAAGCTTCAGATGCGGTAAGAGAATATTTGGCTAAAGAGTTCTCACATTATCTGCTCTTCGTAACCGAAAATGGGAACTTTATTTGGGAAGCAAGATTTCTCATTTTTAAAATGAGCATCAAACAGGGTTCCTTCTGATCTAAACTTAACCGTTCCGTATGATATGTAAAGTAAAATGTTTGCAAGAACAAATACTAATATTATTCGTCTTAGCAAATACTAAGACACTTTTCCAAATATTTCGCATGCGTGAGTGGCGAGCTAAAAACTCAGTAAGGGATACAACGCAAATCGAAAGGAAGCTCAGCACACCTACAAATGAATTTAATGACACCCAAACACTACATAAAATAATTTCAACACAACAAAATAAAAAAAATAATTAAAATACTAGGGTAACGGAGGAAAAAGTCATGTATTCGTGCCCCACCGAAACTCGAAGAAGTGAGCTGTACCTCAATTGCTTACATGGCTTTTCCATGCGAAGTTTTTATGTATTTCTGCATTTTATAATTACTATATATTTCTTGATGACGAATCTCTTTATTCTATTTTGCATGAGTTTTAATATCACTTCTATATGTGCAAAAAGACTTTACAGCAATAATCTAAACTTCAAAGGTGTAAAAACTATGTCTACAAATATTACAGTGCAACATCACGTCATATTAAAAAACCCGAAATAACATGTTTTTGAAACTTTTGCAATAAGTTAACAAATTAAAAAGCATTTATACATTCATACTTCAAGGACTAAGCCTAAAGCAAAACTGAAATGAATCGCGGAGCATAGATGTTATAAATGAAAAATAGCACAGCAGACAGAGATTACAGTCACTATGATAATGAGGAATGGGTTGAAGGGAATCAGGAATTGTTCTTTATATCAAATTGATAAGTACTTTAAGATCCGATTCACAGCAGCATTGATGTTAGTTCTTTTTTAGTTTTCCGCATATAGACATACTACTTATCAAAAAATTCCATCCCGTCATTTTGACGATTCTTCAGTTTTAAGATCTGAGTCGGAAAAGCACATTTTTGGAATTAGGTTTGCCTGTTCGTCCATATCATAATTTAAAGAAACGCATTGGACTAGAGGGATGAAATTTGGTATATAATTTTAATATCAAATTTTTTAGATCTATAAAAATGAAGATGAAATCTGACGAAGTGAGATTTGCCAGTCTGTTCGTATGCACTTGAACTCGATAGTTCAAATATACATTTAACTACAGTGACGAAATGGAGTGTTTATGCATTTATCTTAGGACAATTGGGAGGAAATCCGTAAAAGGGAAGTCTGCGTGAATTGTTATTTATCTATCTTTTTGCGTTTGATAGTTATCGTGTTTTCTTGATTTGCAGACAAATAATCGTCTTGTAAAAGAATTCCATTCAAAATTTGAAAGATCACATATCAAGTTTCATAAGATTATCTTAAAGAGTTTCTTATAGAACAAAAAGAACAACAGATACGACTCCAAAAATGAGTTTTTAGAACTCAGAAGGGTCTGAAAAGTGAAGATTCGTCAGAATCTCAAGTTCTGATTTTTTTTTTTTTACTTTACTATATTTTCTCATTGTGCTCGAAAAGGTGAGAAAAAAAATCGATATTTTACCAATAATTTTCTTCAAGTTGCTGATTCATTTATGCATTTATTGTAAGACAAACGTGCTACACCGAAAACTCTGATTAATAGGATGATTCATATAATCCCACGCAAATGCTAACGTAACAAAAGGGCACGTGCCTTCTCAGACAGGGGAAAAACTAATTATTCTTTCATGACCTTGTTCACGTTAATTTTAATCAATGGCGTTACTTTTTAGAATTCACAATGAATGCCGCCTTTAATATTCCGAAAGAGAAGGAATTCTTTTTTTGGTAATAGATGATTAGTATTCCGGGAAGCAAAGATTTTTTAGGAAGCACGGAAGTATCGTAAATGAACTTGAATTTTAGGAAAGCGGAATTTTCGTTTTGTATCTGTTAGTGGTTCATAAATTTGCCATAAAACCTACGCAATTTCATTGCTGGTTAGTTAAAAGTACTACATTTTAAACGCTATTTTTGAAACAATCATTTTTAATACTTTTTAAATAACTTTTTTTTTCCTGCATGGCAGCTGTAAGCGAAATCAAGTGTCAGCGAGTCTTCAATGCTGGATTCATTCCGATTATATTTGAAATGTAGGATCATTGTTTAAAACACTTTTAAAATTTTCCTCCGTTTATAATAATTTTCATTTGTCTTAGAAACTATCTGTTAGGCACCCTTGCCCAAAAAAGGATCAATAATCAACAAAATATAATAATCAATCACTAAAGAAATGAACAATGTATACTTGATATACTTGACAATCAAGTGCATATATTACGCACAAAAAAAGAACATCCTTTCTTACTTTCTTGTATACAAGGTATGCAAAAAGATTGCAATCATCCAGAAATTGAACTCTTGCTTTTTGACGAGTCTCTATGTTTCAGAATTCCCTGAATCCGAAAAAAAAAAAATCTTTCTGGTAATATCTGTCTGTGAACACGATAACTCAAAAACATTCTGAGTTAGACAGGTGAAATCTAGTATACGGTTTGTCCACCAAAATCGTATATTTCTGTCAAATTTTGAGTAATATTCCATGTAAAATAGGTATGGCTGTCCTGTCCGGAAGCAAATGAATACGGTAACCGTAAAACGTGAAGAGTAAGAAGAATTTTATTTGATCTAGAGTTCAAGCATCTAAAATATAAATCCGCTTCAAATTTGAAATACCAAATTCATAAAGAGTTTGAGTATCTGTCGGTCTGTATTTTCGCATGCATAAAAATGCGATTAAAAAAATGGAATTCGATATAGGATCTTTTAACCTTTATTTGGGAGCATTTGAATAAATTTCAGAGGGACCACGCCTGTTTTATACTTCAGTCAACTCATCTAATGCATGTAGCGAAACGCTATTTTTAACAATTGACTCACATGATTATAATGATGATGGATCGTGATGATGCAGCTGACACTTTAAATATGAACGAGCTATCGGGAAAGTATGAACGAGCCCTTTTAAAATTAATATATGAGGAAATATGTTATGAAAGATGCGCGTGAGAGACAGTGTTGGGACGCGAGTGGTTCTATATTCAATATTTCACGAAAAAAAGAACCAACTGGAGTGGTCTTCCCGAAACTTAATCGCACCTTTCCAAATAAAACTTTAATTTCTCTTCATCCGCATATAAATGTGGAACTTGGGTGAAGGCCGCGAATACCACGCATGGCATTACTGAGCGATAGTTAAGGAATATAGATATTTGCATTCTACAATTACGAGATATAAAGCTAGCACTTTCTAGGACGTATAAATCTAGGGCGTCATTCTGCCGACCGACTGACATCAAAATGTGAAACAACACTGCACTTGTAAATAAAAGATAACACATCTAATTTAAGTTAAGTTTGATTTAAGTTATTGCATTTGCATGCATATAAAAGTACAGATCGATATACTGCTGGTATTTGACGGCTTTGGTTACAAATTTGACGAGAATTCACATTTTTCTGCTGAACTTGTGCACCAACTTTATCTCGATGCATTTTGCAGTTATCCAGTTTCCTTTTACTCGAATAGCTAAACAAACCGACTCCCTGTGAATGGATTTCGTTCAAAATTTCATAGAAATCAACAATCCTTTTTTTTTCTATTCCGCATGCCAATTTTCAGAGTTAAAGTGTTTTTGAAGTATCATGTCCACAGACTAACAACCACGATGTCAATCAAAAGTGTATTTTTCATACCCAAGGAAGTCTGAAACGGGAAACACGTCAAAATATCGGTTTGAATCTTTAGACAATTTTTTTTTTATTTTGAAGTTTTGGATCATTTTCTATGTCTGTATTTAGTAACCACCAAGATTGGATAGTGTCATTATTAATATTCTTTATATTTCCTCAAAATCTGTATGAAAGAATGAATGAACTCCTTCCAATTCGATTCTCCCTGACAACGTCAGATAGATGGATAGTTTGCAAAGAAGAAAGAATAAATGTCAAGGCAAGGATCCTTTTCTTCATAGCATGTTTAAACAGGAAGAACAAGCAACTTAATTATTCTCTTCAAAATGACATACGAATTAAATGCCAAATTATCTGTTTGAGTTTCCGTCTAACAAACCGATAATACTAGGTTACTTGATAACATATAGAGCCCTGTTACTATAGCAACGCAAGAATTCTTTAAAAAATTACCTAAAAAATGAAAGTATCAGCTATGTTGCTAGAAAGAAAAAAAGGCGAGTTAGTTATAAGGTGAACAAAAATTCGTGTCGGTGTAAACACGCAAACAATTCTTTGTGTGCGAGGCAATATATTTACTTTTTTCAGTTCACATCATTTCATGGGGAACCTTTCGAAAGCGAACAACCATTAAGCATGGCAGAGAAAGGATTATGAACTTTCTAATCCTTGCTCCAGGGGTCGATGGTTGCACGTACCGTTCACAGTTCCCGGTTTTATTGTCCATTCCGAATGAGTTCGATACGCGTATCCATGGTATCGCAGCCATTGAAGCGGTGCGTTTTTCCTATCTGTCATTGATTGCGGGTGATGGATGTAGTGAAAGGGGATCCGAACATCCATAAAGTTTCTACCTGATTGAAAATCTCAGATAAATGACGCATTAAAATAAAAAAGCGGAGGACATTTCCTCAAACAGATACCGGAAATTAATTTGTTTCGGCTTTTTCGAAACCGTAAAGTTGAAATTTGGATTTTGGTTCTATAGAAGCGATATGATTCATTTCATCCTTATATTGTCGAAAATGCAGTCAAATAATTCTGGGAATAACATCGTAATAAAAAAATCTACTTATCTCAAAATGAGAACGCCTTTAAAAAAACAGAGTGTGGAAATGAAGTAAAAAGCTTGTCATCATCAAATTTATTCAAAGTGGAATGAGTCATTGTAATGTACAGGGTGTCTTGAAATAGACTGATGATTTTCAAAAATACGTAACAGGAAAACGCCATTTATCGATAATTTTTTTTGAATTAAAAACCAAAAACATGGGGGAGGGAAAATGTAAGCTCTGTCACACATGCATTTGCTGCAAGATTTTTTTAACCTTAACCGTTTTCATGTTATGTATTTTTGAAAATCATCAGTCTATTTCAGGGCACTCTGTATTTATTCTGTGATCATTAATATATTATTCTATAGAATGTATTAATAAAGCATATCTTAATCTCTGCCAGTTTAAGCTCAGGTGTCGTCCTCGTCATCTGACCGCGGTTCAAAATTGCGAGGTCCGTCCCAAAATAGCCCTAGTGTTGCTTCAAACGGGACGTTAATATAACCAACCAATCAACTCTGCCAGCTTAAATTTTGAATCCATTCTGTATGTGCATTTTGCATTTTCTGTTCATAATGTTGAGACAAATTCAAAATTCTTCTTCTCTTCATTTAATGTTTATATTATAATTATATTTATTTATTGTTTCATAATTTCTTTGATAATATGGATGTTGCTACTCCATTAAGCCTTCTCAACTGTTAACCTTCTAGCAGATAATAGATTGTTGATTCACAATCAAAAACTGAACCTAATAAGCGTCATTCGCTGCCTAAAATCGAACCCATTGTTATCTGTTGTGTAACAAAATAGAAGGTAATAAGTATTTAAGGAAAAACAAAGCGTTAGAATTCATCTCTAATTATTGTCTTAACGAAAACAAGGGTATTCCAAAATGCGTTTTAACATTTGATCACTTTTTGAGTAAATATGCCCATTTTTTTATATTTTCATTTTTTGTTTTTATCAATTCTTAACTAAAATATTTCTTTTTAAATCTCTAATTATTTATATAAAATTATTCTTGCTTGAAAATATTAAAATTCTTTTAATCTTAATTATTATGTTAATGAATCATATTAAGTTTTTTAAAGATTATCGATTTGTTTTTTCAAAAAGTATTTATTGAATTTCCTTTTTACTTTCTCATATGCAAACTGTGAGGGAGGAGGAAGTATTGTTAGAAAAAAAATAGAATTCGAGATTTTGACGGAACTTTATCCGTCAGGCCTCTTTAAATTTGAAAAACGCATTTTTGGAATTATACATGTCTGTCGCTCTTTCAATCAGTGAACACAAATCAAAAACATTTTGAACAAGTCGGATGAAATTATGGACTTGGCCCATACAATCTGTAGATTCTTATCAGATTTTGAACGAAAATCCAGTCAGAGAAAATCTGGCTGTCTGGCTAATAGTGAACACAATAACTACGAAATGTAAAGAGCTAGATAAGTAAAAGTTGGTCCATACGTTTAGCATCTAAAATACAAATTTCGTATCAAATTAGGAACCTAATCCGTCAAAAGATTATCCATTTGTAGGTCGATACTTTTGCATGTATGTACAGATGAAATTCAAAAATATATCAACTGAAGTGAATAAAAATTTTTTTCACAGTTTTTTTAGCCTCTAAAGTGAAAAAAATTATCGAGTCTTGAGCTAAATATGTCACAGGATTAACTGTCAACCGTTCTATAATTTCTCAAAACTCAAACAAACACTCCAAAATTCCAAAGTTTAGTTTGGTTTAGTTATATTAACGTCCCGTTTCAAAGTAACACTAGGGCTATTTCGGGTCGGACCTCGGAATTTTGAACCACGGTCAGATGACAAGGATGATACATTGAGCTGGCACCTCTTCTCCAAACTTCCAGCGGGAGGACGTTCGGCCCCGACGGACAAAATTCCAAAAAGCAGTTACTTAAATAAACAAAATTATGTATGTGACCTTGTATAATTGTACCTATACAGCTGTAGGACTATGTCAAATTTTGCATTCATTAGAATGGATTAAGAATGTCCAAAATACATATTCGGTTTTCGGATTCTTGTATATTAATCGTTTGCAAGTGATGAATGGCTGAAAAAAATTATTGCCAATCATCGCATGTTAGATTTATGTCAAATATCGATATGTTGTAACAATCGTTTGCCAATATCATGCAATGAATACACAAATACCACATTTCTTTATTATACTACGAAGCACACACATTTTATATGTAGGAATCTGAAAATAAAAATCTGAGCACTCTTGATGCTCGCAACCTCACCCAAGACACATAATTTTATGCACCGGATAACGGGGATAACACGTTTTTTAGAAAATGTGATAAAGTTTTGGGAAGGTCATTCTCGCTGTAGTATTGAAATGGCTAACATTTATATTATGTTGGCCAAAGTATCATGTTGACTAAAATATCTTAAAATTTATTTATTCTCATTTTTATAAGCAATTCTTTTTAACGCTTGGAGTATTAAAATATAATACTGAAAAAAGGTTTTGCATGTTATCGATTTATTTATGGTTCATGATTCTTCTTTATAGCTTTATAATTCCTATTCTTATTATTTCGTTATATAATACTGAAAAAGGATTTTCGCAATTCTCTTTTATCTGTTTATTTATTGCTTTAAAACAAAAGACAGTAGAGAAATTAGGAATTTTAATCCGTTCAAGATGTTTGTGTAGAATGTAAATGCAGCGTAGAATGAACGACAGACGAATGCAAAGTGTGTTACACAGTCCTAAGCCAAGTCATGTGTTTTTATTTATTGAACTTTTATCTGTAAGAGCTCCACCCCCAAATACATAACTTAAAAATAAATCAATTCACAGCAATCTGCATCATAAAAAATATTTGTATAATTTTAGAGTTTAAAGTGTAATGTAGAGCACCTTAATCTCTAAAATGAAACAAATATTTTTAAAATATTAATTGATATGAAAGCTAACAAAAGATTATATATTCATGACATATACCATTATTACAGGCTTTTGAACAAATGACAGATTTTAAATCTGCAATTTATATAATGAAAGGAAAGAAAAAGAAAAAAAAAGCAGTAAATCTATGAAAAACGTTCTCGCATGAACGCACGCTCATGAGCAATTTGTGTTTCGTAATATAATGAATAAAATTGATTATGTTTTTTTGGAGAATTTCTTCTGACTAATTGGAACCAAAATTTTCACAAGACTACAATTTTAAAAAACGACATACCAAATGTCATTTATTTAAGTAGTTGCTCTTTGCATTTTCGCTCATACACGCATGCGAAAGTACAGATTGACAGAAGATAAACTCCGCAGACCCATCTGGTTCAAAAATGGAAAAGAATTTTAGATTCTAAAACTGTGCAATAAATTTCATCTATCTAGTTCTTTGGATTTGGAAGTTACCGTGTTCAAGAGCACTCAGATTGACAAACATCATGTGAAGGGATTTTATTTTTCAAAATTTGATAAAAATCTGCAATTTTGTATTGTGACTACGTATTGAATTTCACACGTTTTAATCCAATGCTTTGTTTTTAGTTATCACGTTCACAAACAGACAAACTGATTGACAGACGGACATATATAATACCAAAAATGACTCAGGGAGGTTCATTCAAAATATCCATTTCAATTTTTAGAGGATTGAAACACAGGGGAATTATAAATGGATATCCCACTTTGCAGGGCTATTAAAAGAAAAACGAGCAGAGTATAATCTTCTTGTTATAAGAAATTACTAATGGCAGTTGAAAATCTAAATTTAACACACTTATAAGTGTTCAAAAATATGAGCGATATCAAGGCGATAGGATAGCTCATCCCACATTCTTTCAACATCTCTGATGTGAAGCTTTGAAAGCATACAGATATGCGTGCCTTCCGTTCTTCAACGTCTGTTGGTAGCGGGGAAACAAACAACTGCTGTTTGATATAGACCAATAATAATAATAATAACAATGACGACAACGACTCTGATGATGATAATAATAATAATAATGATGATGATGACGATGGCGACGATGATACTACTACTACTACTAATAATAATAATAATGACGAAGACGGCGATGATGTTAATGATGATGATGATGATAACAATAATAATAATAAATCAAACATCACCATATGTGCATATCTGCATCCTTTCAAAGCTTCTCACCAGGCATACAAAAATATTTCTGGATGAGTTGTACTACTTCTATATCATTTGTATTTTTGGAGGGACTCAACACATATTGTAGCTGGGTGTGTTTAATCCAAGGAAAGATGCTTTCTTGTCTTTTTTCGTATTTATTTTCGCACTCACACATATATAATAACACACATGGACGATGATCACACATATATAAGGTAACACATAATGTATATATTTAAATGAAGACTTTGTCGCTAACAAAGAGCGAACAAATAATTCCTTTTGCAGCTAACAAAGAGCGAGCGATACTTCCTTGCATCAGTTTCACAGCAACTCGCAAGTTGAAGTGTTTACAATAAGAGCAGAAAAGCTTAAGTGCGCTTCAGTCACATTCCAAATATACAAATGGTTTCGAACATATATGTTCAGTATTAATTGATATTTACTATATGAATAACTATACAAAGAATAAAAAATGCAAATAAAATAATTAAATGAAAACAAAAATGACAAATAATAAAATCCCGGAAACACATATAACTATGCAGAATTTTATTTTTGATTTCCGATGGACAGCAAGGCCGTACTTTGTTTTGTTTTCTTCTAACACACCTGGAAAGTTGGGATATTCATTCATAACCACCCTGCATTTTCTCTTTCTATACTTCGTATACGATAAAGTTAAAAAAATAATCTCCAAAGAATAGTTCGAGTTTTTTCGACACGGACATAGCGTTGTTGCTAACGGCTATTTTGCAAGATGTTAGGTTGAAGCGGTTCTCGTCTTTTTCATTAATTACTAACTGAAGGCTAGAATTTGAAATGTTTCCTAGATGAATGCCACACCAACGTGAGGACGAAGTTCTATTTAAAGGACATTCCGCAGAAATGAATAACTTTCCCTCAGATAATTATATGTTTTGCTGTTTGGTTTCGGTAGTCAAGAGGAATATGGAGAAGTATCATTCAAATAGTTTCAATGAAAAAAGAAACTACTGAAATACCTGTATGATATAGTTTATGAAGTGTCTATAATATTTGATTGAAAAAAATGGAAGATATGAATTTCACCTTTTTTTTTTAAACGTCAATATTAATTGAATAACGTTCGCTTAAATATTGTATAAGAGCAGATAAACATTTTTATGTAGAATCTAAAAGCGACAGAACCGTAAGGAAATAATATCATTTTTTGATCGTTTTTGAGGATTAAGAAGGGTTTAGGGCTAAAATTAAATAATTTAATTTTTTAAATTAATACCCACTAACAGGTATAACGATATTGATACCTAGAACTAAATTCAATTAAAATACATCAACTACTTTTAAAAACATTTGAAACTTATTTTCATATTTAGAAGTATTTCATGATCGTAATTTAACAACTCGTCGCATTCGTTTAATTCCAACTTAGCTTGTGATTGTCTATAGTATTTTTAAAGATTTAGAAATATGAGTATGATTTTGCTCTATGAATATGGTTTTAGATTAAAAAGTTCTTTGGAATTAGGCGGGGAATATATATATGACATATATCTACGCTGTCTGATCTAAAAGAGTCGGACATTCTAGGATTTACATTGTTTGAATTTCTTGTAAAGGGTTTGATAAGATGTCCTTGAATCATGTTTAAACTCGCGTTATACAGGGACGAAAATTGTCATCTGTTCAAATGAATTTACCTGATATTTAGAATATTTAATAAAATTTCAAGCATTCTTCCTTTTCAAAACTACAACTATATATTTTAAGAAAAAAGTCTTAAAATTAATCAAAAAATTTAATTTTTTTATTTTACCTATTTTTTACTATTTAATTTATACAGGATTT